>NC_135765.1:22063418-22235202 GCF_052425735.1 Oculina patagonica
TGTCACATAAGAACGAGGCTTCTGTCACATGAAAGATCGCAAACATTACGTTTTGCAGATGTTGTTTAGGCGTTGCTTTTGAGAAGATTTGCTGTGATTGTATCACAGATAAACCACGGCAAAACGAATGATTCAAACAACGGTTAATCTCGAAAAAAAATACATCACTGACAACGTATAGCGAGTTCGCCAACCGAAGAAAAACACATCTCAATTCACACGCCATGCTCGATTACACTTCGCAAAACTGTCAGTCATGTTCGCGGCAATAGGAAACGATGAAAACAAGCATTCCTTGCGTGACGCGTTGCTCGAATAATTGTTTTTTTTTTTTCAGCGATTATGGCAAACTTCCCAAAAACTTCGACATGAAAGTATTTTGCAATCTAAAATTACGCACTCTCGTCCCAGTACCTTCTCAGACCACTGCCCACATTTTAAACACAATTAAGTGCATCTAGGTGCGCCCTTTAAAACCTGTGGTTACCACTTGTTAATTACAAGTTATTTAGTTAGAGTAGCTTTCCCGTGAAATTCGTACCACTTTAACAAAACTCTTCCGCTTGTGAGAGATCTACATGTCGGTGAGAAACAGTCTTTCATAATAATACGTTTTTTACTTACTTTCTCACTTACTTACTTACTTGCTTACTTACTTACTTACTTACTTGCTTACTTACTTACTTACTTACTTACTTACTTACTTACTTACTTACCTACTTACTTACTTACTTACTTACTTACTTACTTACTTACTTACTAACTAACTAACTAACTAACTAACTAGCTAGCTAGCTAGCTAGCTAGCTAACTTACTAACTAACTAGCTAGCTAGCTAGCTAGCTAACTAATTAACTAACTCGGACGAGCAGCATAGCTCTCGAGTTCTATTTCAACTTTCCTAGCAGAAGGATTATTCTGGGCCGTTTCATTTCCTACAGTAGTAGGGTGGGGTACTACTGATACACTACATTGGGGGCGCGGTATCAAACCACGCACTGCTCTACGAACGTCTGCATTCCGTCCAAAGTTTAACAATGGATTCAATAATCCATTTACGGTGATAAAGAAACCATAGAATGGCCGCCAGGGAGGGAGATTTGCAATCTTATACCCAAATACAGAAAGAATAATCGGGAAAATAAGTGCTGGCAAGTAAGTGCAAACGAGCACTATCAGAATCAAACCAACTGTGTTTGCTAATTTCTTCTCACGCTTCAACACGGCGAGAACTTAACCGGCATGCTGAGGCATGGAGTGCATGTGGCTTCTATTTGCAATAAATATTCCAATATAAGATACAATTATGAGAAGAAAGCAAAAAATATACAAGAAAATGAGAGGAACTAATGGTACTGTATAAGGAATAAGGGAATGTTCCTTGGCGTAAAGTAGTCCTGATGTCGCCAAACTATAAAGCCAAACGGCAGATGCTTGCTTGATAACCCGTGATCGTTTGACATTGTTACGGTACCACCAGGGTTTGCTTACCGCCAGAAGCCGATCTATACTTATAATGGCCAAGTTACCGATGGTTGCCATTATACATAAAGAAGCAAACCAGGGCTCTTCTTTGCTGTCTCCAGGGCAAAGATCCTCACGCGAAAACCTTACGGTGTCTCTAATGATGGAAAACAACGCCCAGAACAAGTCAGTTATTGAAAGACTGCATAACAGCAGCAGTGAAGGATGCTGACGGGATCGCGTGCGCACCACAGCAGCGAGAACGAGGGAATTACCAATCAGCGACAGGAAGGCCACCAGCATGTTAAGAGGAATGACAATGAAGTTGGTGACGTCACGCACCGTGTGCTGTACATCTTGAGGAATGTTAGGAATGAGGCATCTTTGATAGGAAAGACTTCCTGAATGTATAGTCTCATTCACTAGGGACATCATTGCCTGAAATGACACGTGGTGTAAGTTATTGTCTTAAAGCCATTATCTTAAACAAAGTTCACTTCCGAAATGCAGTATCGTAATAGTTTCTGGTATTGCTTTTGCGCATCTAATCTTTGTACTTGCAAGACAACCAAATTCGTATTCCCACCTAAGCTTGGCACAAGGGTGGTGAGTGGGACGATGGATCCCTCCCTCAAGGATTTCGTTCATATAAGAGACAGCAAATTTAGTTTACATTAAGAAGAAAGCCTTTAGTTTTTTTACAAGGTGACACAATTTTTGTTGGCTGTGACGTGATAATCTCCACTTTGGATCCGCCACCAAAAACAAAAACAAAATTATAGTTAAAATAAGAAGAAACGAATTTTGCAATTCTACTAAAAAAAGCTGGAAAAATGAAGTATTGTGTCAAAAAGGTTTATATTTCGCCAAACCTACATGTAATTATGCGGTTGCCATAGCAATGTCAAAATCATGGACACACAGTTCACACATCAAACTTTCCGCATGACCTCGGGGAAGTGAACGTCCGATTGCTAACTCTTAATTTTCGAAAAGGTAAGGTGAGGTAACAAAGAAATCTCTAATAGAAATTTCGTGCGACTGTGTAGCGCATAAGTAGTGATTTTAAACACGATAATTTTAAATTGTAAATAATGCGTTTCAGGGGTACTGCCCTTTAGTGCAAAATTTGAAACGCCAGCTAACGTAAAGCAGCCAGAGCTAACGAATTTGAAAATTTACAAATTAAAACGCCACAAGCGCGCGCGAGTCCACGAGGTCGTAAAGTCTGATGGCGAAAAAACAGCCTTGTCTCAATCCGTTTTCTTTCCGTAGTGTCACTTTGCCCGGAACCGAGTACTGAGACAAGCATGTCGTTCGTGGTAATGTTAGGTAAGGCAAGGTAAAGTAAGGTGGTAAGGCAAGGTAGAGTAAGGTAATTTTAAATAAAGACGGCAAACAATCCCCTTAGCTATTAACAAATAATGAAAGATTTGGACAATCAGTAAGATTATGTTGACGTTTCCATCATAACAGTTATTAACCTTTTTTAAACTAGCTTATTTATGGTATTTCGCAATTACCTGGTAGTGACAACATTTAAAAATTAAAACTGATCGATCTCTTAATGGTCATGGGGCATAGAACAAAATTTTGTCGCACTTACCGGCGTATACTCCTTGACCTATCAGGACGGAGCTCTGAAAAATACGGTGATCGTCGATATTGCTTTACCAAGGACACTTGTGAAAGATCGGATGTTTCACTGATTAAGTTAAACGTTGGTGTCAAGACGAATGAGTTAAAAAGTCAAAAAAATTAGTTGAAGAGAAAAAGATCTGATCGCTAATCTATCGGTTTGATAAATGAGCTGAATGTAAGCTGCCTTGATTTAAAAATATATTCAAACTTGACAACAACTGCAACTTTCTCACAGTCTGTTCGTTTCGGTTTAGTTTACCGACAAAGTCTTTTTTCAGTTTGGCTACCGAATCATTATTAACAGAAACTACAGTCACTTCCGCAAGATCTTTGTACTTGCGATTAATTTTGCAATTGAACCAATTTTCTTTGTTCAATTGATCTTTACGTAGCTGGTAAAATTAATTTGCGGTATAAGTTGATTACGCATAATATTAAAATTCACTAGCACATTTACCTTGATCATCTTATATTATTAACCAGTAAAGTAGCCTTAGTTCAAAATTTAATTCCTTTACTTTGTTATTTTCAATGTAAATTTTACAAAATTTAATGTTATTTTCTTCGTTGCATGTCCTTAATTTTATGCGAATTAATTGATCGAATTAATTTTATTGAATGTCACTTGCCAGAACATTTATTTTAGGGAGATAATGGAGTCACTTTCATTAAACTTGCGCCGATAAACATCAACTTTGCCAACGAAGGAAAGGATTACTTTTTCCGTTCGTTTTTATTTCCAGTGGAAAACTTCAATATTAAGCATCTTGACAAGAACAGAATTTTTTTTCTTAAGATATAACATTTTACAGGGCTAAATGTATTTCCTGTCAAGCCAATTTAAAATCAATTAACGCAATTAAATGTATCTTCACAGTACCGCCTTTAATCACAGCTGTTTCTCCATTATCATGCTTTCCATTTGATACACGACTTTCCCGAATGCACACAAAATATACGAAACGAACATCTCGCGTTTATAAGCGGGTGAAATAAGTTATCGAATTTCCAAGAAAAAAAATTGCCAGGGAAGTTTCCTGGCAATTTTTCCTTGGAAATTCGATAAATTGTTTCATCCGCTTATAATTAATAAACACGAGATCGCTTGCGGAAAAAGGAAAATTAAAAAAGTCAAACCATTAAGACATGGCTTGTATTCAAAATTACAAAAGAGGAAAATATCTTTTTTTATTTGCATTACACCTGTTTGCTACTGCAATTCGTTTCTGGTTCGTTACTATAAAAATTAGCAACGTTTCAAACTTCTCCTGTATTTACCCACATTGACCGCAGAGGGCCTGTGGAATTTTGACGGAATTCACGGGGAATTATTTCTAGTTTGTTTGCGGATATTTTGGTTTATTTAGCAAAAGGTGCCTCCCAGGATCCGTGCCTGAAAGCCGACGTTAGACAAAATTTTGGATTTTTCCCGCTATGGTAAAGAATAGGCGGCTACCTCGATATCTCTCATCAGCAATGATATTTACCGCACCACTATCGTTTAAGCCTGTTTCCGTAGTGTAGTGGTTATCACGTCCGCTTTACACGCGGAAGGTCGCAGGTTCGAAACCTGCCGGAAACAAATATTTTTGCGATGACTATTTGTTGCTTGTAATTATGTTGCTATTGTATTTGTTTGCATTGTTTGTTTGTGCGTGTGTGTGTGTGTGTGTTTTTTTCGCAGAAACGTATATTAAAGAAAAGGGCTTCTCTACTCTGAATTTATCTGGTACGTCGAGATAGAAAATAAGAAGTTGCATTGAGCCGAGTATAAACTTATTATATTTTTATCCTTTATCTATTTCATTACATGGATGCCAACAAAACCCTTCATGGGTGCGAAGTGAGATGCTACAATTCGCGGTGGTTTCTGCATGTAATTGCATAACAAAATAATGTCCCTTATTAAACTTTGTGTTTTCCCGCGCAAATATCTTAGTACCCAGGTTTTGCGCTCCCGTTACTGGAGCGACGTCATGAAGTGGCGACACATAGTAACCATGGAAATTGTCGTAATAACTTATAGGATTGTAAAGTTCCATATCTTTTGTTGAGCGTTTGTTGTAGCACAGAGCAAATATGGAAGTTCTATCCATCGTTGCTCTTTGTCAAAGGGCAAACACTTCCACTGAAGAGCTCAGTGACTTGTCTGAAGATTATATCAGTTGGGCGATGAAGAGACAGGAAGACTGACGGAGTGAGTGTTGGAGATCTTTTGTTCACTAACAATCATGAGCCACTCGACGCTTCACATGGGGCGCAGATCATGGTCCGAGAGGGGGTGTTCACTTTTGTTTTTCTTTGTCTCTTTGTCGGCAAAATATGGGGACGTAAATACTATGTTTCAAAAGCGCGAACGTTTTTTTCATTCCGCTTATAAGCCCTCCCGGATATAAGCCCCTCCGTTTATAAGCCCACCCAAAACCCCTTACGAAGTTGTATAAGCCCAGGGCTTATAACCGGAATTCTACGGTATACCAGTTTGATACATTTATAAAATTTGCCGTTTTGTGAGGACATGCAATTGAGGACAAGTTTAAGCACATTGAAATAAAATAAAACAGAATTGTAAATACATCGGTAGCCTGATTATTATTAAGATCCATCTGATCTAAACTTTAAATGTCACTAAATTTTCGTGGCCTCTGTCCACCTTCATCAGAATGAAATGAGTTCGTTAAACATAAGCACGCGCTATTTAGCATGGTTGAATACGCCATCGAAGTGTAAGCGCGCGGAAGGGGTTTTATTTCGTTAACGCGTTGGAATCCACCGTTGAGTTCCAAGACTCTAAAAATAGTCTCTTGGTGTAAATTGTAACTCCTCGTTCAAGGATCGTGGCACTTGGGTGGATGTCATGCTCGGTTGCTTCCGCGTGTTCTCGCTGAATCTCCGTTACAAGCGTGGCCCCGGGATCCAGTAAGGCCTACTTCCTCCAATGTAGAATTATAATATTTGTCCCATTTTAAGTAATTAACTCAAATTGTTTTAATTCACTCGTATGCAAAGAAAAAGAGCACGCGAAAACTTGTTTTATATTTATGACGAATATTACGTACCGAGTCGAAATTTTATCAACAAACGGCCTCGTTCGCCGGCTCTGAAGAGAGTTTACTGAACACAATCCAGTATCATTATATGAAGGTGTTTTGTGTCGTTAGTTATGCTGTGGAAATCTATTTCATAGATTTGCACAACATAAGCCACGATACATAGCAGCCTCAACTCCAAGCGCTATTGCATTTATCTGTTGAAACCGCGAAAGGCGGCAAATGGAGCTGCTTTTGGGGGGGGGGGGTGGGAAGGAAGCGTGAACGCGTCGCAGGATTTTTTTTTTTGCTTTTTTTTTTCCCCAACGGACATGTACACAGAGTTTGGGAAGAGTGGGAACGTATGTGCAAAGAAAGCGTCGTCTTGCCCGCTAGCCGATGACGTTGGGTAGAAATCGACCCCTGCCTAAGAAACGTAAAGCATAGGACGGAGAAAAAAGGAAAGCGGGAAAAAGAAACGAGGACGGAAAAGGGTGATAGATTCTCTCTTTTTCCTCCATCGCAGCCTTTTTTTGCACTATTCTCTATCAATAAGGCAAGGTAAAGAAACGCATGCCACACGGTCTACATTGCAGGAAATCGTTTATTTTTCGGAAAATTAACGGTTTTTTTCGACGTTTTTGCTTGTTTACAAGCTAAAATGGTAGAATAGGGGTTAGTAGACAAAATTTGGATCCACATATTTGTAAACTCTCAAGGGACTTTTTTAATTTCTCAAGGGACTGTTTTAATTTCTCAAGGGATTACTTTCCGCTGTGGGTGATCACTTGCGATTTCGTGGAAAAAACGTGACTTGTCACATTTACAAACGTTATATAACAATTTTAAAAGTGACATGTCAGCTTTCTTATCTCAACGCACGTGTGTCTGAAAGGCGATCTATAAAAAGCGTCGCACAAACAATGGATTGCGTAACTAAAACACGAATAAATAATCACTAGCACTTACATCGCGTTGAGAGCAATGTTGCATGAATCGGCTTTACAACATGCGATAGTATCTACGCAGTTCGAGTGGAATTTCAGTCAAAGACAGCAAAATTCTTTCGTATTTCATCTTCAAATATAATTCGAAAGCATTCACTGTATATGTGGCTTTTGTTTAATCCTGGGTCTTGATATCCGACCCTCGCCGAGCCTAGACAAAACGCAGCTTGAGTGTAACGATTTGTTTACGCAATGTTTTCTCCGACAGTAGTCGGAAATATCCGTATTTTTTTTTCGTGCTTTTTCATGGAGCAATCGTAACGATACGGCCTTGAACACATTGAACGGCGGTCTACCTATAACAATTCAAATATAGTGTCGCAAAAACAAAGCGTCGAACGCATATTTTGCTGTTTCATTTGCTAATTTCGCTGCCGTAATCGACTGCCTCGAAAGGTCCTTGCAGTTTTAAAGTATAGAATTGTCAGATCTCGCTGCAATTTGCACTGTTTATTTGTGTAATGTTAAGGAATATGTGTATAAATACCCGGCGCGAACGAGCCATTTTTGACAAAATTATATGGCTGCATTTCCTCCGCGAAGATAGGAAATTGTTAAATTAAACTACAAAGAAACTGTAATGATAAGTTCGAAGAACAATAGGATAAACCTTCGACTCATACTTCATGCAAAAACGTCGATATCTCGAAGAGACTTTGATTTTGGCTTGAATCCACTCGAATATTGCGTTGGTACCGATAGCAGCAAAACCTAGACTGTTCACAGCCCTCTATTTTTTCGATCGAATGAGCGCGGGGAAAGAACGGCGAGAGAACTGGACGCCAGCGCAAAACGGAAGGCGTGAGGTGCGGGGCGCTCCCGTCCCCTCCGCCGATTCTCTCGCTTTTTTGCGTTGAAAAATAGAGAGGCTGTGGACAGTCTAGCAAGACCTTCCCAGAAAAATTTCTGCTCCTATTACATTTTAGCTTCCACCTTTCTGTTTCTTTTTAATTCCTGGCATGCGTGTCCTGTAGTCCAGTCCCTGAACTCTCTCTTCCGCGCGCCCTTTATAGGGGCTGAACCCAGGCGCGCGAAAAGAGAGTCCAGGATAACTTGCATGCGCATGCGCCAGTTTTTCCCCCAAAATTGGGGGAAAAACCATATTTGGCAGCACTTTTGAAACGCGCGCGCGCGGATGACGAGTTCAATTACGCGACCGTGTACTAAAGCAGGATCACTGGAATAACTTTAAAAAGGCCTAGCTTTACAGTCAGTGTCTACTTAAAGCTAACGGCCAAAACACAAATCGCTATCCGTCAATTATTCCTTGTATTTTGTAGCTGTTTATTGAATTAGTTTTGGAAGCAATTGAGCAAAAATTTTTTCTTGCATTTATCCGCGCGCTTGGTCGCGTAGTTGAATTCGTCATTTGAGCGAGCATTTTTAACCTAGCCCGCGCGTTCCAAGCAATAGCCCTTTTTACAGTTCCCGGCGCCATATTGGAATAGTAACCGCGCAGACATGATAGCGAGGCTACCGGTGACCCGTGGCTGAGCGTGAAGAGAGATTACAGTGAGGATTCGGCAATTAGCCCGTGTTTTTTCGCGTTTTTCGGAACATAAGCGAAAGTTTTGATTCTAATAATACTCCTTCGTCATCTTCTAAGATGAATGGAAAATATTGGGCCGCTTTTGGCTGTAAAAAAGGCTAGTAAGCTTCTCAGGGGCTATCAGTTGTTTTCGCTGCGTAACAAAACACAAGGAGATCCAGTGAAGAAATCGCATCCATGGTGTAATCTGATAAGACGCCAGCATAAGCATGGTGAGGACAATTTTCTTCGTCTTTAAAGCAATTTTTCTTCGTACTAATCATTACTAAAAAGGAAATATACACAGCTCTCCTGAGCAAGTCGTTGAGATCAGAAAGAAAGGTTTTTAACATGCAATGTTTACAAAACTTTTGTTTACTTGCTTTTAATCACTGAAGTGGTGTCCGGTCGTTTCGAGACAAAGTCTTTTCGAGACAAGTCGTTTCGAGACAAGTCGAGGTCGATTCGAGACAAATGTGAAGTCGATTCGAGACAGACTGACACACATGTAAAGTCGATTCGAGACAAACTGAAATTGTTTCGATATAAAAGTAAACTCGAGAAAAGATCAGTATATTAGTTTGCGATTCGCCGAAGCGACTCGATCGATCGACGTAAATAATTTCCAGTGCTCCCGCGAAGTCCTTCCGATACCCAGCCCTCCTCCGCAATGAGAACACACAAACGAGACCAAGTTTATGTTTATTTACAAAAGAGATTTGTATCAATATATTTATGAGACTTACTCTATAACTCCACAATAGTTATCAAGAAATACAAATACGATCAATAAAGTTGTGTAACTCGGTGGTGCACCGGACCTCTGAGGAAAAGAAGTTAAAGCGCATCCAAAGAAAGAAGTTTAGAGAGCTCCAGACCAAGATATTCAAGTTGTGGAACGAGTTCGACTCTGGTACGCGAAGTGCGAGAAAACTACTGAAGGCCTGTTCATACCTCAACGGTCCACGAGCATCATAAAACGATCCATCTGTGCAAGACAAAAAACGGCTCCCGCGGGAGCACTGGGTATTATTTACGTCGATCGATCGAGTCGCTTATTCGCAAACTGAAACACTAAAATATACTGATCTTTTTGGGGGTTTACTTCTAAATCGAAGCAATTTCAGTTTGTCTCGAATCGACTTTACATGTGTCTCAGTTTGTCTCGAAACGACTTTACATGTGTCTCGAATCGACCTCGACTTGTCTCGAAACGACTTGTCTCGAAAAGACTTTGTCTCGAAACGACCGTAAACCACTGAAGTTGATGTTTAATAATACTTTACATTACACAATGCCCAATTCTTGAAAGTTTTCAGTAAAATAGTTATCCCAAATCAGGAATTATTCTCAATTTTGCAGACTTCTTTTTTATTTTATTTCTGAGTGTGGTAGTTTATTTTATATTGGTTAGAGCTGCTTTTAGGTGAAGTTATAAGCTTGGTTTAAATAAAGTTTTAATATTATCTCATAGGTAAAGAGAAATCCCTGCAACATAGATTGTGAAACATTCTAAAAGGAGTCTGCCAGTTGAAAGAAGCTCAGAAAATCATCTATTCAAGTCAAGAAATGAAAAATAACACAAGCAGAGGGCAATTTTTTAAGAATAAAAAATGTTTTCATAGTTGAAATGACTGCATCAGCTACTAAGTTTTGAAATAAATCATTTGCAGTGTTGAATCAAGGTGTTTCAAAAAGCCATTTAACAGTTCCTGTTACTATAAAAAAGTATTACCAACCCAAACACTATGGTAAGGATTATTATTATGAGATGCACAAAATGTGGACCATGTATAACTGGCAATAATGCTTGCAAGTCTTTAGTTATATTTACAAAAATTGCCTGAGGGAATGATAAAATCATTGCTATACTTTACATGTCCAGGAACAACTGTATTTGTTCTTTGTCCTTGCCTTATTCTGGCCTTAATGAGCCGGTCTTAATGTTTTTGTAACGCCAAAGCTACAACGCAGCGGCTGATGAACGTGTAAATTACAGTCATTTTCTTCGCTATTTAAATCTACTGAATGAAATATTCTGCTAGGTTCTGCTTAATAGAAAACATTCGATCTTGCTTGACATGTGATTCCGCGCGAACGTACGCAATAAACTATGTAGTAGTGTTTAACTCGCGCAAATCTCACTTTTAAAGAGAGACTTTAACTTCTACACAGAGCTTACTATGCTGTACCATAACTGGTCATAACTTTAAAATGGTTGGGTATTCAATCGACTAACGATTCAAACGATTCAAACCTTTTGTTCAAACGACATGTGTTATGTGTGCAAGATTAACTTTGACATCAGTCAATCCCGACCAACTAATTGCTTAGATTACAATCCCTCTTTAACCCCGATACAATCTGTTGCCGCGGCTAAATTTAAAAAAAGTTGTCTACACAAAGATAAGAACAATGCTTACCGATCGAACAACTGATATTTACATCGTCCTCTCTTTCAGCAACATTTTTACCATATCTGCTATATTCCACGACTGTAATCTCTATAAATACAGTTGTTACAGTAAATATCCTGTTGAAACATCCACCATTCTCCTACGCTTGGTAAACAGAAATGATTTTCAACTACTTTCCAAAACTCTCAAGATAAAATAATAGATATCAAATGAAAGCACGCTATTCTTTAAATTGGCAACGTGAAGCTGTTATTCTGGTACATCTCACAATTGCACAAATTAAAACTTTACAAGCGACCACAAGACAAGACACTCCAAAGAGATTTTAGAGCTTCATGTTAAAAACTGCTTTTCTCGCTCAATTTAAGTTGCGGTATACTAGCGTTATATGCACAACAACGACAACGAAAAATTTACAGGCAGGTCCATCTAATGACATCTTGTTGATTATTAGACACTTCTGCTTTTCAGATCCGTTCTAAAACTCATCAATATAATTTCTCTCTTTCGGTTAGTACATTGTATTATGTGTTTGTAATAACCTGGTGTATTTCATTCTTCTTCTACGCGTTTTCTGCTTGAGTTACAATTAATTTCATTGATTTTCAGTACAATCTTGTCGGCAAAGGTTAGAATGTTATTTTAAGAACGTAAAACTTGTCTGTATTTTTCTTGATAACTGCTGGCTGCAGCTCAAATATATCCAAAATTGAAAAGCGTACAGCTAATTTAAAGAAAAAAATGCGTCACATCTACGTATACGTGTATTCCTCTTAAGAGCTTCATTCATGCACTGAAAAGGCTGTTGTTGTCGTCTATAAAAGTTGTGACGTCCATTGTAGCGTGGAATTCACAGCAGGATATATGAAGCTACATGTAGTGCCTCTTGACTCAGGTCAATCTTCGGGTCAAAAAAATAAAAAAGCAATGTATGTTTTGCGCTTTAGATTGACATTTCTGCTCTTCAATCCTAAGAAAACTCATCAAATATAATTTCCCTCTTTCGGTCATACATTGAGTTCTACCTTTACCTCAGAGCCGAGTGTAAACGAGGCTTTGCAAATCGAAAGTGTAAATGTTTCTCTCGATGAATCAGAACCGCCTGAAAAAAGAAAGGCAAAAAAGTACGACTCCAGACTGGCAGAGTTCTTTTATTGAAATGTAGGAAAAAGTATGGAACAGCACAACGCTAGATTTGAACAAACAAACGCCACAGTTGACATTTTTAAAGATTTGGCATCAAAATAATTGTCTTTATCTAATCGTTTATCTTCTGTTATTAAATTGTTGTTATTCATGCCACAAAGGTCACCCCTTTCAATACAAAGTTGTGCAAAAGTCACGTAGCAATCATAGTCTTTTTTAGGATCATGATGCTCGTTTTTTGTTCAACCTTTTTCAACGCAATTCTCCAACGAACTTTCAACATGCCAAATGCTCGTTCCACTACAGATCGTAGCGCACCGAACTTTAGGTTTTAAACTTTCGCTGCTCCTGAGTCAGGCGTCCTCTGTCCGGGTAGGGTTTCACTAGCCAGTTCGTTAGCGGATAGGCACTGTTGCCAGCTAAAAGGGGCCTTATTTCTGTTCCATTTTTATTGCCTGTTAGACCACTTAAAATTTGCTCGTTTGCTGCAAGTTCAGAAAAAAACGTCATCTCTTTTTTATAGCGTGCCTGTATTTTTACATAATAAGCCCTTTACAATAAATACTCCTAACTTACTGTTTGATAAACCAGCGCTTTAGTTGCGACCTTTGTAAAGAAACAATTATTCTTTGATAACATTTGTTTTGTGATCGGATGCCGCCGGAATTTCATAACATGGCGGGAAAATTCCGCGGCCTCACAAAGCAAATGTTGACATGGCGGGAAAAATATTGACATGGCGGGAAAATATCCCCCTGTACAATCATCTCGTGTCGTCATGACAACGTCGTCATGACGACACGAGACAAAAAGGGCTATTGACGCCACATTTCTCGCTTCCGATTGGTTCGTTTTGAGCATGCGCATGCAAGTTATCCTGGACTCTCTCTTTGTGCGCCTGGGTTCAACCCCTATAACGGGCGCGCGGAAGAGAGAGTTCAGGGACTGGACTAGCGTGTCCTGTAGAACGAGAAATATTCTCAGTAATTTTGAAACGAGTCTTCTCACACAATCATCCCAACATCCACAAAAAGTATTTCATCAGATTTAGATCTCGTTAAGTAGCTACTAGCCAGCGAACGCAGACGTATTTCCGGCTGTCGTTTCTCTTCGGCGGAGAGAAACGACAGCCGGAAGTAAGTCTACGTTCACAGGCTACCGTATTTATTCGATTAAGCGCCCTGGTCGCTTATTAAATTTTTGGACCTTGAGAGTGGGCGCTAATTCGAGGCTGGGCGCTTATTAAATCTTCGCCATTTTCAGCAATTAGTATGTTTACTTTACAACAAAACAATTAATAATAACATAACGCAAAGATGTACCAAAGCAGAATTTTAACTGTTCATTGAAAGTTTCTGTAAAATACTAAGGAAACTCGGTCTTCGGGTAGCTCCCTAACAGTACAATGAATTTTAGAGATTCTAAGCCAGAGAATAAATAATAATCAATACTCCAATTGCGCACTTCATTTTTTTGCGGGATGGGGGTGGGCGCTTATTCGAGGCTGGGCGCTTATTAACTTTTCTTACCTTCAGGGTGGGCGCTTATTCGAGGTTGGGCACTTAATCGAATAAATGCGGTAAGTAGCAGCAGTCTGGAGTTGATGAGGTTGGTTGATGCTGTCCAAGAGAGTGGCATCGGAGAAAATCCAAAAAAAAAAAATAAGAAGAATACGCGCGAGGTTGAGGTTTTCGGTGGGGAGAGTCCGCTGTACGAAGTGGATCTCTCTTCTTTTGCGCCTGGACTCACCCATCCTCGGAGACCCAGGGGCAGTTAGTGGGGCAAGGGAAACGCGAAAAAGCGGGTAAAAAATAGTGCGAAACTGCCAGTTACATAAATCAGCATATAAAAGTTCTATTGACTGAAAGTGCCCCTGGGGAAAGATTCTTACCAGACCAGTTCAAAAAGCTCTCTGAATACTGCCTCGTGATTGGGCAGAAAAATCTTTTGTTTTCCCTTTGTATTATTCTGCCCAATCGGCGAACAGCTTGACTGCGGTCCTTTTGTTGTGTTCTCATGCAAACGAAGTATGTACACAAAGCCAGTTCGCTCGCTATATCTGTCTTGCTTTTTAGCGGAGAATTTGCTCGGGAAGGAAAAGTTTCGGCTAGTGCCTCCCCTGGTCGAAAACGTCGAAAGTTTGACGGCCATGCCCGCGGAGAAACGGCGGATTCTTCAGATTGTGGTCGATCGCAGGAATCGTAACACTTGAATGCTGCTTGCGAGCTATTAAAGTTTGTGTGCGATATGCAGCTTGTTGCACTGCTATAAAAATGGATGTTTTTCAGATCTTTTACGGAAAGATTGATGACAGTTTGAGGCGAAACTTTTCCAAACAAGAGTATATTTTTCACGAACAAACCAGGCAGATGTGTCAAGCGGCCGATCGCGACTAGCTGCGCGTGCAAAGCGTGCAGCAGCGATTCTAGCACTGGCTTTTGTGTACAAAAGGACCGAAGTCAAGCTGGTCGTCGATTGGGCAGAATAATACAAAGGGAAAACAAAAGATTTTTCTGCCCAATCACGAGGCAGTATTCAGAGAGCTTTTTGAACTGGTCTGGTAAGAATCTTTCCCCAGGGGCACTTTCAGTCAATAGAACTTTTATATGCTGATTTATGTAACTGGCAGTTTCGCACTATTTTTTACCCGCTTTTTCGCGTTTCCCTTGCCCCACTAACTGCCCCTGGGTCTCCGAGGATGGGACTCACCATGCCCAGCGGATTTTCATAACGAACGCCCCATCGGGAACCTCTGCGGAGGAGAGAGCCTCTAGCATGAACAATTCACTTCAACACTAAGATGGTATGGTATGGTATTTTTTTTACTATCATAAGGAAAGATGGGTCAAGAACATTTCATCTACAAGCTAGCATGTTAAATTCACCGTGGTATGCATTGGCAAAATGAGGTACAGTTAACTACTGCGTTACGGACACTCCGAATATTACGAACATTCAGTATCACAGCTGAAGTTCGCCAAATTATGAACCCTAAGATGTCCGTTGTAGCAGAAGTTGACTGTAGTAATAGTCACGAACAGTAAGAAAATTCCAAATCTGCTAAATAATAGAAACTACGCAACAAGAGTAACCTGAAAGATGAAGCCAAAATTTCTTTCCTAGTCTCCTTTATAACCCTTACTTCGGATGTCACACAACGCTTGAGATTCGCTACGTGACAACCAATAAAACGATAGCGAAGTTTAAGAGTATTTGATACGCTATTTTAGGCGATTATGCCACATACAAACAAGTTTTCTTCAGACCCGTTACTTGGATCGTCACGCAACGATTATCTGCAGTATTGCGTGACGATGCAAATTACGACTGAAATACGACAGCATAAAAACTGAACTTGAACTAAATCAACCCTCTAGTTAATGGTTCGAAACGGCGAAAAAGAACAACAGAAAATTTTAAATTCCTAGTTTATACCACTTGCTCAAAATTGTAACGGGTGACAAATCCGAGGGCAGCACAAGTAGACAGGACAGACGAGAATGTGGATTATACTGCTCGCCAATTCCTTTTGTATTCTCTGTAGTTGGGTTTTAGGCAAAGATCACCTAAAATAGCGTTGGTTTAGTACTACTTTTCTGCATTCTTGATTAATAATTAACTTTTTACAAAATGTGTTTCATTTCATTCACGATTGATTAATTACTTTTACGAGCCATTATGAAAAACTGGAAAAAGATACGCTAGACTGTACAATTTTTTTTAAAACGTTCTGTGATAAAAAGTTCTGTTTTCTTTAAACATGAAATAAGTTAATGCTGGTGAACAGAGTAAAGATCTGATCAGAAGCAGCTTGTACGGAGCGGTGACTTGTGTTCTTTTTCGTGTTATGCTGTGGATCTTGTATTGGTATCACCTGTAAAATCAACAAGCTCCAAGTCAGATGCGGGGTCAACAAAGTGTTCACTTACAGCAGAGCTGATCGGTTACTGATTGTGTCTTACGTACTCGCATCCCTGTTCATGGGCATCTTTTTTACCCGTTTCAAGTTATACATTATGCACCTATCAATGTTAAGCCGTAGAAGGGGACATAGGAAGGACATCTGAACTTAGCTGAGTTTTTCTGTTTAAACTGCCCCACAACAGGGCATTTATGGGTGATCAAAAAAGTCACTCAACTTCTACAAAATTGTGCTAGAAAGTCCAATAAAATGGTCAAAATCCCTTCTACATGTACGGGCAGGCAATTGCTGTCAATTACTCGTACATCTATACCCGGCCGTTGTTCGAAAGCGTTACATGTTATTTTGTTTTTGTGTTTTTTTTTTTTTTTTTTTTGTGGTGGTGTAAAAATGGGAGAAAAGAAAAAAAAAAAAAAAAATTAAAAAAAAAAAAAAAAAAAAAATTTAAAAAACCACCCCTGGTTCCTCCCTGTAGCTGAACACTGGTAGGTGCATAATATGAGTGCCAATTGTTTCACACACGTCATTAATATTATTAAAAGGGGTACAAATCGCTGATTCTCTGTTTTGCTGCTCTTTCATTTCCGTTTAATTTCCAGCTCCAATCTGCATTGAAAATAGAAACGACGAAATCTCTGCAACACAACAAACAGGAACGATTTCTCAAATCTGAAAATGAAACCTGACATTGTTGAAAATAAAAACATTGTTTCTATTAGCTTAAAGATGAATTCCAGTCCGTACTGCGCAATCCCTGCTGCAATGTTTATGTGAGCCCACATGAAGGAATGTTTACAAGCAAAACTTAAAATTCCGCGACAAACTTACCTCTTTCTTCATAATTAACGCCAGATATCCTTGCAGAACAAATAATAACGAGTAGAGGAACCTTGACGCTATTTCAAACCGACGTTTCAGCTCATCGGAAATTATTGAACGAAACGAACTGTAATGGCGGACTAAAAAACTTCACGTATGCTGTCACCGAAGTGTAACGTTTCAACGAATTCAAAACAAAAACGAAAACAAACCCCGAGTCTGCGCAGTACGGACTGGAAATCATCTTTAACTTGTGGTTTTACATCAACGTAAATGTTGTGCAATACGTGTGTATACATGTATGGGAGGACATTTTTTGATCACCGAAGCCTTACCTTTTAGAACTTTTCACATTTTCAACTATCTTTTCTACAAGGCTGTCACTGAAGCCTGGACAAGACGTCTCTATTGATTTGAATGCATCGATGAGCTGCTCTACTGAACGCCCCTGGCTACTGTGACTTGTATTCAGCTGAGGGGAAAAAAACATTGCAAAGATGACTGAATATTTATCTACAATAACTGATAAACTCAAAACTCTTTTTTTTTTTCGTCAAAATATCTAAGCAGCACTTCATTTCCATTTTACAAGGATTGCTTCCCAACAAATTTTATTTCAAACAAACCCCGTTAGTACTGAAAATTGCCAAGTTTTGAAACCCTGGTTAACAACACAGAAAAAGTTAACCTTCCATGGACTAGTTTCCCATCGATTCCTCGTCTCTTCATGCCACAGAGCCAGCACTGATACATGGATGAAAACCATCAGTCTTAAATACCTTACATGGGGCTCACTTGGCTTATACCTTTTTAGGACGCCATTTGCGACCTCATTCGCGTTTTTAGTGCGTTATTTTTGTTCGTTTCCGCGCCGTTAATTACGTGGAGCGTAAAATCCATGAGTCTTAAATACCTTACTTGGGCCCCATTCTTGTTAAGTCCAGACGTTTGACACTTGAAAAAACTTATTTCATCAGTGACTGCCGACACTTCGCCAGGGCCAGGGGACTGTTCCTGTGTCCACGTTTGTCGCGTCTGGACCCCCTCCTTAATTTCCTTTCTTGGGGTAATTTTTCCTTCACTTGGCTTAATTTAAGCCAGCGTTAATTTAAATACCTTAATTAACACAAGCGTTAATTTCCTTAATAAGGTAGGTGTACTAGTATAAAATGGTATACAAGTTGTAAGGTTATATATGCCTTACCTTGGTCAGTGCTGGTAATAAAACAGTTGATAAATATTTTGATGGAGGTTTTTCCTCTTTATTCTTGACCTTTGATGCCTAATAACGAAATGAAAACATATTACAATAGAACAATAAGCACCGCAGGAAGTTTGGAGAGACTTAAAAAGCATAAGAGTTGCTTGAGGTGATAGCTGAGAGCAACTCTAGCATCTCAAATGCTCTCAAAACTTCCCAAGTGCCCCATAACTCGATAGTGCACAGCTGATAGCATGGACCAATTGTTTTATAACATTGCCAGTAGAAAAGTAATCAAAAGACTTATGCACAAAAAATTTTTCTGGTGAAGAGATTTGCTCAAGTTATCAGCATGCACTACTGGATTATCGTGCACGCTTACCCATACTGAATTTGATAAAATGTTAGTACTGTAGGTCTAATGATTGCATGCTACAGAGATCAAGTTAGTGAAGTACATGTACTGTACATTAATTTTGTCATAGAAAAGTACTTGTAGCAAGAATTAGGGAAATAATGACTGTAAGAGGATGCAGGGTTTACAAAATTCAAAATGAACGAACAGGGATGCACACTTATTTTAATTAGTGTGGTTTATTAGTACTTTAAAGTACTGATAAACCATAACACTCTAAATTACTAACAGGTCTCAAATAAAGGACACTTGCTTAAAAATCACAATTTGTGCCACTTAAAAACATTAGCGTTGGAATAATAAAACAACGATTCCAAGCACTTTAAAACTACATTGTTGCATTAAACTCTCTTTTCAAGGACTTAAGTTTGGTTTTAAAGTTCAATGACTTTCAACTCTCACCATCTACAGGCATCCAAATGAGACCCTGTTGTATAGAATTGATGTACTTCAGTTATTCCGATTCGGACTTTTCTTAGTGGCGCTGATTTCTCATTGTACTGTATTTTATCCAGGCAAGGCATTTTTTACACACTACTGATGAAGACTTACTTCAGGAGCATCTGTGTTATTTAACTCTGCAGTGGCATTAGTTTCTGCTTTTGATGTTTCACCTTCTGGAGCAAAAGGATTTATTCGTTCTTGCGGGAAAATCCACTTTGAAGTACCTACAGATCCTGCCCCATCTCTGAAATGGCAACAAATGATATAAAGGAACACTGAATTAGCAGTCTGTCACAAAGAGGAACTATTTCATTTATTTTTAATTGTTATAGTTTTAAAAGAAAAAAAAGATGAGGTGTTTTATTTCATTTATTTTCATTTCAACAACATCACATTAATGCACAACTGTGCTGTTCAAAAGCTTTCATTTGAGTAGTTGCACTTTCAAAAGTACCTGTAAAACCACAATCTTTCATTTGAGTGGTTTATCCACGTTTTAACTTATTGATGTAGTTATATCCTTTAAGTAAAAGGGAAAAAGCAAGTTCATCTCAGCCACCAACATTCCTTGCAATATGACAGGAATTTCTTTTAGTTCCTGTAAAGTATGTGTGTCAATGACATTAATTTTTTAGGTAAAGGTTACAAAATAATTTTGACTGTTCCAGAAAAGATTGCAAAACTTAATTTGATTGAGCTCTCTACTGTTCCCGTTTCCTCTCTTCTTTTTTTTTTTTTTTTTTTTTTTTTTTTTTTTTTCCCCCTATGTTAAGATTGGCACAGATGTACACACAACATTTTGATGATTAAATCAAATATTGTAATTTTTCTCTTAATGTCCATGGAGTGAAAAGACAGCTAAATGTTGATGTATCCCATGGCAGCAAACAACTTTATTCCCAAAATAACTGCATATTGATCCAATGCAAACCACAACCTCCAGTTTGCAAAATATAACATTATAAAGTGTTAAATAATAATAATAAATAATAATAATAACAGTTCTTAGCACGCACTTTACATACGTCTCAGTGCGTTTACTTTTAAAATTTAAAAATAAAAAAAAAAAAAATTTAAATTAAAAAAAAATAAAAAAACACTAAAAAAAAACTAATTTAAATAAAAATAAAAAAAAAAAAAAAAAAAAAAAAAAAAAAAAAAACGGCGAAATTATTTAAAATATATCCAAAAAAAAATATATGTCTTTTTAATTTTTTTATAAAAGGGGAGGGGAGGCATTCAACAACCAGTTAAGAAAACCTCCACAAACAGCCAAGACTGTTGGAGTTATGGACAATAAGGTTAAACTAATGATCAGCAACTGGTTTACATGTAGATGTGTCTTTGCTGTCATTTTAACATCTGTTTAAAACTAATGTTGACATAGGAGAATTACATGTAAAAATAAAAAAAACAATGTTAGATAAAGTATACACATACTCTTCATTCTCTTCCCCTGAGCTACTGTCGTCATCATCTCTGCACTTCTGTTTCCAGTTTTTAAACCTTTCTATTAATTCTACAAGGTATGTATTTTTCTTGGCAGTTTTGATAAATCTGTGCTTTAGAAGTTCCTTTGCTGTAGGTCTCTGTTGACAAATAAGTGTATTGTTAATTACCGTTAGCATTCAAAATATTCAGAATTTTTCATCTTTTTTTCATTTGCATCTTGACAGCCTAATTTTATTTGGATACTGGTTCTATAATATTCTTAATTTGTTAATAACAAGCAAAACTTTTTTAAGTCTAATTACCATTATTAATTTTATGTTAAAAATGAAGCAGTTTTGGAAATGTAAGCGATAAAAAAGTCGGGAAAAGAAAGGGAAGGGAAAAAAAAAAAAGGGGAAAGAAAAAAAAAAAAAAAAAAAAAAAAAAAAAAAAAAAAAAAAAAAATTAAAGAAATAGGGACATACACTGAACTCAATTAACTGATTCTTTATTGGAAAAGATGAACAGTGCATGTATTATAATATTATATTTACAATTCTCCCACTTTCCTCTCCCTTAAAAGCCCACCAGGTCCATCCTTAAGAAGATCTTTAAGCCCAGAGATTATACATGTAACTGAGATTTGCTAAAAGATCTACTCACATCATTAGGATCTTTATTGAGGCACATGGCAACAAACTCCTTGAAAGCTTTACTGAAATTGCCAGTCAGTTCAGGAGGGTTATTCTTGGGTATTAAAAATAAAACTCTCATTGGATGAAGATCTGAATTGGGAGGTTCGCCTTTGGCCAGTTCTATAGCTGTTATTCCCAGGGACCAGATGTCAGCCTATAAAAAATAACGATCAGTTAGAACTATTTACAGCGACAGCAATCAGTTACATATAAATAGTCTGGTGCAAATGGAGTGCAGTTTCCAGAAAGGTTGCCCTACCGATCGAATTGTAAAAGAGAATGTAATAATGCCAAAAGGTGTTTTGGTTAGTGTTGAGGTTCACAGCACTTTATCTTGAAGGTAGGATACACCATGAATGTCAGTCATTTTTTTTTGTAGAGTACTGAGAGACTGAACTAAGCTTCAATTATGCAACATTAAACTACATGTATCACTCTACTGCAAGAGTATTTTTTGCATTGTTTTGTATGGTTTATTTACGTTACTACAGGACAACCTTTCTTGAAACAGATAAATTTGAGGTTGAATTCTACCACAACTGTTTTTTTTTAGAGTTAGTAGTAAGTAAATTATGTGGAAGGTTTTGAAATGAAAATTAATCAGAAGACCTACAATGGTGTAGTGTTTACACAAAACACATTTAGAAAAATTTTATTTAGTCTCCACAAATTAATAGATAGTTGAAGTCCACTTCTTATACAGTGTATTTGCTTTAAAATAAAATAAAAATAATGTGTACTGCATGTCAAAATGTGTGACCTTGAGCATGAGAATGACTAAAAATACAAAAGACCATAATTTTGGTAAAAATAAATTAATTAGCTTATGAATAGATGAGGTCAAGGTGATGTGCAATGTGTCAGTTAGGATTTCATTGTATTAATAATTAATTAAAGAAAAGAGAATAATTAACACATTGTTTAGGGATAATTAATTATTAAAGATCTTGACAAAGAATCTTGAGGAAAACTGTTTTTCTTTTTGACCTACGCAGCCTTCTAACTTCTAAGTGTGTTCAACAGTGAATGATATATGAAGGTTCTTGTACAATAAATTACACCTGTA
Source organism: Oculina patagonica (assembly GCF_052425735.1). Classification (NCBI taxonomy): domain Eukaryota; kingdom Metazoa; phylum Cnidaria; class Anthozoa; order Scleractinia; family Oculinidae; genus Oculina; species Oculina patagonica. The sequence continues at coordinate 22,085,644 of NC_135765.1, forward strand.
CCAGGTTTTTAAAAAACACAATACAACCAAAGTTTGTTTTCCCTGGATTTCCACTGATGAACGCTCATTAGTCCCGAAACGTCTGGAATTTAGTCTTAGAAAACAAAACTATAATATTATCTTGTGTTTGTTTTTTCCTTGTTTGGTTAAATTGAATTTATACTTGTATGCAAGTTACAACCTTTGGGGACACGGGACCGGTTATACATGTACCTTCATCAACATCGAAAAAATTTTGCGGCTAAATCTACAGATGCTTGGGTTTCAATAAAATTTGAAGTTGGCAGCTGGTTTGTTTAGTTACCAATCATTTGAAAGAATCTTTCCTTAATCGATAATTCAATTTAAGGGAAAAGGTAGTTGACGACTCTAAGCGAAGTAGCTGACGCCTTCTGCCAGTGCTTATTACCGCAAAAAAAAAGACCTCAGTAATTTGGACTAGCTACTCCCAGAATGACATTAAATGTAATAACTATTTTAAGCAAGGGGACACACCTTTGAGTCATACGCAGATTGTTTTATTACTTCTGGAGCCATCCAGAATGGTGTCCCCACAAATGTATTTCTTTTGTTTAATGTGTCTGTGAGTTGCCCAGCAACACCAAAGTCTGCTAGCTTGACATCACCACTTTCAGACATCAACACATTTGCCGCTAAATAAAAGAACCAAATTAAAAGTTTATGAAAATAACGCCAATATTGCCACATAAAGCTCATACAACAACTCCTGAAATTTTCTGGCCAAGCTTGCTCTAACTGACTCACAATTTAAATTTAAATTTTCTGCCCAGCTGGCAAAGAGTAACTTATGTTTTCTTAAAGGGCAGTTGTTGTATCGCCATAATTTCATTACATCAGAGAGCTAAAAAAAAACAGAAAAATAATCGTTTTGGATGTCAGAAAGAAAGAAATTTCTACATCTCACTGAAATTTTCATTTGCACTGATCAGAGGTACTGTTAATAGTGCCTTTTTTACATGTGGATGTATTGGCGGCCTTGCAACATTCTTGTCTTTCCCATGCCACACCCAAAAAAATGAACCCACTGTGGGAAAGTATCAGTTAACCGATTGGGCAGAATAATACCTAATACAAAGGATTTTTTGTGCCCAATCAGGAGGTAACATTCAGAGAACTGTTTGGAACTGGCTTGGTAAGACTCTCTCCCTTGGGGCTACTTGCTTCCGCTCCAACATTTCTTCGCCGATTTTTTCCCCTGCAGTTTCAACTTTCTCTTGCCCCCACTGACCGCCCCTGGATCTTTAAGGATGACATACCGTCGCTTGCATCTAAGCGTGAACACGTGCCGCCGAATCTTTTTTTATTTGGTTTCATCGTGTCTTTTTTGTTCTTCTTTTTTTGTTTTTTGCCCCCCCTACGGCTTTTTTCTCTCTTTTTTTTTCATTTTTTTCTGTTTAAAAAAGCGGTATGTGGGGGATTTTTTTTTTTTTTTTTTTTTTTTTTTTTTTTTTTTTTTTTTTTTTTTTTTTTTTTTTTTTTTTTTTTTTTTTTTTTTTTTTTTTTTTTTTTTTTTTTTTTTTTTTTTTTTTTTTTTTTTTTTGGTTGTTGTGTTCTTCTCTTTTTTTTTTTTTTTTTGTATTTTTTTTTTTCTCTTTTTTTCTTTTTGCGCCCCCTTTTTTCTCCCCGAAGCGTATTACTTTGTACAATGATGGGTAATAAATTATACCCACCTTTAATATCCCTATGTAACTTTTTTTCACAATGAAGATAGTCAAGGCCCTTGAGGATCTCACGAATGATAGTTGCAATGTAGAATTCCTCAAATGCACCAGCTTTCATCTGATACAAAACAAATCAATGTGCAAAAGATGTTTACATCTGTACATCAACAATGTGGAATGTGAATACTGCAATAATTTGGCTTATCATTAAGAATTGACTTTATAAACAATATGCTTTAAAATGCATTATAATGTTAATGTACACATTGTATATTACGCTAAAAATAATCCATTGTAGTAAGCGTTCCATCTGCCTTAGTTTGCATAATCTAAATAATTAAAAAGAAAAACCTAACCCAATGTGCAGAAGATTATTTTTTCTTGTATTTAAGAACATTTTTTGCTTTTTTGTCCAAAATTTGGACATTCTTCTTCGAACAGTGCACCTCCCCCCCCCCCCCCACCTCCCCCCACAATTATTTGTACATTTTACTCTATGCAAAAAAATTAATTTGGTCAAAGTAGAAGAACAGTATCAGGTTGTGTTAAATGGTGTCATATGGGCAAATATCATGATTCAGGTAGTTACTTTGCATGTTGCTAGTAACTGTTGCCTAAAATATCAATTGGGGGGGGGGGGGGCTCCCATATATGAGCTATATATGTAGGTATGTGCCGCTGTGAAGGGTATGGTTTTCAAGGCGTTCAGTCTGGGATAGGGTATACAAAAATCAGAGAGTTTTGTACCGGTCTAGAATAGGGTATCATTTGCCAAAAAACTGATCATTGGTATGAAGAATTAATTCCAGAATAGGAATAGAAACTTGGAAGAGAAAGAGGCTTCCCTACACATGAATAAAATCATTGTGACAACGTTTTTGTCAGATGGTTTTCCTTTAAAAACATTGTTAGTGTTTCAGGTCTAAAAAGAAGAAAGTCTGGGATGGGGGGGGGTTTTTTTTTTTTTTTTTTTTTATGGGTGCAAAAAAACTGGGGAGGGTTGTGGTTTTTTGGGGGAGGGGGTTAGGCCCAGCGGCACACCCCCATCCAAAAAATACACAGGGTGCCCCCCCCGGGATATCAATTCCATAACAAAACTCTCAAAGCAACACCAAAGTAAACATGTAAACACCGGCAACTTTTAATAACATTGAAAAACTGATTTACAATACTTAATTGTTCTCACCAAATCTAAAGCTGATCCTCCACCAAGATATTCCATAATAATCCACAACTTTGTTCCCTGGAGACACACACAAAGTCATTATCAGTTCAAATTTCTGCTCTGACAAAATGTAGTTATTAAATACTTTGGGTTCACAGGTCTTCAGAGCCAATAACCACTGGTAATGTTTTCTATTTTGTGTAGATGTGTGTGTTAATAAGATTTCAATTTTTCAAAGCTCAGAACAACATGCGAGTACTTGTCTCAGAGGTACATGTACCAACCAGCAGACATTTTTGCCCAGGGACCAGGAGCGTACATGTAATTTATAAAACATCAATTAAATTTTATTAACGTACATGTATGTTATTTACACTTTGTGTACAAGTCATGTAACTCAACACGCAAAGATGAAAAGGCTGGTTGTACAAAATTAATACCTTGAGATATGAGCCATGATATTTTGTAACATAAGCACTGTCACACTGAGATAGGACTGTGATTTCTTGCTGGATGTCTTCAATTTCATCTTCAGCTTCCTCTAAATCAATAATTTTTATGGCCACAACTGTATTTGTCCTATTGTCTATGCTGTTGAAATAATAAAGAGAAAAACACATTAAATTAGAGACATTGAATTTTAAAGCAGAGGTACAGGTACACACTGTACATACTGTATGTTGTGGTTTGTTTTCTTTGTTTCAGTTTTAAGTTAATATGAACTTGAGACAGAAAAATAATAAAAAATCAAATTGGTTTGAAGACGATAAAAAACAAAACAAAATAAAACCACAAACACAAAGCCCATTAGTGTGGGGGCCGGGGGGCGCGGGGGGGGGGGGGGGGGGGGGGCGCCCCGGCCCCGCCCTAGTGTAGTCGCACCCCTTTTACACGTGCTTTCACTGTTACGTGCAACGCGGCTTTCTATCGATATCCATCGTTCGATTGCATGAGCTAAACAAACAAGATGGATCGAAAATCTGCCAATCACTTCCCACTAGCATAACTTTCTGAACTTCTGGCCTCATTTGCATGAAACCAATGTTTACTGCTATGCATCGGTTTTGATTGGCTCATTTCAAACAGCACGTCGAAAGATGGAGGTAGAAAGATAGCTATGCATGTAACACTGAAAGTGGGTGTAAGCATCCCCTCATAAGGGCCTATCCCTATTAATTACGGAGGGTTGTGAAATAGGTTTGCACATCAACGAGTTTGGCCTAAAAAAGCACACAGATTGTGGGTTTTTGTGATAAATAGAAAGGATTTATGGATTTTGAAGATACAGCGGATTGCAGATTGACTGAGAATTTTGGAGTAGATTTCAGACTCTTCATGTTGAGAGGTTTAGCTCGTGGATACTATACAAAGCTCGGATCCCTTTGGTTGGTCTTTGTCGGTATGTTGGCAGAATTGTTGCAAAAACAAGCAATTAAACAAAACTTCTTGAAAACTGGCAAAAAGCAATGTCTCCTATCCATTGCAGTGAAACTTACCACAGAGTTGTCAAGTAATTTAGATTTGTATTTAAATTAAAACAGTGCTGGATTGATGAATTTGACCAAAAAACATGGATTAGCAGATTTACTGATCCCTATTCACACCCCTAATTGCAGTTGAATCCCGATAACTCGAACCCTTAATAACTCGAACCTCTCGCTTACTTGAACCTTTTTTGATTCCCCTCCAATTCATTTTCTTACTAATTTTACCCTCAATAACTCAAACTCCCAATAAATTAAACCTTTTTCGATTTCCCTTGAAGGTTCGAGTTATCGGGATTCAACTGTAGTCAGTTATCAAAGTCCCAAATAAAGTGGCATCAAAAATTGGGAACTACAATATGCACATGTCTTAAAGATATAGTCATTTATGTTGGAACCCTGATGGATCAAATGCCTTTATAATTTATCCCCCCTTACAACAAGCATGTTTTCCCAGCCCCTTGGCACTTGGTGAAATCCGGGTCTCGCCATATTTGGCTTATAAGCATATTGGCATGCTTGGAACCAATAATTGGCATGCTCCTTCGATTTTGGTTTTTAGTTTTGACGAGCTACTAGCATTGATTTTTCTTTGGCCAGATGTAATTATTTTGATCAAATGATTTTAAATGAAAACAATCAGAAATTAAAACCACTTTATTTGTTAAAGGCATTACTTGGATACCACAAGCTTTCAACATCTTTGACATCTTTGGCAACATGGGGCACAAATTTCTTTTTGAAAAGCAAACTTTCCCACAGAGTCACCTGTTGTTATCACTGTGACAACTGTTGGCCATCAAATCAATGTTTTTTTGTTGTTTAAGGTAGGGAACCTTGAGACATGCGAAAGAATTGACATTGATGCCAATGTAAACAATGAAGGATGCTATAACTTCATTATATCAAGAAAAATAAGATGTTAATTTTCAAATTCAAAGAGTTATAACTGTTCTTTCACTCTTTTGACAGAGACTACATAACTCTTAATAACAATTGTTCTCTGAGCATTCTGTGAGAAAATGTACAGATATGTTATTCTATAGGTATTTTCAAAACAGTTCAATTTGCCTTATTTTGCTGTGGTTAAGGAATTAAAAAGAAAGTGAAACAGAAGACCTATTGCCTGTGAACCTCTAAAGCGAAAAAATGAAGCCGAAGTCATTATTTACATTTGGGTTAACACATTCAATAATCCTGAACCAAATTGACTAACCTCTGTGCAAACACAACAAATTTATTGTACAGAAAAAAGCACACAAAAAGCGTATTGTCTAGTTAGTAGATGTTTTCATTGTGATACACGATCTCGCCCAAAATAAGGTCACTTCTATTTTGACTACAAGGAAGTTTAGTAACGTTAAACGTAACTATTGATAAGCTAAAACCAAAAAAAGCTATACTCACCCCTTGTAAACTTCACCAAACGATCCTTTGCCAATTCGTTCGAGTTTAGAAAATAAAAGTTCTGGGTCTGCCTTCATACCCTAAAATTGCAAAGGATCAAGTTTTTAATGACATATTAACACAAGTCTGGGTGTGTTAAAGGTGTGTATAGCTACTTTCTAATTGACAAATTAAAAATTGTATCGGGAATTCTTCCAGCACTAATCCGAGCTTTACGGCTTTGAGGTTAAATTACTGGCGGATAACTATACTGGCAGAAAATTGAAAACAACCTCTTTACTGACAACAAGTCAAATACTTACCACGTTATTTTGTGCTGCCATGAAGAAGAAGATTACAGTTACCGGAACAATTCATGTAAAATGTCCTACGGTTGGTTGGTTGACTTTCTTGGATATTTCTAACCTCCTTCGCGGCTAAATTTGAGCACGCACCAACAATGAAACTGTCATTATGCTATCAAAGAGTGCTATACACTGTGTTTCTAAATGAAAATGTAGGTTTTCCAGGGCGTTTTACCAAGAAAACGCTGTGTAAAATCTCACTTCCCTCCAGTTCGAAGGCCGCCATTCTGCCATTTTGTCGCGCTCGGCTGAGAACCAGTATACAAATAAGGGAGTGTCACGTGACGGAAGTAATTCTCAAACAGCCCGACCGCAGGAGGTTCCTGCCTGAAAAGGGACATTTTGTGGTTGTTTGTATTCTGTATTCTAAGAAGAGCGCGTTCGTTTTGGAATATTCGGATTTATTCGGAATTCTGCTCCTGGCCTGGGAGCGTGCGAGCAGAATAGCCAGAATGTAAATCCAAGTACTTCGGAATGAGAAGAGCAGCCAAACGAACGTTAACTCGCATTATTCCAACCATTCTAATTTTGGATTGATCCCAAACAAACGCGCCCTTAGGCCGCGCACAGCGGGGCCCGGGCGGCGGGGGCGGGGCGGGCCTTAGTTTGGCCTGATTTTCGTTTAGAAGGTCTAATCACCACAAGGGTTTCCAGAATTTGTAATTCCAGAGTTTGTAGAGCAATCTAGGGAGGGAGGATGGAAAGGAGTGGGGTAGGAGTAGTTTGATGAAGGTCAGTTTTTTCTTGGCTAAGACGCATGTTATACTGTTTCTTAAAGTTTGACATTGACGTTGACCATTATAAATTGGTCCCAAACAAGAGAGGATAGGTCTCAAACTAATGAACTCGCCTTTGAGTTGTTCTAACTTGTAATGGTTCGCGGTCATCTATTGTTTTTCGTCGGGGAATAGAGCGGCAGTTTTCGTCTCCAAGTTGCTAAGCTTCCGTGATATTCTTTGTGTGGTTATAAGAAATCGTAGACTTTACGAAGATTTGTATTATTTCATAGCTTATAAGGCCCCATTCCCTTCGCGATTTTAAATCAACCTGGTTTCCAGGACCTCTCTTTATTCTGCTTTATTCCGCGGCAACGAGGAGAGAACAAAGCGGGATATCATAACATTGCAACAGTTTTCAATACACATGTTTATTTATCGACCTTCTTAAATGTGACAGGATCCCTTTTTTCACTTATAATTTAAGTTGTTGATAAGTTACGCTAGTATTTCTGTGTTTCGATATCAAAGGGTTTCATGATATTCTTATTTATGAATAACTTTTGCTTTCAAATATTTTGTAGAATATATTTTAACGAATGTTTCCATTTTTTCAAGTGATACGCGAACCCAACGCTTTGGTCTACAATAGTTTATATAAGACCAATTTCTGTACACGTATTTGTCACCATATATGAACCATATCTCAGAGATGAATGCAATAAGCTTAAGAGGGCAAGATTAGAAAGACTGCAAAAAAATCGGTATCTCATGGATTGAAAATAACGGCTTTTGGCCGCCACCTCGCTGTGGATGTTAAATAGACATGCGATAAAAGAGTTAAACCATGCTTTCTCGTGGTGTATCATAAAAAATCCATTGAAATTTAAATATTCTTTGCACACGTACAAGTATGCGCTTAATTCCTCGGTTCAGTCTGATCAACAGAACAACAGGAAACGTAAAATATTCCATACAACAATGATAAATGTTGAGCTAGAAAATCAGTAAGATATTATCTTAAGTTCGGAACAAAACAAGTTCAAATTATCTGAAACCTGTAAAAGAAGAAATCAAAGTTCTTTCACAATACAATCTATCCAAATATCAATTCCGTTGTCAAAGGGTAATTTCTTATCATCACTTCCAAAATGTAAACAACTAATCGCCGAAGATCGTTTCCCTGCACCAGGCCCCCGACACACCAGAGTTCTATATTCCATTTTGGCGTGCTTTTACGGAACCCGCACCCGCAGCTGACACCCACTCCTCACTCGGCATACCCAACAAAACACTCTTCTCATTTGATTGGTGTTGTGCTGTCCACGTGCTGTCCTGGTGCTGTTCACGTGGCTTTTGCTGCAGCAGTAGTCTGTTCTTTACCAAGCTCTTCCTGTAGTGTGTCTAGTGACTGTTGGACCTATGATAAAACAAACACCACAAATATCAACTTTTCGTATTTTTTCTTAAGGGATCACGACTGTGTGATTATGACAACTGCTAGGTTTAAACTGCAAAATTCGCTTTCCCTCTGTGCTTTAACTCGTTTTTAGCCTCCCAGTGGCCGAATTGCATTGTCGTGCCCTAAGCTGACGAAAAATACCATAGTTTTCGTGAGTCTTCACCGTTTTCAGAGTTCGTCGGGTAAGCGCGAGAATATCGCCTTGCGCGAGGAGACGCGACACGCAAAGGTGATTTGCGAGCTCGTTAGCATGGTCACCCACTCGACTAACCCCGGCTGAGAAACACGAGAGGCTACTAGAAGTCTGTCGTGAGTGTTCGTACTGTTTCCTGATTCGATAACAAGAATCGGAGCTGTTCGAGGAAGGAGGGAGTTCATCGTTAGCAACTGACGCGCCCGATCAGCGCTAGAACCCAGGGCTCTCGAACCAGAGTCCAACGCGCTAATAGCAATCATTGGTCCACTGCGCCTCCCAGGGTATCAATGCTTAAAAAAATACCTGATTCATAAGCTGGATAGATGATGCAAGTACATCTCTCCATCTAAACGAAAAAAACAAAACAACGATACATTAGAAAATATCCTGATAGTATAAACTGAAATAAAACACCACTGAAGAACTTAGAAGGAACAACAAAAGAGTAGTTACAAACAGGGATGATGGACATCAATTCACTGTCAAACATACGAAGACGGAGAGAAAGAACTGATCAACAACGAGGCTATAATGCTATGATATACCAGAATTTCCACAAGCATGTACTTGCACGTGTTTGCAAGTACTAACACACGGTTGCACGCACTCGCACGCACGTACACGCACGCACTCCTTCTCGTACGCACTCACCTTCTCATCTCCATCTCCTGTACATGTTTTTGTTGTTGAAGTAGTTGAGCCCACTGCTTGGCATCGGCTGGAAGGTCCCTAAAGTAAACAAACAAACAACATATCAACATAGAGAACTAAACAGATATCTTGCAAAACTACTCATTTCTGAGGAAAACCGCCACCTGTATGGCCTCACTTGTAACTTAGTTGATAAAATTTGGTTTACACTAAACTAGAGAAACCTGCGCTAACGGCAGCTAGCGGAAACCTTTCATGAGCTTTGATAGTTTCACGCTGCTGAAAACATATGCGCACAAACATCCTACCAAACCAACTGCGGCGAGAAAATAGAATTACAACGCTCTGATCTAGTGGGGAAGGTAAGCCTCGAGCTAAGCGGTCAATACTACCGGAGCTTATCTCGTCTACCGTAGCATTGTAGCGGCTAGGAATATTTCTACTTCCCCCTGGATGGTATGCTAGTCCATCACAGGGTACACCCCCCCCCCCCCCCCCCCTCAACATTATTTGGCCGGTAGCCATTAACGATTCATACACCTGGGTGGAGATAGGGACTTTGGGAGTAAATTGTATTGCATATGAACACAACACGGTGACCCTGACCAGGGCTCGAACGAACCCGGACCGTTCGATCCGGAGTCCGGCGCGCTAACCATTAGGCCAACGCGACTCCCTCTGATCTAGTACAAACGGCTAAATTGCAAAGATGATTTAAAGTTGAATTGAAAGCAGTTGAAAAAATTATCGAGGTACGAAGAGTTAAATTAATCGACGACCGATGACAACCTGCGCCTCCCGTAGTGGTAACTTAGGCGTGGCCCGGAGGTTTCAACGCTTGCATTTCCGAAGTACAGGGGGGACATTATTTTATACAACCCTGAGGCGTATAGCATGGTCTTCCCATTGAAAACGATTTGTATGGATTGCAGTGAACTTTCCGCCGGGACGAAGAAAACAAGTTCCCGACTCAATTTAAAAAGTGGTTCTAACTCTTCAAAATTATGTTGTTTGGCATGAAGTAGAGATATATATCATCAGTAAGTGGGTGTTCACTGCCCACAAAACAAGATATAGCCCGTCAATTCCTTATACTTACTTGATATCTCCGTCCCAGTACATCCCCGTTTGAGTGGCGTGCTCTAGTAACAACAGTCTGTACACGAGAACCATGTTAAGCAGAAGCAACGCTGCAAGCCTAAGAAGAAAACCATTACCAACAGTGATCAGTATCCATTTTCTCCTAACAATATTAATACATTGTCAAGTAGACAAGTAGAGAGAATAAAGGAAGTCATCAACCACCAACTTGTTGGGTGTGGGAGAGCGGGGGGGCCGGGGAGAGAGGGAAACGGCGCGCGAGGGGGTGAGATTGATAGGCACAGGCGTGGAAGGAGATAGCGCGCGAGGAAAGCGTGCCGCGCGAGAGCGCGCGCCGTGTAGGTCAGCTTTCTCTTCGTTTCTCAACTTTCCCCATGGTTTGTATGGGTCGTAAAAACAAATATGCGACTAACATATTTAGACTATACTTATGATAAAAATCCTTCTATTAGAGATCATTAGAATGCCACAGTTCCCGCCCCGTGTATGTGTTTCGTTAATTATTTTGACAGGAAATTTAGTTAGCGAGAGAAAGTTAAGCATAACGCAGAAGTGCGATCTTGTCATAACATTTTTTTTTTTCAAACAAAGTCTGTTACAACTAGCTACAGTTTCTTCAAAGCTAATGAACGCTAATCCAGGTTAAACTTAAGAGCTTTATCCTGTATTTCGGTGCTAATCTAAATGGGATTTACCAAAATCAAAAATAAAGTACAATACAAATTTACAGAAACATTTATTATTAAAAGTAGTAGTAAATCTGAATTAACATGGGCTTGAAATTCCGTGTAGCAAGGACACTTCTGTTTTTCTTTCCGTGTAGGTTTTCGAGTTTTGTCGAAATGATACAAAAATATTACCAACGATTTCCTTGTTTTGAAAGAACTTGAAAAAATGGCTAAAGTCTTTGAACGGGAGGCCATGCACAACCACCAGCAAAAATCGATTTGAAATGATTTTTTGCGTACCCAAGATTACCCAAGGAACAAAAAAACAAGTTTGGTTAATGGACCTTGCTATAACTACCGCATTCATGTAACATTACGCGTGTTTTCAAAATAAACCGATATTGGTTCGGAAATGAAAAAGTAAAGACCAATGTGACATGAACTATCGGCTAGGATCAAAGATAAAACATCATCAATTAGCATATCACTGCTGCATATTCACGAAACGCGGAATTAACCTAGCGAAATCAAAACTTTGCGAGCTCAGATTCGACTTTCTTGCAACAACCAAATTAGTAAAATTAAGTTGAAAAGATATTGCTACACAATTGACAAAGACAAGAATTTCACGAATGGTCATGTACAAATAAGAAATTCGAACTACCACTTACAAGTTTGTAACCACAACACTCGTTTGTAAACAGAGCAAAGCGGAATTCCGAAAACAGGTGAAATCTGATCTAATCTAACTAACGCTGTTTTTAAATTTTTCTTTTACTGCAATATTTTCCACGAACGAAGGCGTTCTTAACAGAGTATTATTTCAAAGCTTGTTGCGGACCGACGCTAAACTAGCAAATCAGTAAAGCGTAAAACAGAGTTTAATTAAACATAACGTTATTTGGAATAATAATTAAAGGAAACACGCAAAACACGAGGAAATGGTATTAAAGCATACTCACAGAACATTGTTACGAAAACACCACACTTGATCGCTCGATCGTGCGCCTTCAAAACAAGACTTCAACATGCTCCATGGCATATCGCTTAGGCGCATGTCAGACAAACAAGAAACGCTTTTCTTGTTATATTACATCACTGCGCTTGCACTATAAATTGTTTCTATTTAACACGATATGCATTGTTTCGGTACAAAAAAGCACTCCGTGAAATAACATTGTTTACATTCCCGGAGGCATGAAAGCATTAAAAATTTACATACAAGTGAAGCGGGAGATTGGTCAACCAGTCGTAACGGCATCATCAACAGTTTATTGTAAGAGTGCTTTTTACAAGTTTGCCAATGCTACATTTAAAGGTTACAGCTCAAAAACTACCTTAATTTTAGTTTTTAGATAGTTGTAATTACAATATACCATGTATCGATGAATCAAAAAATCAATTAAACCCTCTCTCTCTATGGCGCAGTAGGCTAAGTAGCGCGCAGGCTAGGATCGAGCGGTTCGCCATCAAACCTGAGATGAGAGCAGTCAATGCATTGTGTTACCCAGGAGTATAAAAGGGTATCGGTAAATTGTTAGGGAAAAACTAACAAAACGCTGGGGCGGGGGGACTAGCATCCTTTTTTTTTTGGGGGGGGGGGAGGGGAGCAATATTCCTACCCACTTAACGCTAATGATACCGGGTTACGGCCAATTGTGGGCCACATGGCTCGAATGCAGATTTTACTTTTTACCTCCCCCCCCCCTGCAATACTATTTCGACAGGCAATACCCCACCTCCTCCCCCCTCCACCTACAAGCTCTTTGCAAGGTAACAATACAAAAGTTTCAACTTACAAAATTGTCACAAGCACTGCAAGGGGGTTTTTCACTGTAACCTGTGGCAGATAAGACCTAAGGAACAATAAGTTACTATTTATTTAATGTTGTTTCCTGATCTAATGTATGACAATTACATAAGTACTGTAGTTAGAAAACTAAACGAACAAGATGAGAAGTCAAAGGCAGAGACGTTCTGCTAAACACGCAAATTATCCTCCACCAATTAGCACTATGGAATACCTGACCAATAAATATCCCGCCGGCATGTGTGGAATGCTTGCGTAAAACGAAAATTATCATCTCTTTGATCTTAACGAGCTAGGTCATGGGTTTTCATTTTTAGTTACGGTTAGTATTAGCCTGTCGGATGCGTCTTTGAGAGTTCAAACCTGTGTTATAGTGTTTCGCTTTTTACAAGAGCCAATACTCAACAATCACGTTACCTTTCCCCACCCGGGAGGGTGAATGCGAAAACCGCTCAAGTTTCCAGGAGGGGAGGGTGGAGTAATATTGTCACAATGCTATTAAAACCGACGTTTTTTCCATGATCCACTAACCTCACACTTGCAACGCGTGATATTACTCCCTTTGGTGACAATCTCTGCAGCAGGCTTGGTTTTACCTCTAAAGACAACGAAAATAAAGTAGAAAAAGAATTCGTTTATTCAATGAGGAGAGAACATTACCTGCAATTCACTTAAAATAGTCTTCGTAAGATATTAATCAGAGAACTGTCTTAAAGATACACTCCTGCTTTGAGCGAAGTGCCATGCTGTTTCAGATTGCAACAATTAAAAAAAGTTAAAAGTATTTCTCTGTTTTTAGGGAATTGAAACTGATAAAAAGACGTTTTGGCAAGTTTAACTGGCATTCTTTAGGATTGATTAAAAAAAAATACGTCAAAATAGTTAAAAAAAAAAGGCCTGTTAAACTTGCCGAAATGCCGATTTGAAAATCAATCTTAACCTTGGAAGAAATCTGAAAAACAAAGAAAACTTTTTCATGTTAAAAGATGGAAGGTGAAAGTTTCAGAGATAAAGCTGAAATAATTAAGTTTTCAACAAATGCATACGTCCTCTATTCTCGTCTCCTGGTCACTGTCAGTGGGATAGTCTGGGATAGGGTAAGGATGTTTGGTGTTTAGTCTAGTAAAGGTTTGCAAAATCAGCTAAACATGGTCCAGTATAGGGTAAGGGTTTCACAGTCCCAGCGGCATACCCCACCTCCCCAAAAATATAGAGTCCTCCCCCCGGGGGGGGGGGGACTTTCGCACTCAAAATGTTCACCACAAACAAGTACCGGCCAAACATTAAACCTGGAGTGCCACTTTATTTTTTCAAAAGGCGCGTACATTTGACCCAGATGACGATCAATTTCTCTCAGTAAAGAAGTCTCCTACATCCAATCTCTCGGCATTCAAAACCGGCATGTGTTGAGCTTTTTCGAAACTTTTGGCGCAAAAGTTGCCGTTACGGTCCGCTTAACTTCAAACGTTTGACGACCAATCATGTCACATTTAATAACCAATTACAGATCTCATGTTTCGGCATCACGTGTTCACGCTTTGATGCAAGCGACGGTAAATTTCAGGATTTCTTTGCAACTGCAAAGATCCAACTAATGCATTTTGCTAGCGTTACATCCGGTGGCACTCACCGTTAGACACCTCCAAAGCTGGTTCCATCACCTCCTTGTTCTTTAGACTGCGGTTCCTTTTGTGCCGTCTCGTCGGCGAGATCTTTCTTTTCTTAGGCCACTGTCCTTCTGTAGTTTCCCTTCTAAGACTCTCCACTGCACAATCAAAAACAAAAACCTCACTCAGTCTCTTTCCTGTTAGACGGTGAAGGACACGTCTGCACGCAGGGTTCTAAAAACTTGATTTGCATTTATTTATTGATTTATTTATTTGTTTATTTATTTTGTAGATATGAGTTCAAAATGCAATAGATTGTCTCACTTACCTAGAAACTGGAAGTAACCTTCAAGACCTTCCTGCGCATTCTTCTCTATCATATCTACAAGACAATCAAAACACCGCTAAAGACTCTGATTGGCTGAAATTGTCTAATTTGGCTGAGCACTAGTCTCCCTTTAAATGAAATCCGGTAATGGAGTGGGGAAAACCACATGTTCTTAAACATCAAACAAAGCGTAGTCGGTTAGGATGATAACATTCAAATATCTTCGACGCCCCCAATTACCCTGGGTACCAGAGGTTTTTCTTGCGCGGCTTCCGGTGTTGGTCGTGAAGAATAATCCGCCGCGCGCGAGAAATCCCCGCGCGCGAGAAAAATCCTCTGATAAGCAGGGTACGCCTCAATCGGCTAAGGGCCTGTTTATATGGAGGAGAGTTGTCCCTGGTAGGAGGGTTACCCTCCATACCGAGCCACCCCGGGCGAGAGAGCTTTTCATACGTTTCTTTATAAATAGCTGCGAACTGTTTATATGAGAAATTGCAAAGTTGGCTCGGGGGGCAGGGTGACCCTGGGTGGAGGGTCACTCGCTTTGATGGTAGGGTGACCCTGGGGAGCGAGCCAACTTTTCCCATATAAACAGTTTGGTTATTTTTGCCTCGCCTACCAGTGACAAGTTGGCACATACGAAGCGTGCGCAAATGCTGCAATCGGTCAAAACAACATCGAAGTCCGCGGTAAATTTTTCCAAAATGGTCTTCGTCGATGTTTCAGCGTTCCTGATTTTAAAAAAGGCCGCCGTAATAGCTATTTCAAAATAACTCTCGCAAGTATTTTGAATCGAGAGGGCCAAGTTTTGGCTCGGTCAACAGGGACAACTTTCTCATATAAACGCTCGGCAAAAGATGGCTCGGGGGAGAGGGTAACTCTCCTACCAGGGACAACTCTACTCCATATAAACAGGCCCTAAGTCACAATTGTCAAGTAGTCACGCAACGCCTAGCAAAAGCCTGGTGTGACAACCTAGCGGACAGATGACGAGAAGAAAACCATTAACAAGGAGATGATAATTTATAGTGATGTAAGCTTAAATTCTCCAAATTTACATAAAAAGAAATGCTTGGAAATCAGTAAAGAGAAATTATATTTCCAGATTGAAAAAAAAAAAAATGGTGGCTTCATCAACGTTCAATAAGTCAGTGCAGTTTTCCAAGTTGGTTTTGATGATATACCGCAATACTTTCAAATAAAGTTTTGAGAATTCACTTATCACTGAATTGCGCACAAAGGTTTCACCGTGAAATATAACACGTGCATAAAAAGCTTAAGTAACCATTCCCGAGCATTGTTTCTTTATAATTAAGTTACGCAAACAAGAATACAACTTTTGGAGCATTTCACACGATTTATGTTAATTAGCTTATCGTTTCATAAGTTTTTTCTAAGTTTATTTCTTCAACTTCCCTTCTCTTTAAACAGCACTCCACACATTAAACCCATTGCTGTGCAGCACAGCTCAACAATAAATTTATCCAAAATTTGTTGAGGATAGGTAAAGCGAAAGTAAGATAATTATAGACTGGTAGGTTTTCTCTTGATGTACCAGCATTTTTTCAGAACTGCAAGAAGTAGACGTGCATAGGCCGGCAGTGGAGAGAATTAACAGAAAATTGAGACAGCTCTAGTCTGACAAAAATCTACTGTGGGTTATGCAATATTGTTTATATCGTTCACAATCAACGAAACACACAGATCTAAAAAATAAATTGTCCAAAATTATAAAGAACGAAAGGAAGATTTCCAAACCCCTGATCCATCAGAATTTCTTGTGCAGACTTGCAGCCAGGATCAAGGAAGTTGACTTTACGAGTACCTCTTGAAAATATACGAGCACCAATTTATAACCAAAACACATAGCCATGCACACTGATATTATCTCACCAAATGGCATAATTTTCCACCAATCAGCTGCTTTATTTCCCAACCATAACATCAATATTTTATCGCAATAATCAATGACAGAGCTATGACAGTGACCTCAATATTCAAAGTACTTCGGTGATGTTGTTATTGTTTTGTCCTGGTGTCATTCATAATACATTACTTTATTCCTAAAAGAATTGATGTATTCAAACACAGCTAGACTCGAACAGATGGTGGATAGAGTAGTCGAAACTCAATGAGAAGGCCAAGATCAAACCATTTTGGAGGTCTTTGAAAAACCTTTTTTTAGGTTCTTCGCCAAATCTAAGACTACGCAACCATTTGTTTTTGTTTTAACAGACCAGTTTGATAAATTTATCTGTGTCAACTGATTTGTACACGGAAACATTCATAAACTGGAGTCTTCAATATTCTAACAACCTGTCAAGAATCGCCGGACGCAACAAGACCTACAGCAAAGTAATTATATTCGTGCAAAATGAGTAGGCCCGATAATCAAATGTGAAAAAAATTCGTTCGGCAACAGTTATACGAAGCAGTCCCTGTAGTTTTGTAATAAGACGCAGAAATATCGAACGCCAATATTATTACAAAAACTAATCAATCAAATGAGTGGTTCGGATGCTTACTGCGACCACCAAATCTTAAGCCCGAGCCAAACGAGGATGAGAGATGATGACTCTCGTTCTCGCATGGAACTCTCATGTGCTCTCGTTGACTTTGAACGTGCTCAAAATTTTTCAGGAGAATCGATAAGAGTTTGACAAAATATCGTTCTCGTTTGGCCCGAGTTGATGATAGTCGATGAGAGTCGACGGAAACTCTCATGAGAGTCAACTCTCATCCTCGTTTGGCCAAGGCTTTAGAACCTGCAGCTATTGTTCATTGGTTGATTATTGCAAAAGGCTGCTAACTCCTCAGCTCTCTGAGACTGATCATTATCTAATTTGTCGTTTCAAGCAAACAGGCGATGAGAATAACGACATTCATCAAGTCGGCAATATTGCCTTGATAAACCTTGATAAACCACCAAATTCTCCGAACTACATTAAGCAAAATGCAAGTCAGTTACTTAGGAGAATTAAAATGTCGATAACGCAATTAACTGGCTGCAGCTCTATATTATAAAAGCGCTTCACTCTAGTGCACTAAGGGAAACGGCCAGTGTTTTTGTTTGCCAAACGCTTCGTGAAACAACACGAGGCGAGAACACAGCCGCAAGCTAAATTCTGCCGGGTTGAAACAATCATTACGAACAGCTTTTCCAGAGGTAATTTACTCAAAGCCCGCATATATCGGTTCACACATTATTTCAGAACAGAAAGGATACTCACTTCTTACAAACCCCCATACCGACTTCTGATATGTGACTTCTGCTGATATTCTGCAATGAAGAAAAATATATACAAAAGGCAATTTAAGAACGGTAAAAATTAACGTGAACTTACAACTAAAGTGACATCCATTCAAGCCAAAATTATTCACACACACGACTTTATTCCCGGGTTTACAGCATCTCGTTAACTCCTACAAAAATATTTTCTGGCTCCTGAAAAGAATGTTTTATCTCTCGATTTGCTAGAAAACTCACATTTATAAATAATAAAGCTAGCTTTAGTGTCGTACTTTTTTTATCTGGTGAATTCGTCAATACATTTATGCACAAGGTGGTTGTGATGACAAAATGAGACAATCACGCCACACATCAGTCGATCATCTTGCGTCACGCAAGCGATCACGCCACCCAATTAGTCACGCATGGAAACACACTCGCAATACTCGAAAACAGCGGTAATAAAAGTTGATTGTTTGAAAATTCTTATTCTATAAAGAATGTTATTGTTCCTTTTTGTTTTCATGCCATAATAAAAACAAAGTTGATCAGGTGTTAACACACAATCGTGCAATGTGTTGCACTTAGCATTTATTCCCGTGGCCATTTCGAAAAGATTGCAAACAAGAAGCGAAACATAATGTCTAGAAATTTGATTTCTAAAATGCTCACATTATATGCAAACCTGGGATACCACAATGGCAGAAAATAGACAGATTAAATAAAAGTTTGACCAAAGATGCAGCCGCCACATTAACAATACACTGACAATAATTGTTTGAACATATTATTTCATATTTGTTTGTAAAATCGGGTCAAAGTCCACACAAGCATGTGCAGACAGATCCGTGGGAGACTGGAAACGACAACTGACAACAGGAGAATATGACTCTATTACATACTCTTTCTCTGTGGTCCCAATTCTAAACTTGCACTCGGGGATTGTTCAAGCTAAAATTCTAGTGGAACAATCGAATAAAACCCAAAAACTTTAAGCAAATAAACGGCTTTGAACTGAAAACCTCGTTCTGTTTTTGCCAATCAGATCCGAACCGTGTTCGAAAGCAATTTCCGAAAACACAAAAGAATCTCTAAACAAAAACGCTTTTGTCTTCCTAAAATGCAACCATAACAATAGGCAAAGTTTAATACGTATTAACCCTTTCAGTGCTGAATTTCTCCAAAAACTGGTTTTTTTTCTACCGTTAAACTGAATTTTTGATGCTACGATCCTGAATTTCCCTTAACTTTGCTTAAAAAGCACTTTTCCGCAATGCAGCAAGATTTTGAGGAAGATTCCATTAAAAAATATACAAAAATGTACTTTGGTGCATGCGCATAAGACAAAATTTGGACTTCTTTTTTTTTTTTTTTTTTTTTTTTTTTTTTTTTTTTTTTTTTTCTTGCTCCCTTTCCTTTCGTTTCTCTTGGCTTTGTTATTTCCACTTCTTTCTACTGTATCCGTCCTTCCTTTAGACCAAAAAAGTTTTGATAAAAACATTTGGTAAACCCTGTCAAGAGGACCTCGATCTTTTACAGGTGTTTTGGCCTTTTTAAGCACCGATTTGGCACTAAAAAGTGATTGACTTTTTCTCGATTAGCTCTGTTAGGATGCGACCGATATGCAAAATGAATAGTTCTTTGAAAAGGTCAAACCTAGCTCTATCAGATGCTTATCACCAAAATCTGCTGACTTTTAAATTAATGACGTCACAAGTGGTTCATTGACTGCTCCTCCAAATGTCGACAAAAGTCGACTTTAGCACTGAAAGAGTTAATGTAATTGGCTGGACGTAAAAAAAAAAAAAAACAGAGACAATTTCAGAAGGGGGGCGTTTTTATTGCAAAGGGAGTTGAAGATAACTTCACTAACAAAAAGAAAACTAAAAGCAAATTTAAAGAAAGCTTACAACAAAATATATTTCCACGGGTTACTGTCCACACGAATGATCGAATGCCGAATGACGTTTAACGAATGATCGGCCTATTTGAAGTATCAGAGGGCGCCATTGTACAATCCAGGCTAATATCTAGCTCCTTTATGCACTGTTTTAACTGTTTAGATCTTCAAAGTCAAAGTGATACCTCAATCTACTGGTGGTGTTTGAAGTCCTGGTCATACAGTATCTGTTGGTAATATAAAAACTGTCTCCATACGGAATGCCTTCGTTGTTAATCTGTGAAACGTGGCGAAAGAACAGAGAGGTTTCATTTAAAATACAAGGCTACTGTACGTCCATTCATGACCGTCATTGATTTTTTTTTATCCTCGTTTCGTAGGGTTCAATAGGATATCTAGATCATAGGCAACCCTATAGTAATAAGGTAGACTTGTTAGTTGTAAGTACAAGGCAAATGACAGGAACCCCGCCATTAGGAAGTTAGGATGCGTTAGGATGCGTAACGATGGCTGGAGGATGGAAATGCATTTCAATTAATATTCAATTACTTTTCAAAGTTTTGCCGCAGACAAATAACTTGCTTTTTATATTTTGAAATCCCAGGTTACCAACAACCTGTCACGTGCCCTGCTTGGTTTCTTACCGACTAATGACGGAGATGGTCAAATGGCAACAACAGAAACGTTATATAAGGAAAAATAAGGACAGTATGCCGTCTGAAATGGAAAGGGTTAACCGCCAAGAGGTTTCGGTTGTCAGATAGGTAAAACCCTAAGTAGCCAACGGATCAAGTTTATTTTATTGTTTTGTTATTTTCAGTAAGAAAGCACAAACCTCGGCTTGCACGACGTACAGCTTGCCTGGAACACTTCTTTGTAAGCAGTGCTGTCAATAACAAACATACAAGAACTTCAAGGCTTGGAATCAGAGCTACCAAACGGATAACACTGAATGCAAAGAGTAGTTTGCTGCGAGTGTTTTTTGGAAATCTTCTGGCCCGGTTGATAAGAGCAAGATTGAGGTAATCCAGGATTAGTGTGAATTTTGATTTTTTTTTTTTTTTTTCAAATTTTTCAGTAAGGTTTTCTGTTTATATTTTCCGTTTCCCACTTTTGATGTCTACTGATCTCAAACTCCGCAAAACATAGCAATGAAAAACAATTTTATACAAGACAAACAAAAAACATCGATTCTGGATTAGTGTTATTCAGCTTTCGAACAACCCGGCCTAGTGTCTCAAAATTCATCATGATAAAGCAAGGTCCCACTCTAGTCCCACACTTGCTTATACTACTCTGTTGCAAACCAACAATACTTTTTCTGGCACAAATCCATACTATATACGCGAAAACTGCGGGCTGAGCAGACATCATATCTTTCAATAACAGCTCGAATAATTTGATGGTATACAAGGGTGTCTAAGTTAAAACTCGACAATACACCCTCACTGATGATTTTTTAATTCTCATTCATTCTCTGTTTGATAATGTACTTATTTTGTAATAAGAAGTTAGAAGTTGATCAAGCTTGCCTGTTGTTCTGTTGTAGGTGAATGTTTGGGTCCAATAGCGTGATTAAGTGATACTGTATAAGTGATTGTTCTTCTCTGACCATCCTCTGTTGTTTCCCACGGGTTTAACACCAGATCTGCAATAGGTAACGGTAATAACAGATAGAAAATTAGTCCACTGAATACAAAACTGGCAAATTGTTGCGAGCTTGTCAACTAGATGAATAGAATCTTGAACAGATAGTTAAGCGGGAAAACATTTATACTGTTTACACACACGTGTAAACAGTATGAATGGATACTGGCAAATTTAAAAGTGTGCGCGATAGACTTTCATCCCACCACGGCAGTAAATGCGGTCTACGTGAACAGTGCAGTTCCTCCAAGTATTACAATGGCCAAATGGTTAGTGAGGTGGACTCCGGATCGAGCAGTTTGGGATTGAGCGCTGGCTGGCGCCCTGCGTTGTGTTCTTGGGCAATACACTTTACTCTCACAGTGCCTCTCTTCCCCCTGGTGTATAAATGGGTACCGGCGAATTTACTGCTAGGGTGTAAACCTGCAATGGACTAGCATCCCATCCAGGGGGAACTAAATACTCCTAGTCGCTTCATGTTACGGACCGAGATAAGCTCCGACCTGATGTCCCACTACGCTCGTATGCAGACTTTTGTCGCACGAAAATGTTGGATAGTCTAAGCCAGTGGCTTTAGTGTGATGCAGGGTGGATGCATGCAGACATTTCCAACACCTTAAAGGGACTGTGTCACCGCTAAGTTAATGTTATTTTATTAAATTTTGCCAAACATTCGCTACGAAACTAAATGTTTGCAAAGAAATCAATTCTATGATTCTAAATGACAAAACCATAGCTTCATTGCAGCCAAATGTATCTCCCGGACGTTATAATTTAAAGTTACAAGCAGTCAAGATTAATATCGTAGAAAATGTTGTTGTTAATCATCGTGGTAGAGTACAATAATAATAAAGTATTTTTCGTTTGTCTCACGACGTGCTTCTCTCATGCTTCAGGAATTTCAATTCCATTATCCCTGTTGATATTATTAGGGTGAAGTCTTATGTGAATTGCCTCTTTGACCCTGCGTGTATACCAGTGTGGTTCACGATCAATAAACTTTACCTCATTCCAAAGCGGGTAGTGTCCTGTGTTGCGGGTGTGCTCTGAAACGGCGGAGGTCTGGATACGGGCGAGTCGGATGTCCCGGTCGTGTTCTTTGATTCTGTCTTGCATAGGTCTTCCAGTCTCGCCGATGTAAACTTTGCCGCACTCACAGGGAATTCTGTAAACAACGCCATCTTGTTTAGTCGGATCAACGGCGTCTTTCGGCCGTACTAGGTGTGATCTTAATGTAGTTTCCGACTTGAAAACAGCGCGTACGCCTTGTTGTTGTAGGCAGCGTCACATGGTACACACGAGGGTAAAGAGGCAATTCACATAAGACTTCACCCTAATAATATCAACAGGGATAATGGAATTGAAATTCCTGAACATGGATGCCCACGATCAAAAAACACAACAGGAGAACTGTACGACAGCGGACCGCTGAGGGAACAACAGGACACAGACACAGCGAGGATCGAAATGCACCAATCACAGCTGTTGAAAACCAACCAATCACAGCGCAGCAGCGTGCCTTATAAGTTCACGCACAACCAGTCGACCTTATCGCCTGATGAAGACTAGCAGTGTGCAGTCGAAACGCCGCGATCTACATCACAAGTGACAGTACGTCGTGAGACAAACGAAAAATACTTTATTATTATAGTCAAGATTAACTTTGAAAGCTGTTCCGTCGGACCATTTTTCAAAAACCCATATCACAATCCGTTTCAATCTTCGTCACCTTTGGCCATCCGTACCTTCTTTTGCATTTGGTGTGTTATTTAAATATTCCTTCACTGTTTTAAGAGGTTATTTTATATATTTAAACGAATTTTGATGGTCATTTCCTATGCCTAAATTTGGCTTAAATCCGTGACACGGTCCCTTTAAGTAAAACACTTTGAAAATTCTATCCTTGCAAGACAATTAGTTACACACCTTTTGTTCGCCTTGCTTTTTGCACTCTTTTGTAGAAATCCGACTCTGTGAACAGGTATTCATACAGGGTATCCACACTAATAGGAAACTCCTGAAAAGAGCAAAAAACCATTTTAGTGAATGGTTAATAAGCATGTGAATACATAGACTACTTTACAAGAGTGCCGTTTTCTGGCAAACACCTGAACGGGAATCAAAATCCAGAGCTATCTGACAGTTAAAATACAAAATAAAGAAGGCAAAACTAGGTAAAGAGATTCCAGTCTGTTTCCGTCAAACAGAACTAGAAGGCAGTCTAAAACTCTGTTTTCCTAAAACAGATTCCTACCTGTGTGCTACTTAGCATCCCTTTCCCCTAGTATCCCCCTTCACGTGCAGTGTTCCTTCTTCTAAGATCTCCCATACTCTTGCACCACCTTCTCACGGCAACCCTTTTCTACCTACCTTATTCTTACTAAATTTCGCGAGTACTAATTTTCACGATTTTCGCGTTTGCAAAATAGTTGCGAAATTAATAAGCCCGAAGAAAACATTGGGCAAAATTTAAACACGTGAAATTAATACCAT
The DNA here is from genome assembly GCF_052425735.1 of Oculina patagonica. Classification (NCBI taxonomy): domain Eukaryota; kingdom Metazoa; phylum Cnidaria; class Anthozoa; order Scleractinia; family Oculinidae; genus Oculina; species Oculina patagonica. The sequence goes on from NC_135765.1 coordinate 22,109,534, forward strand.
TTATGTATCGAGACAATCAACTTTTTAATGGTTCGAAATGCAAATATATACCCTTGGAAATATATTTCAGGCTTCTTTTCGACTAGCACCCTTCCTTTGATTACTGTTTTTTTCAGCAGTAAAAAATCGGCCAAAACCTCTTTAGTATAGTCACCAAAGTTTCCGTTTGCAGGCTCCTTGTAGTTACATTGAGCCAGACTTCTGTATTTTTCCAGTTGTTCCTTAGTCTTTGACGACTGATCCATGAAACACTGACAAAATCGCGAAATTTAATACACTTTTGTTCTAATTTTTTTGCAATTACGAAAATTAGTACTTGCGAAATTTGGGTCCCGAATTTTCGCAAAAATAAGTACACGCGAAAATTAGTAAGAATAAGGTAATAACATTTCCCGTCCACTCTTCCTTGTGGCATCTCTCTTCTCCACTGCCCTCTCTTCTCATAACACCCCCTTCTCTAAGTGTCCTTTCTTCTTAGCAATTGGTTCCTTTCACGAGTGGTGTTTTAAATGCAGGTCATGGAGGGTGGTCATTTATAAGTAGTTATTTTATAAGTGGTATAACGAAGAATTAACTGCAACTGTATGATATTGCATAAGTTCGTATTACATACCTCGTTGACAAATTCCTTGTTTAGATGCGTGTCACAAACACATTTCACAGCAACTGGTGAAAAAAGGAAACAAATTTAATTCCTTGCAGACACCTATAGATATAATACAAAACCTTCCCTTTTCCAAACAGTTCACTTGACCAGACTAAATTCATATAACACTACCTAGCTGTACTATGCAGGCCCGTAGGCTGGGGGGGTTCGGGGGGTTCGGACGAACCCCCCCACCGCCTGAAAAGGTCCGGTCTGAATGGTGTAGCATTAATGTACCGGTCTGAATGGTACAGCATTAAAGGTCCGGTCTGAATGGTACAGCATACATATGGCCTACGCGCATAATAAAATAAAAATAAAAACATACTGACGTTATTTGTATTGATTTTCAACAATATCGACTAATTTTCAAACGTTTCTCGTGTATTCCCCTCTTTTTCGGTTTTCAGACTGGAACCATTAGCAAAGTGTGACTCAAGTTATAACTGATGTTGATTTCACCGATTTGAATATGTCGCGGTCGTATAAATAAATTAAATATATCTGAAGCTAAGCTCTGAAGACTAACGCAAACAATATAATTGACATCCAATTCCCCTGGACAGCGTGACATTGTGGAGGCCCATGGCATGATCACAGAAGTTGCTAGTTTCTACCGAAAACAAAGGGAAGATTGTGACAAAACCTTTTCAGCTGTTTACACTCAAAGTGTTGCAATGGCAGAAAAGGTGGGCACTGCTGCCGAAATGCCTCGAATTACGTCGAGACAACAGCATCGTTCCAATACCGAGGCTCAAAATCCTAAAATTTATTTCCAACGAAACGTGGCAATTCCTCTCCTTGATCACATCATCATGTGCATCAATGAGCAGTTTTCACCTTCGGCGACCGTTGCCGCGTCACTGCTTGGTCTCGTACCAAGTGTTCTCTGTTCAAAGAATGTTAATCTTGAAGCAGCTGTTAACAAGTACAATGATGATCTCCCCTCCCCTGAAATGTTTGAAATGGAGCTTATGCGATGAAGAGGTCGATACCTGGCGATGGAACCGGAATTAAGGCCAGCTTCACCTGCAGTGGCAATCAAAGATTGTGATGATGACCTCTTTCCAAACATCAGCATTCTTCTAAAAATTGCCTGCACCATACCAGTAACATCATGCGAATGTGAACGAAGTGCAAGCACGTTGTGACGACTGAATAACTACATGCGAGCGTCAATGGGAAAAGAAAGGTTGTCCAACCTTGCGCTTCTGCACATTCACTACGATACCCCCGTGGAGCTAGACACGGTAGTCAACTGTTACGCCCACCTTCACCCCCGTCGACTACAACTGGAAAATCTTCTTCAGTAACGGTATTTTTTTAAAATTAGTGGGACACTGGTAACTAATGGTCCGTTCTAAAAGAAAACGAACCTACCCGGGCAAAAACCAGCCTACGGGCCTGCTATGGACACATTCATAATACAGAGGCTCTTCTGCATTAAAGGGACTTGTTCACGGTATTTAAGGTAATTCTATTTTTTTCGTAATTAAGAGCTGTAAACTTTAAATTGGCAGAGCAAAAGTCATTTATTGGCAAAATCACGGCCACATAACAAACAAGGATGTTTTTTAAGCATTGTAAATGACACTTTCATACAAATTGGGATAAACGTGAAAAATGTCGGGCCGGTGTTTTTCAAGTTTACCCAAACACAATGGGTTTTAATCCTCTAGAAATTTGCCCATCCATGCCCCGTTTTGGCTTTTCTGTGTTTCTTTTTCAAGAGTTAATCTACAGCTTTAAGCGCTCTATGACAAGTTGTTCAGTGCCGAAAACGCGTGACATAGCCCCTTGTACCTCACTGACAAGAATGAACCCTGTGCATTGACCTGCTTTTTAGAGTAAATACCATCATTGTAAACTGGGTATCTACCTTCTGTAATTTCATCATCATGAAATTCAGACGCCGTGCCTTCCTCCTCCAGATCACTGCTCAGGTCCTTCTTTTCCTTAGCAGCAGAAGAATCTTTAGCAGCCTTCCTCCTCTTAGCACCAGGTGACCTCAGCAGGCTTTTGAGTTGCAGGTGAGGAGATGAAGGTCTAGAGCGAGGCTGACGCTCTGTAGTGCCACCGTCCACAGTACTCTCAGCTTCAGGGTGTAGTGACTGGCCATTTTCAAGGCCTGCTGGTGGCACTACACCGGGTGATGGTGGAGTGACCGACACTACTGGTGAAGTTTCACTGTCCTTACGAGGTCCAGTCTAAGAAAACGAATTGGAGCGTGCGTTTATTATAATGCACTGAACTCTACGTTAGTAAGGAGGGGGTGAATAGGTTTGCAGATGGGCAGATTAGATCTTAAAACTTAGCTCAATATTGTAAACAAGTGCAAATATTGAAGAACAAAAAGATTCCCCTATTCATCGAGACTTGCACTGGTACACATCCAGGTACACAAGGGGGTTAAAGAGGCTATTCATATAAGAACGTCAACAGGCTAGAGTCAAGAAAACACAACAAAATAACTTTAGGCGGTAGTAGATTAACGAACCAGCAAGGAACCAAAGCGCCAAAAACAGTCAGGATCAAAATCCACCAATCACAGCTGACCACTGTGCTGACACACTCGCTAAAGACAAGCAGTAAGCGGTCGGACATCTCAAGTGATTAAATCATGATACAAGCGGTTAAATACGTCATTATTATAGAGTATCAACCAACATCATTTTACTTTATTATAGGAAATTAATGCGTCATGAAATTATCGCGAATTTTAAAAATCCGCGTTAATTTTTAAAAGTCGCATTAATTTTCGTTAACGTTTATTTCCGCACCGTTAATTAAGGGGAGCGTTAATTTTCATGACCTTAATTTCCATTATTTTGACCCCAATTTCTCGGTACAGTCCAGGTCTTCTTGACCTCTAGAAAAATGCACAGTTTCATCAGGGTGGAAAACTGCCGGTATCACTGAAACTGTAAACAACGCTCGAGGCGGTCAGATTTGTTCACTTAGCCCCCACGCTTAGGATTCCCGGGGTATCCAATCGAACGTTCGGTAATCGAACTCAATCGAACACCAATCGTTCGATTGGGTTCGGTAATCGAACATAATCGAACTCACAATAAAATTTGGTCAATCGAACTCAATCGAACGTTCGATTACCGAACAGTGAACAATCGAACTCAATCGAACGTTCGATTACCGAACAACCAACAATCGAACTCAATCGAACGTTTGATTACCGAACTCCTGTTTGTTTATACTGCGTACATATTGTACGGTGCACCGTTCCCCTAATCCTTTTTTGGCGATTCGCCATACCCCGGGATAGGACGATTGTCTGCACAATAGCCACGGGCACACCAGTCTGCCACGTGGTTGGGAGAAATTTTGCCAAATGTGTGTTCTTCACATATTGAACACAACTGCCTGTGTTGCAGTGAATGAAATGGTGCAACTTCCGTTTGAGTGTAACGGTGAAAAGCAGGGCAGAAACCATATCCTTCCTTCTAATATAGAAATGTTTTGTTCTCTTCTACCAAATATATTTTACTAAACATTGACATTCAGTTCGATGTTTGGACGTATTCATTGAATTTATTCCATTCAATAAAAGTTGATTTTGATTAGTCCTGTGTGATTTACTTAGCAAGAAAAAGATTCCGAACAAAATCGAACCAAATTGAGTTCGATTGTGTTCGATTATGTTCGATTGGTTCGATTGGTTCGAAAATCGAACTCACAGCAAAATAGATGTTCGATTTTGTTCGATTACCGAACCCAATCGAACGATTGGTGTTCGATTGGGTTCGATTGATTTTTGGTTCGATTTTGTTCGATTGGATACCCCGGGAGGATTATACGCCTAGTGTTGAAATAAACTTGTTCCTGTTGTCTCAACTTGTAAGTGTTTTTTCTTTGTGTACGTCGCGTTAATTTCTTTTAATTTGAAATGTTACCTCCTCTTTCGCGTCAATTTCCATTATTAGGAAGCAATAATATTGATTCGCGTTAATTTAAGTCGCGTTAATTTCCTATAATAAGGTATACTGATATGATGCTTTTCTGCCTGTGAAAAGATTCTTCAGTTGGTTTAATTAACTAAAAAGAGATTTCCAAACAAAAATTTACCTGGTTTTCAGGAACGAACTCAGTTCCAAGAGAACTTTGACTAAGTGACGAGACGCTGTCTGAAGGCAACTCTCCCTCCACGTCACCTTCACTTCCTGAATCTTCAAATACTCCTTGTTTTTCATCGTCGTCAGAATCATCATTATCAGAACTGCCTTCTCTTCCTTCTGAGTATTTACCAACAACCTGAATAAGTTCTGATGGACTCTGGGGCTGAAAAATAATTCAACACAGAAGATTAATTTGAATTTCTGTTTGTATACTGGTCAATGATGGGAGGCTCGGTGGCCTAATAAGTCATGCACTTGACTTAGAATCATGTTTTGAGCAATGGCCAGGGCACTGTGTTACAAGTGTTCTTAGGGAAGACACTTAACCCTCATATTGCCACTCTCTATCAACTTAATAAATGAGTACAGGCAAATTTATTGCTCAGGGTAGGATTACAATGAACTAGCACCACATCCAGAGGGAGTAGAAATATTTGTAGTTGCTGCATGCTACAGAAACCAGGATAAGCTCTCGCCTGGTGAGCCACTAGGCTAGAATGCAAACCACAGCAAAACCTTCAAGTCATGTTCAAAAATGATTTTTTTTTAATATACCTGTGGTGTAAACCGTTATTAGAATTACAAATGTTACAGCAAATTGGATAAACAAACATAAGAGGAGGGACTATCATTTCATCTATTTGAGGCAGTTTTCCTTTTGCTGTCACGAAACCAAAACCAAAGTAATTACTCTGGCCAATCAGAAAGGACATTGACATTTCGATGAAACAATCAAAACGTAAACTCAAGGCAAATACATTTTTCCGCTGAGAAGTGTGCGGAAAAGTGTGTGAGACGTCAGTCACGACTGGTTTTGGTGTGACTTCCAATTGATCAAAGAAAGAATGCATGTTTTTCAAACCAATCACAAAGGCTAGTGAAGCAAAACCAAAGCAATTCTGGACAATATTCAACACTCAATTCAAAACTGCTCTAATTGAAGTAAGTAATGATTTTACACATACCTGATCTAAAAGGGCATTTTGCCAAATCCTAAAAAGAACTGTGTAAGCTGTGTCTCTTGATATGAATGACGCAAAGAAATACTAAGGATTGAACAAAGAATTATTTTTTTTAATACAAGATCTGATTCAACTTTACAACATTCACAACATACAACCTCAAACTCATAGCATACCTTTTCAGACTCAGTACAAACTTGAACTGCATTTGGTATGACCAGAGCAGTTTTCTCTTTTCTTATACTGGTTATCTCTGTACACTGTATTGTCACCTAGAAAACAACAACAAAAACAAGTTCCAAGACGTGCTTATTCAACTGGACGGAGCAGAGGGAAAAATCTTTGATCAGACTCTTGGATTAATATGACCTAAGGAGCAACCTGGGCATCGTACAAATAGACAGCTCTCATCTCTCTTTGCACTGAATAATTATTTCCCTGCATAGATATAGACATCTGACATTTGACTAGAAAAACACTCCATACTAAAAAGTAAGTTCAAGTGGTGGTGTATTCAACTGGTTGTTGGTCAGTTTGGAATTTTAGCATGGAAGTAAAAATGGCAACCAATCCAAGACACAGATCAGCATACATATGGTGCATGACCCTCTGAAAGCAGCAAATTGTAGGAAAATGTAAAAAGAAAAAAAATGAAAATTATGTTGTTTTTATAGTGGTCATGAACTTAGCTTTGAGGTAGCTGGTTCACAAGCATGCCACTCAAACAGAGGAAACAAACCATGACATGTTAAAAATAAGACTTTTAGGTAAAAGCTGTTAAAATTGATGCTAAACGTTTTCGATCTGTTTGATCATCATCATCACTCTGATGACAACCGAGAACAAATTGAGCTAGCAGCAGCTGAGGGTAGAGGGTTTGAACCCAGGACCTTCAGATTACAACACCATCACCCTAAACCACTCAGCAGTGCTGCATCCTTGGGAAGGCTGCTCAATTAAAGTAAGGTACGACTTTACTTTTAGAACTGCATACTATACAATATCAGCCTTGGCCGCCTCAGCATAAGTCTGGTTTTTATGGAATAACAAGGTTTACAGGATCCATGAATTTTTTAAGATTTTTTGTAATTTGTAACATCAAGAATTGGAACACTTTTAAACATGAGATTTACTTCTGTCACGTTAAATTACTGCATGAATGCTTACAAATGTTTCCCAGCCAAATATGTTAGCATAGAAACAGAGCCAGTTCTGAGAGATGTACAGTCTGCCATGAACCAAAATGTCTCTCTGTAATGCACATGAGTAATCTGCAAGAAAAGAAAAACAATTTAACTGCATAAGCAAAGTTACCATTCCGAGTACTTATATCATAGAGAGACCTATCACTTTGTAAGCATGTGCGGCATATGCACTAGCACTAAAATCTTTCCAGCAAAACATTATGGAGGCAAAGGTCTTGACTAGTTAGATTTGAGTTCTATATTAAACGAGAGTTAAACTCCTATCTGCCATGTAAATATAATAAATATTTATTTACCCATGTTGTAAAGATGATCTCACAGGAGCTCATTAGAAGATGTACAAATGTACTTTATGTTCATTCAGTTTGAAATGTGGCAAAATGTAACTTAAATGTAATTTGATAAACTGGAAATATATATAAGGGTTGATTTGCACTGATTTGACAAAAAGGTGGACTCCAAGAACCATGCTTGAAGGTCAACGTTAATCAGCCTTCACGCCAGTCCTGCATGCGGAAATTGAGGGGGGGGGGACATCTTGGAAGGTTGTGCCGGCTGAGCGATAGAGCTGGAAGCCCTAGGGAGCCCAGGGTCAGGGGTTGAATTGCTAGCTTGCTAGGGGTTGGGCACAGTCAAAGTTTTGGGTCGTTTTCATTAGACTTTGCCAGTTACAACAATGTCATGGTATTTTAATGACGATTTTCTTGTGTTTGGCAGCTAGCTGCAGGCCTGTGGCAGGGGACCTCAGTAGGAGGTGGGTGGCTGTTGTTGAATTTCAAGCTTTCTGTCAGCCAGCTGGGTATGCCTGTTAAATAAGTGAAAACTCAATCTGGTCACCTCTCGTGAATATTTACATTTGTAAGCCACTTCAAATGTCACTGAAAGCAAAAGAGAATTGGTAGGCAAATGAACTGGAGAAAGTAATTTTGCGTTTGACGGTAGGAGAACGCATCCTAATCTTGCGGAGGCCTGTGGCCCTGTGGTTGTCCTGTGAACGCACAAGCGAAAGTGGTTCTGTGTCGTATTACGTATGTCGGTATCTGGCAAGTTAGCCTCGATCTCATGTGATCAGACATTAGAAAGCAATTAATTGCGTCACAGCAATGTCAACAAAGACAGTGTGCGCAAAAACAATTCATGAAACCAATAACGCTAGGCTGTAAACAATTTTAATTTGTGTTCGACGGTGGGAGAAAAAATCCTAATCTTGTGGTGGTGTGTGGTTACGTGGCTGTCCAGTGAAAGTCGTTTTATGTTTCGTTCTATGTATCTTGGTATGTGGCAGGTTGGCTAATTAATGACGCTGCAGTTTCTTTGCAAGAGACCCTGGGAACGGGGTTGATTTGTTCTAACAATCTTCTTCAGTTTGCGTTTTCGAGTTTGCCCTGTAAGTTGTGCTGAAAAAAAAAACGTTTCGGCAGTCCTCCTTTTGACAGTAGTAAAAAAAAATGCTGTGCTGCCTCGTGAACTGTTGGATTGAAATTGTTTCTCTGATAGTTTCAAGTGATGTTGGATGCACGCTTTACTGATGTTGCACACACAGTCGTTTTAAATTTGTGTGACGATATAAACAGTCGTGTAATACTCAGATTACGTTTGCTAGCCTTATCTTGGGTACCTATCTTGGGTCAAACACACTCCCAGGCTCTGATTATTACCGGTACTAGTCTTAGATGTAACTTCTCCCATGAGAGACTATACCTGCCAACTTTTTCTGGGTCAAAGGTGTGAGAATTTTTCCTGAGAGTGCCGGGATTTCTGAAGAAGACACGATGATTTCCGAAGATTTTTCCGAAGCTGTCCGAAGTATTCCGAAGACGTTCCAAAAGTATCTCGGGTCCACTTCCAGGACGTGTGTGGCTTAACATGGCATTGTTTCCAATGCATTTCTTGTCAAAACTCTGAGATTTCGAGAAAAGTAGCGTCATTCACTCATTTTAAACTGAGTTTTCGTTTCTCGCATTGGTTTGAGTTAACATTTTTCTGGATTGTGCGTCAGTTATGGCTTTAATAACTCACATTTTTCGACTAGGCATGAGAAATCGCTTTGTAAGCGTGAGTTGGCGTGAGATCGAAGTTTTCAACTCGCAGGCGTGAGACTCACGCCTAAGGCGTGAGAGTTGGCAGGTATAAGAGACCAATACAGTTAACTTCCTCTATAACTGCCACCTCCGGGACTATAACTTTAATAAAGGGGTTTCTGGAATAGCGAGGTGCTTGAATCATGAGAATTCACTGTACAGAACTTATTAAAAATGCATTTTATTTTAAATAATTATGTCATGTACTTTGTAGGTAGTGTAAGTACTTGCATGATGTGGCATGAAAATTAAGACATCAACTTTTGGAGGTGACTTACCGACTATAAGTTGCTCACTTTCTGGAAGTTCTTTAAATAATCTCTTGAAGTCTCCACACTTTGTCTTGTAACTTGAAAAGATCTACATACAGGTACATGCAGGAAGAAACATCATGAGGATGATATCATTGAACAAACAACTTATATCGCCGTCATCAGTCTGCAAGCTCAGTATGTTAGCCACTGATATTAGTTAGTACATGTACATAAATTAGTTAGACAAGTATACTGTAAAATTAAATAGCCTTTATCCTTAAAAACCTCAAAGTAGCTTGTGATATCTCTGGCACATTTTGACAACTCTGCATGGCATTAACTAACATCTTTACCTGATTAAATGAAGCAGGAAGCCAATTTCCAGGTGACCTCTGATTAGAAAATTTAGAAAAATGAAAAAATTAGGTGACAATCAGTGCATATATGTACAGTGAGGTCCCAATATAACAAATCCCATTATTATTATGAAGTCCAAACTACCCCAGGTATATCCTGTAAGCCAGTAAAGTCACTAACAATAAAATGTATGGAAACAGAACCTTGGTATAATGAACTCAGGACTGTTATCTTCCAGTTTCTTGGCACTTTGTCATATCCGGGTTTTAATGTATTGCATACCTATTTACCCATTACATCCCACCCTCAAATAAACAAGCAAAAAAGGCAAAAATTAACGATAAATACCACCCTCAACTCGACGCACACATTCAGTCATAATGGTATTTTTTTATTTCTTTTTAAACAAAGAAAGAATAACTAAAAGTGGCTATAAGCCACTAAACTCGGAAAAGTTATTATGAAACAAGAATCGAAAACAACAAACTGACAAATAAAGGTTTGCTAATACAAATGATGTTATACTTTCCAAACTTCTGTTTACTTCACTTTGATTGTCATCAAATACTGATCGAGAGCAGACCGAAAGGCCAAGAGATAGAGTTCCCATCTGTTGCAAATTGATTTCTTTCTTTTTATTTTTCCTTTTTGTTATTTGAAGGTAACAAAAAATAATAATCGCCAATGTTTAAGAGACAAGAACGCACGTCACAACGAAAGAACTTCAACAGCAGTTTTTAATGCAACCAAGATGGCTGACATATTCCACATACATAACATGTGGCGCGAAAACATGCGCGCGCATACTACAATACTAATGCCGCAGGCACTGCCTGCTGGCGCAACCTCTTCTCACCTTTAAATGGTAGCGAACTGACAAACTGTAGTTGTACACAGGCTTGAAATACATGGGCAATAAAAATATGAACTTAAACGAAGAAAACTGCATGTCAATTAAGACAGACTAACCAAATGTCTCAGTCTCTAGTAGTACCTTGTGAAAGTGTAAACCTAAAACTAAACTGTGGATCTAAAGGTACCACACGCAGGTTAAAATCTAACATAGTCCTGCAAGTGTGAAGGAGGTCTGCGCTGCCTTTGAGGTCTTGAAGCTGGGTGATCAGGAAAGTTGGGAGGAGACAACAATGGTTGATCTGTGACTGCAACACTTGTGCTTGACTCGTCTTGTACAGCGACTGGGGAAGGTGAGCGACTGATGGTATCAAGTGGTGTGTCATCACTGGTGAAGGACGGGACTTGTTCCTCGTCAGACGGAATGGTGATGAGTTCTGGAGGTGCAGGGGGAGGTAACACAGGATGTACCGGGGCTGGGGACACCGCAGGAGTTACTGGAGGCTCGACGTCCATGTCTGGAGGGGCTGAAGGACCTGGGAGGCTGGGCACAATGATGGAAGAGGGAACGGAATAGCACTCGGACAGCTTGACTTTCTAAGAAGTGGCTCTGAGTTGTGAGCCACGAAACTTCTTTACAAAACACCAAGGGGTGTCGATGGAGACAACGACATAGCGATCACGAGCGCGTGACTTGTCCTTATCAGAGAAGAGGTAGACAATATCTCCAACTTGTAGAGGTGGCGTGTTTGCGACAAGACCGCGGGGGTTCTTGGACTTCTCGCTATAGGCGTGGTTAGTAGAGCGATGTTTGTGCCTATCGAGTATGAGTTGGTAATCAGACAACGGCAACTGCTCATGGGTGAATTGGTTGCGTTGGGTCCACAACTCGAGAGAAGAAAGACCCGAGAAACGAAGGCGGGAGTTAAGACGTGCGGTAGCCAGAGCGAGGCCAACTTCGTCTACTGGTCCTCCACCTGGTTCTTGTCGGAGGAGCTCTTCTTCAAGTTCGCGGACTGCCTTCTCGGCGACAGGGTTGTGGTTCTTATTCTTAATACGGCCGACATCGATTGAGACGTTTAAATGTTCGAGCGAGTCGTTGTTGCTCAGGGATGAAAAACCAGGAGCAGGATCAACACGTATAACAGCTCTAGGACCATCAAGAGGGTGTAAACCGACGATTAGTTTTGTGAGGGCATCGCGTAGAGTGTCATGCTTTTCGTCCGGTATCAAGCAAGATGCAGTAAGTGACGTGGAGCATTCTCTAAGAACAAGGATGAACTGACGGTGGCGCTTGATTACGTCAGCGGCAAAGGAGATTCCTATCACTTCGGGAGGGTCATCAGAGGATTGGGATACCAAGGTGCTCGGAAACGACTGGAGTGAAGCGCACGTGTGGCAGGCAGATGTAACGCAGGAAATGGCGTCGCTCATGTCGAGGGCAAAGAACTGTCGTTGGAACACCATTTGGAGCTGATGGCGGGAAGGATGGTTTAGTTTGATGTGGAGGGCAGTTAGAAGACCATCCAGTACAGAACGGGGCACAACAATTGCTTCGGAAACAGGAACGAATGGCTTGGAGTGTTTGACTACGAGGACTCCGTCATGAGCAATGGAGGTGCAGTTGAGATACCGCTTAACGTCGCGAATATTGGTGATCTTCTTTGACGGGCGAGTGCCTTGTTTGAGGTGGGCATGCACCCTTCGGAGGTCGGGGCAGTCGTTCTGGATCTGTAGCCATGCTGACCTTGTGGTGAACGGGAGGTTGGACTTCTTGTCGAGAATGTCCTGAATCGAAACGCTACGCACGACTGAGTCTTCCATTTCGTGGACGAAGGTGCAAATTTGGCATTTAGGCTCACTGCAGTCGGGGGCATTGCGACTGGTGAAGTCAGACGGAAGGTTGGCCTTACCAGCCAAATGTTGAAGACTGACTTGGTAACGGCTTACAGTCGTGAGGAAGGAAGTTACTTGGGGGCTGGCCGAGAATTCACCGTGACATAACTTTTCAATTGCTTGAACGCACGGTTTGCTGTCAGTTAATACAGTCGTAGGCTGTTGCGACTGAATGATGAATGGAGCGAAGTGTTTGACAGCAGCAGCAATAGATAATGCTTCGACCTCGCAGGGGAGCCAGGTGACTTGGTGTTTCCGCAACTTGGCGCTGTAGAAGCCAGCAAGGGAAAGATGACTTTCACGGGTAACATACAATGTAGCACCAAGGCCTCTCTTGGTGACTGAGCCATCGGTGACTATCCAAAGAGTGTCAGAAGGACGTGGTAGGACTATGGATTTGTGTTTGGACAGATACTCCTGGGCACGCTTGAACCTGAAGGTGAGGTTCTCATCCCAAAGCAGCTTGTCGTTAGACTGGAGGCCCGTGAGGGTGCTCTCGAGGGGGTCCACTATGTCCGAGCAGTTTGGGAGTACGCGACTGAGGACTTTATAGGCTCCAATGAAGGAACGTAGGCCTTTCACACTTTGGGGAGGAGGGCATGATTGCAAGACGGCAATACGATGAGGGCTGGCTGATAGACGGCCTTGAGACCAGATCCAGCCAAGGATGGTGGTAGACTTTGGACAGATGACAGTCTTCGTAGGGGACAAACGGAGGTTACAACGATCAAGCGCCTCCAGTACCCGTCTCCAGTTGGTCAAGAGGGTTTCGGGTGTATCGCCGCCACAGTACAGGTCGTCTGCGAGTTTAGCCACGCAGCCTTCTTGAATTAAGTCACCCAGAACACGACACATCATTTCCTCGAGTGCGGTCTCGGAGCCAGGCATCCCCATTGCTGATCTTGTGTATACACGGATTCCACGGAAGGGGGTGGCTACACCACAGTACTTTAGAGAAGACTGGGAGAGAGGTATCTGGTAGAATGCTCGGGTGAGATCAGTTTGGATCATGTAGCGCCATGGTGTGATAGTGCGCAGGGTTGTGTCGACGTCTGGCATTAGAGATGGCTGCGGTTTACTGTAGCGTGCTACGTCGGCAAATGCGGTCACGAGTCGGTGACCACCTGAAGGCTTTTTTACAAGAAATGAAGGATTAAGATACTCAACGGTTATGCCCAGATCCTCGGGGCGACGGAAGACCTGGGCCTGTTCCAGCTCGTCAAACTTAGCTTGGAGTTCTACCAGTTGGTTGCGAGAGTACTGAGGTACGCGGCCTTTCCGTTGTGGAGGCTGTACGGGGCCTATATTCACAGTTGCTTGGATGGGACCAGCAGCACCATTGTAACCGGCTATGTCGGGGTTGAAGACTCTGTCGTATGACTGCAGCAGCTGTTGAAACTTGAGACGGGTTTCATCTGGCAGCAATTTGTCGGGGTCTAAGGACACGGAAGACGAGAAGGGAGGTAGACTGTGTGGCTTCACTGGAATTGACTTAGTGGTGGATGCTGGGTTGGGGGTCGGTGACGGTGTTTCTGCTGTGGGTAGAATCTCGCTGAGGTGCTCGTGGCGACCTATGGCTTTCGGCTCGTTGGAAGTGTTGGTTAAGCGGATTTTGGATCCGACAGCTTCTACAACTTGAGGTTCAGGCCAAATGCAGGTGGGTTTGGTGTGTTTCGATATTGGGGTGTCTGAGCGCGGTTGAAGTGCTAGTACGCAATCGTCACCTAGGTCGGAAGGGACGTCCAGTTCCAAGTATTCACCAGGCCAAACAACGGTTGCGGAGGAGGAAGCGCGTAGGACGTAACTTTGTGCACGTCGCACAGCATGAGAGCCAGTTGAATCACTATCGGGGTCATAATGTATGACCTCAGAGTCCTGAATACGTACTTGGCACAAAGCGGGACGGACGGTGATGTCGTTAGCAATAAGGAAGGGTGTGCCAGCCAGGACGTCTACGTCTAAGTTGTCAACAACGAGGGCGTCAAGACCGAGTTGTTTGTCTGCTCGGGATAAGATGAGGTGAGTTTCCCCGGCTACAGCTAAGGGAGTCATGCCGTCGGCTTGTAAAGCTTGCTGGGAAGACTTTACAATGGTTGCACCCATTGAACGGGCCACGGATGACTTGATCATACTAGTCTCTGCACCTGTGTCTAGGGTCAGTCGGAGTGGATGCTGTTTGTAAAAAGCCTTAAAGTGGGGTGACTGTTTAGTGCTGACACGGCGTGAAACTGTACGAGCTGTAGTGTGTGGAGGGGGGTCGTCCTCGTCGGGGAAGGCTGAGGGCACATAGTCTGAGTAGTCAGGTTCCTCGTCGTCAAGCGTAGAGGTAAGGCGAGAACGAGAAAGGTAAGTACGGTCCTCCGGAGGTAAATATGAGCATGCACTTAAGAAGTGCTGGTCGTTGCGACCAGCTTGTTTACATAAAGGACAGGACCTCGGTCGCCTCGGAGGCCATGGTTGTGCAGAAGACTTAACGGAGGGGCGAGGAGGTGGCTGCCTGAACCGTGAAGCAGTGGTTCGGAGAACTTTGGTGTCGGCGTTGGAGCGAATCTCATCGAGAAGAGAGTCTAGCGCCTGCGAGATTTCAGGTTTTAAGGAAGCAAGAGTTCTTGATCTTAACTCAGTTCCGTAGCGCTGCTTGACAAGGGCAGGTAGATCGTTATGAATGAGTCTTAGCCAGGTTAAAACCACGAAATTCTCAAGTGTGGGTGACAGTTCCTCATCAACAGTAATGACTTCCCCATGGTGGGTTATGTTGCCATTTGCAACAAGCAAATTATCTTCAGTGAAGGACATTAACCGTTGAAACAAGTCTTCAGGGCGTTCATCAACTTCGAGTTTAATGTTAGAGAAATCTAGAAAATGAGCACCCGTGGACTGAAAGCCAAAGTGGGACCTTATTGCTTGCCAAATGGACTTGACTGAAGTGGTATTCTTCACAATGGTATTGCGTGAAATAACGGGGCAAAAATTTGCTATCTGACCTAACATGAGTTCAAGGTGTACGTTCTTCTGTGCGGCGGTACGTCGGCGAGTTAATGGGACGTCTTCCCCATCGGTAGTGAGCCCTCTATTGGGGGCAGTGGACGACTTTTTCTGCCATGTAAAATTGTCTGCTAAAAACGGGGCGAAATTAGCGTCTAAAGACAGGGAATACTGAAGATTCTGGCGCCAGGCTTCAAATGATGTGATACTTTCATTCTTTGTTAGGGACCACTGTTTCGGGGCTCTATTTGAATGCATGTTTAACACAGTAACAGTAAGGAACAGTGAAGTTATACTTTCCTTACGATGAGACGGCTGTTCAGAGTTCACTCGACCATAGGATAGGTAGACTCGTTGTTGCTTGGACCAGCGAGACGACACTCAGGCTCTTGAGGACGTGGATTAATCGTCGCTGCCACCACGCCAATGTTTAAGAGACAAGAACGCACGTCACAACGAAAGAACTTCAACAGCAGTTTTTAATGCAACCAAGATGGCTGACATATTCCACATACATAACATGTGGCGCGAAAACATGCGCGCGCATACTACAATACTAATGCCGCAGGCACTGCCTGCTGGCGAATAATAATAATATCATTGGCTATAAGTCGAGCGATTTTTTTTTCACCAAATCGTACTGAAATAAATTCATCTTTAGCTGAGTGTTTTGGGTTAGTTTTTTTCTAACTGGTTCTAAAAAACCAAAGGTTTACGGTCTCGGCTTATAGCTGAATAAATATCATAATATTATTTCAAGAAAACTGACATTAATACAATATTTCGGTTGGTGACTAAGCATGTTAATTTTATGTAATTTAACAAGAAATGTAGGTATCAGAGAAAAGGTCTAATTCTCTAGAGGTCTTAAAACACTTGCACGCATTGCGTGCATATGTCTAACAGGAAATGAGTGATGGAGTGAAGGAGTGAAGGAGTGAAGGAGTGAATTCACTTCGCCCACTACAACTCTTTTCCGAGTTAAAAAGGAAAAAAGGTACCGGTACTGTTCATACAAGTCAGTAATTTAAACCATCCTTGGAAATATTCGACAAGAGGCAAGACATTGGAAATTTAAACATGTTACAAATGATTTTTACAGTAATTGTAATCAGTGAACTCTGCCCTACAATAAAACGCCGCATTGGAAATGCTAAAAATTCAATAAATGCTGCCGCACTTAATCAAGTAAATAACAGTATTTGTAAATATAATAAATAATAAATGGGAATTTGCAGTGGAACATCCACAAAGTGACTCTTCGTCCAGTGCCATTCCCAATTAAGAATTGAAATTTAGAAGTGATTGGTATAATTTGTGGAGGGAGGAAAACTGGAAAAAAAAACCCTCGGAGCAAAGACAAAAACCAGCAACAAACTCAACCTACATAAAATGACACTAGGTCCAGGAATCAAACCTGGGCCACATTGGTGGGAGGCAAGCATTCTCACTAATTCACCATCCCTGCTCCCCATCTGCCATTCATGACTTAACTTTAATACTCTGACTATCAATTAGAGTTGATAACAAACAAAATAATAACGAACTCACAGACCTGTGTTTTTGAGGCTGGCTTGTTGCCCTTGCTTGTTTTCCTCTCTGGCTTGGAAGCTGAACCAGGAGGTGTGGATCTTCTGGAAGGACTCAGATCTCTTATTTTGGATTTGAAACTGTTTGTTATACTTTTACTGAAAGAGAAACATTGATGATGACTAGGCATTTAGCAAGATACCTAATTTTAAGGATTTCTTAAATAACGTTAAAAATATCAGTACTGTATTGCACAGGTCTCAACCCTGAATTACAATATTATTGAATATGATCAATCAAATACTCGGACAAAAGATTTCTAAGAGTTAATGGAAAATTATAAATAAATCAAGACAAAAAATGTTCTGCTTGCTTGTTAAACAAATTGAAAAAATTTAAAAATTTCATTTCTTTATAAAAAAGAAAACAGATTGATCAACACACCAACCAACCAATGAACTGAATGCATGTGTCATGAGGTTCAGTTTAACACTTTGTACAATTTTCAATTGGTAATTTCCTTTTTCCAGTGAATGGTATCATGATAAACATAAAACAAAGGAAAATTAAACAAGGTTGAACCAAGGGTTGAAAATTGAACCAGGTGCAACATACGTTTTAATCCGTAATACCTACAGTAGATCTACTGATTTATTTTATTTCACTTACAGTGTATGACGCAAATTTTTTCAAGATTATGTTACCTTCTTGGTGAAGTCCTTTGGCCACTTTCGTCACCATCATCAGGGCTGTACATAATAAATATTTATGAAAATAGAAAAAAGATTAAAAAGTCTGCAATTTGTAGATTAGGTGCCAAATTGTGTGCGCCCAGCTACTCCAATACTAGCTGCTGTTGCAGTTAAGATTACTACCATACAAGTAGAATCGAGATTTCTCAAACCATCAGTTTCTTGAAACTCCCAATTTCTCGAACCAATTTTCATTTTTCTAAGATCGTACTTATCTGAAATTTTTACACTGATTTCTTAAACTGACAATTTCTTGAAGAAAAGTTTCCCCTGGAGGTTCAGTAAAGAAATTGATCAGTATGCAAAGAAGTTAGTGTCTGCTAGCCTGGGGCTAGTGGATTTTGTACTCGGGCTAGTGGACTAAACATCATAAACATGGTGCTTATGAGAATTTTTGGAACAAGTAAGAATAAATTTTGAATTTTTTTTACATCCTGGAAAATTCAATTTCTTTGTACCCTCACCCTGACTACAAATTCTTTAGTAAAGTAGGGTACATGAATGAGTCTCAATTGTCAATACATCAGTCAACACTACTACAGTCAACTCCCACCTTACAGACACCCTGTTATTATGGACAGGAGCTGAAGTCCAGGCGAATAAGAATTACTGAAAATAACTCCCACTACTATGGGCTTTCTCTGTTATGAACACCAAATTGTGATCCTGCAGGTGTCTGCATGTTATAGTGGAAAAAGGGAAGCCACGAGCCTTGCGGCCCACACTGCCGGAGCTTATCCCAGTTTCCGTAGCATTAAGCGGCTAGGAATATTTCTGCTCCCTCCTGAATGGGATGGTAGTCCATTGCAGGGTACCCCCCAACATTTTGTCGCCGTACCCATTTATACACCTGGATGGAGAGATGCACTATGAGAGTAAAGTACACGTCTTGCCCAAGAACACAACACAGTGACCCCGGCCGGGGCTCAAACTCAGACCGTTCAATCCGGAGTCTGGCACACTAACCATTAGGCCACCACATCTCCCACAGTTATAGTGGGAGTTGACTGTAATATGTACAGTATGACCGTTTAGCCTTGTTTGTAAGTCAAACTGCAGAGAACTGCACAATTATAAGTAGTAGATAAAATATGAGCGGGAGATCTGTATGGGCGTTTACAATGAAAATGAAAACAATAAATTGAATGCAAAGTATTATTATGCGAATCAGTAGAGATCTGTATCAAAAGTTAATGAATACTAATTAGCTGAGCAGGAGTTTGTATCAAAAGTTAATTCTATTGATTGATTTGTATGGGGGTTTACAGCTGTGTACATGTGATCTGAATACTGTGCTGGGATTGGTTTGCACCGTCATGAATTATTAATGAATTTTACAAGAGCTATATACAATGCCTTCTCACTGCAAGCTTACTTCGAATTCAACTCCCTGTGATTGCTTCACTGTTAATTTGACACCTACATACAGTACGTTGTTGGACTGTACTGCAGACTACAACAGATCAAAGATTAAATGAAGGGCTCGGTGAAAAAAGGGCAGTAGGGATTTTTGGGTGAAAATCAACATCGCCAAAACTACTCCAAATTTCACACGTAGGTTTGTTTATGTCCACAAAATATTGTCCTGTTTTTATTTCTGCTGGGTTTGCTTCGTTTTTGCAAAGCAAAAAAACCGGTTTGTCTGGTCGGCGTCTTTTGGAGTTCCTTTGTTACAATAAAACAAAGGAATTCATAAAGAGGTCAACTGCAAAAAACCGAGTTATATGCATACATTATTTCTCAGAAATGCGACAGCAATCTTCGATGGGTTATTTATTTTTTTATATTTGGGGGGGGATTTTTTTACGTTAAGCTATGTTAAATGGTTTACTTGTAAAATGCGACAGTTTGTCTAGACAAAGTTGAATGTTCTACATGTGAGAAAACGCAGAAAAGAGTTAGCCGTTCACGGTACCTTGAAAAAGGTAGATGTATTTCTATGAGTACATGGTCATTATAAAATTACACAGCAAATTAAATGAGAAAATTAAGCTATGGAAACATAAGCAGACTGTACGTCAGTAAGAGTTTTCCCAGCTGTTCGTGTAACTCTGTGGTTCAAACAAGTTAAAAACTAAAAGCTTTCAGTATCATAATTTACTTTTCTATTTCTTGGCTTCCACAGAAATAATATAATAAACTATATCTTGTAAATAAAATTTAGGGCAAAATAATTATTTTCTATTCTTCCCATTTGGGGTTATTGTTTAGTCAGTCTATACCAAGTTTATGCTAATGGAACCACTGATAATTAAATAGAATTTTCCTGGTTAAAAGCACACAGCTGTCTGAAATAATATATTTTACAAGCTGCAAAATTTAGCATTATGTGGCTTCGCCAATTCTCATCTATATTAACTTATCTTTCAATAGCCTTTTGAGCAGAGCTGCTGAAATGGTTATGGAATAATTGAATTTTTTTAAAAAAAACTGTTGTCATTATTATTAAAAAATAAAAACATCTGTTTTCTAGAGGATGTTTTTAGGAAAAATCCTCGCCAAAACCTCTGATTTAGTAAATATCATCGCAGAATATTTGGGTGCACTGAGCTTCTATGAACCACAGATACTAGTAAGTCATTCTGTAAGGATTTTCTTCAAAAAAAAATTAACTTTGATAGAAAGAAAAAGTACATCAATTAGGCTAAATGCAAATAGAATCGACGACATACAGTAAAGGTTATGTAATTTATAATCCACGAATTAATCAACATCTATAACATAAACCTCTAGCTTTTGTTCGAATGAAGGAAGTGCTGAAATACATATTCCACAAAATAATTTTCCAAATATTCATCTGCTGTTTTCTCACGAAAAGTAACAAGAATTGTAACCTTGAGTTTATAAATTCTGTTAATTACAATACGCTCTTCATAATAAAAATGCAAGTCAATTAAGACTAACCTTTCAAGCAGGTCTTCTTGCGAGGAAGAAAAATCTTTCGCTTTCCTACAGTCAACATAAAAAGGAAACAACACAATTATTTTCTTAAGGTATCCCTAACACTCCAAGGGACAAGAAAAGTCTCTAAATTAATCCCTTCTCAGCCCACAAGCGTTGAAAAATTGATCTGTGTGCCAGTCTGACCTTGTGGTCGCTTTCGTGTCGTCCAGTTCTTCCTCATTGCCAAAGTTGGAGCTCTCCAAGTCCAGGCTTTTTGGTCTTTCCTTCTTTGCTTCATTTGATTTATTATTAACTGCATCTTGGGCATTAGAGGATGCACTGTCCTCCATGCCAGCTCCGTTTATTTATTATTTTTCTTCAGTGTATTTCATGATGAACATTTCCCTTCTTCCTCGTATTTACCCCCAGAATGGCCACATTAGTGCCTAGTCCTCCTCGGTTACTTGCTGGGAAACCACGCACGAAAAACAACGGGGTTTCTTCCACAGTTTCTTCCGGGGTAATTATTTCAGAATTAATTATTCCCTTGAGTATTTTAAAAAGATCAGTAAGTAATGCAGAATCTTTGTAAATCAACTTATCGTGAGATGTTTGCATGTCTTAAGTTTTTCAACAGATGCTTGTAAATTTTAATTTAAAATAGTCCAAGCATTTTAGCGAATAAAAGTGGTCAACCTATCACTAATTGCAACAGAAAGTTTCTCTACGGTTTTATAACCAGAAATATATCCTCTACAATATATCAAAAGTCTAGAACAATCTAAGGAGAACAAGGGGAGAAAAATATATTATTTATATGGATACCCTGATGCTGAACATGAAAACGAGGCTCTATAAACAGTTATCTTTTACAGGCTGTTACATAAATCAGAACGTTAGGAAAACCTTGTAACTATCTTTATTGATTGAAAACTATTGTCTTAACATTTTGAGACCGTTTAAAAATAATAACCGCAGACCAGTAGTTACTGCAGGCTCAATTCAATATGGCCGCCTCCACGTGGGATTTGCTGTGTACAGGTGAGTCCTTTTATTACTTGTTTTGACTTGCTTTTCAATGTTTTAAATATTGATTGGTGATTTGAATAGAATGTTAAGCACAATAAAACACACATTTGCAAATTAAATAACTTTTTCGCAGAGAAAATTAGAATTATATTTTTGGTTTCACTACAGTGTATGTAAGTTCGTAAGCTTGTTAGCAGTTTAAATACAACAATTTTCTGCACTTATAATGATATAAATTGTAAGCATCATGTGAATTTGAATCGTTTATTCTTCTAATTCATGAAATGTGATGACTATTGGCCAGGACAAGCTGTATAATAGCCCTATTTCGCAGTTAACTTATCATATTAAGATAACAATAGAGACAATGTAGGCACTTCAGTTCGGGCTCAAGCCACAAAACACCATATTTTTTCCTGAGTTCGTGAAACTATTTTAGTATAAAAATGGTTTTAAAATGTACAAGAACTACAATTATTTTAGTTTACATTGTTTATATGCTGTGCAAGATTGTAATTGCAACAATAATTTGGTTATAACAGGTATTTTAAACTTATAAATGTACAAAAGAAGTGATTGAAGTGAAGTATTTTGGTGACCTATAAGTATATTTTTTACTTAAAAACGTAGGTAAATTTGATAAAGCAAATTTATGACGGCAAGAACAGACTCGGATTTCAAATTCAGTGTTGTAACTAGACTTGCTGAAGCTTTATTAGTTCAATCAATCTTGGAATATTTATGATTTCAGATAATCTTAAACACAATCTGTGATGGATGGAAAAGCCAATTGCATAATCTGTAAAGAGCCACTCGACCAAGGGCCTGACTCCGCTATAGTTACGCTAGGAGAGAAAGGCAGTGCAAGTGTTAACAGAGCAAGTTTAGAGCGTAATGATAGTACTATCTGCACCGTACCTGGGCAACAAGTTCACCAATATTGCCGCAAAATCCATTGCAACCCTAACAAAATAGCCCAAGCTAAAAGAGAGGCCGCCCAAACCCCAGACACGAGTATTTCCCACTCCAAACGCCGTTCAGCGGAAAAGAGCTTCAGTTTCAGCGGTGATTGCTTTTTTTGTGGAACGCCTGTCAATGTTGGGGAGCAAGGGAATAAAAAAGAGGTATTTAATGTAACAACCCTAGACATTAAGGATACTATATTGGCGACATGTTGTGAAAGACAAGATGCATGGAGTGACATTGTACAGGCCAGAATTATGCATGTACATGATTTACCTTCCGCTGATGCAGTGTATCATCAGACATGTAGTGTCAATTTCCGCACAGGGAAGCAAATTCCAAAGAAGTTTGTGACTGATGAACCTACGCACAAGAAGAAAAAAGTTGGCCGTCCGCAAGATGAGGAAAGAACGGATGCGTTCCTGCGAGTAGCAAGGTTTCTTCAAGAAAATGACGATGAGCAGATTAGTGTGAGTGACCTTATTGACTTAATGAATGATTTTATGGCGGACTCGGAAAGCACAGCGTATGGCCATACACACATGAAGGCAAAGATCAAGGAGCACTTTGGTGATCAAATAATAATCACTGAATTAAATGGAAGGGCTAATGTAGTCACGTTCAGGAGCACAGCAGAGACTGTTCTTCAAGAATTTCATGCTCATCAAAAGGATCATCCTGAACAGGAAAAACAATACATCATAGAAACTGCTGCCAAGCTCATTAAGAATGACATCAAGTTAGTAGACACTTCAAATGAGCACTATCCCACCGTAAATGAAATTGAAACTGAAGAGAAATGCCTCAACTTCCTTCCTGCCTCTCTCAAGCTTTTTTTAGAAGGGATCCTGGCAGGAAAAGATGTCGGCCTTAAATTGGCATCTATTGGACAAGCCATGATGCAAGCAGCCCGCCCTCGAGTTCTACTTGCACCACTTCAGGTTGGAGTGGCTGTACAGCTTCATCATCATTTTGCATCACGTTTCCTTGTTGACTCCCTCCACCGCCATGGATTTTGTTGTTCATATCAAGAAGTGCAGAAGTTTGGACAAAATGCAGCTGTAAATCAAGGAACTGATATTCCCAGCCATACTTCCGAGTTTGTTCAATATGTTGCAGATAATGTTGATCACAACATAAGAACCTTGGACGGCAACGATACGTTCCATGGCATGGGGATCATAGCCGCTGCTACCCCTGGAACAACGCAGAGCCAACTTGTTCCAAGGAGACGAGTTAATGCAGAAGATATTTCCACAGCAGGATGCATCCAAATACAGCACCAGGGCTTAGCAAGCCAGGAAATAGAGATCAAGTACAATGACATAGTCATCCAGAAAGCCCGCGATCCAACAGCCAATCTTGATATTCTATGGAAGACGTCACTCTTATTTGGTTTCTCTAGACCAGCTTGGTCTGGTATGATGCAGTTTGTTCATCGTGGTAACCACCCAGGTCAGTCCTCTGTGACATTCCTCCCAATGATTGACATGAGTTCAAGTGACCCTACTTGCATCTTCTCCACATTGAAGTTTGTAACTGAACATGCACGCAAGCATAACGTAACACCAATTATTACTTTTGATCAACCACTGTGGTGGAAGGCTTTGACAATCATTATGTCTGAACCTCTGGGAAGTGACCTTCGTGAAATAGTCCTGCGTCTTGGTGGATTCCATACTGAGATGAGTTTTCTCGGCTGCATTGGCAATCTCATGGCAGGATCTGGATTAAAAGAGCTTTTAGAGATGATTTATGCACCAAACGCAGTGGAGCACATCTTTACTGGTAAAGCTATCGCTCGAGCAGTGCGTGCACATCTTCTTGTAGATGCAGCTCTTAACACACTCTTGCTATCCAAAGCTCTTACAGTTCCCATTCCAGGAATGCAAGATACACCAAATGAGTCAGCGGCAGCTGAAGATGAAGATGAAGATGAAGATGTTGCATCAAACACGCCATCTACTGCAGATCCCAGACAGAATCCTGACCTTCAGGAAGCTCGTGCCCCGTATGATGAGTTAATGAACAAAAAAAAGTCAGCAGAAGAAATCAGTGCAGCTGATGTTCTAGACAGGATAAAAGGCCATCTCCAACAACAGAGGGATTTCATGAAGGACGACCGCACAGCATCGCTCTGGCTGCAGTATATGGATATGGTAGACATCCTTCGCATGTTCATAAAGGCTGAGCGAACCGGTAATTGGAGACTCCATCTACAAGCTTTGTCAGAGATGCTTCCCTATCTGGCTGCCTCAGGGCACAATCTGTATGCTAAAAGTGCCAGATTGTACTTGCAATCAATGAACAGCCTTGAGAGTGAACATCCAGATGTATACAGGAAATTTGAAGCTGGGTTCCATGTAGTTAGAAGAAGCAACCGCATGTGGGCAGGACTCTCGACAGATCTTGTGATTGAGCAAGTGCTAATGAGAAGCGTTAAGACAAGTGGTGGTCTTACAAGAGGACGTGGGATGACGGAAAGACAGCGACTAACTTGGTTGCTCTCCATGCCTGCCTGTGCTGAGATGAATCGTGTCATGTTGGACCTCACAGGTGTAAGTTACAGCACAGGAGAACAGAACAAGGATATGACCAAGTCTAGGCAAGCCCGCGACATGAAGGACACCCAGAGTTTGCTCTTTTCTCTAGCAGAAAGAAACCCTTTCACACCTCATCAAGATCTGATGAACATCATGAATGGCGTCCATGCTGACAGTTCCGTGAATGTGGAAAATGCTAAGGAGATTGGACAGACCATCTTAGAATCCATGACAGGAAAATCAGCTGTGGAATTCAAGTTTAAAAGAAGTAATCAGGTCATCACACTTAGCACAAAGTCATCTGTTAAAATTGATGGAGAGAAGATCCAGGTGGATCCGCAGCTGTTGTTTCAGCGTCTAATAATTGCCAGTAAATCACTGGATGACATGGAAGCCATGTTCCAGCATGAGCTATGCAGCTATCCAACAGCTCTGTTTGATTCCTCGTTCATGCTGCTTCAGCCACAAAAGCCAGTACTAGCAGATGCTATCTGGGCCAAGCTTCCTTCCGATCCTGCTGGGCCAACCGGTGAAGTCCAATATGTGTTGGATGGTGGTGCGCTTCTTCATCGCATCCCGTGGCCACGCGGATTCCCTACATATAGGGACATCTGTGATTTGTACTGCAACTACGTGACTCGGAAGTATGGTGCGGCAATTGTTGTCTTTGATGGTTACACTAGCAGTTCCACAAAGGATATGACACAGCAGAGGCGAGCAGGAGGGAAAACAGGGACAACCGTCACATTTTCTGATGATATGAAAGTTACCATGAAGAAAGATCAGTTCCTGTCAAATTCAAGCAACAAGCAATCCTTCATCAATATGCTGAGCAGCTATCTGCAGAAGAGAAATTGCCAAACACATCACTCCCAAGCAGATGCTGATCTCCTCATAGTACAGACATCTCTGGAAAGCGCAAGAAGGATAAACACCGTGCTTGTCGGGGATGACACCGATCTTCTTATCCTATTGTGCTATCACACGGAATTGGATGCATTTGAGTTATTCTTTCAGCCGGAGCCAAAGGCCAATTCGATAAAACGGCGGGTCTGGAACATGAAAGTGGTGAAGGAGACGCTTGGTGAAGAGGTATGCAGCAACATGTTGTTCATCCATGCAATCCTTGGATCTGATACCACTTCTCGCCTCTATGGTATTGGTAAGGGCGTCTCACTGAAGAAGTTCTTCGCCAGCCAGCATTTTCGAGATCAAGCACAAGTGTTCAACAACACATCTGCCTCCAAGAAGGATGTTGTCGCAGCGGGTGAAAAGGCACTGGTTTGTGTTTACAATGGCAAGTCTGACGAAGGACTGGATTCTCTTCGATACCGACGGTACTGCGAAAAGGTAGCCACCAACACTTCGCAAGTTCAGCCACAGAGCTTACCTCCTACATCAGCAGCAGCGAGATATCACAGCCTACGTGTGTACATTCAAGTCCAACAGTGGAAGGGGGTTGGAGAAACCATGTCAGCAGAAGAATGGGGATGGAAGGTCAGTGAAAGATTACTTCTTCCTATCATGACACACTTACCTCCAGCACCTCAAGCCCTCCTTCAAATTGTGAGATGCAACTGCTCCACAGACTGCAGCAGCCTTAGATGTACCTGCAGAAAACACAACCTAGAGTGTTCAGCTGCTTGTGGTCAGTGTAGAGGCTCAGGTTGCACCAACTCTGTCCAGCCGGATGACTGTGAAAGTGAAGTTGATGACGATGATGATGATGTTTGATTCATGCATCCTTCCCAATTGACACTGTCTGCTAAGGTGTCTAGATTATAGCTTTACTTTATTTCAATTAAGCCGGTGATGTTTCCATCAATGAAAAGTAAATGAGGAAAGTTGTTTTGTATTTAGTCTTGTTGTCATGCTGATTTTTAAAGGCTTATTTGTAAAATTAGAAAAGTACTAGGCAAAAGGATTATAATTCGTGATTCATTTGTCCTACCCAGTTGAATTAGAACTTGTGAGGATGTCTGGATCATTATCTTTTTTGTTTGAATGACATTAGTAAATTTGCGATAAAAGAAATACATCTAAGAGTAGGTTATTGTATGTAGCCTTGTTTTCATGCTGTACCAATAGCGGTATGATGTATAAGTAAAAAATTAAGTCACTTCCCCTTCGTAGATTTTTCTAGACTTTTGATATGTTGATCGGGACACTTTTCTGAGATGGATAGTGAAGAAATAAATTCTGTTGCAATTTGTGATGGGTCTTATCAATATATTGACTGGACTAAAAAGGAGCCCTGGTCAAACCTCGCGTTCACGTGTTTACCGCCAGGAAAACTGGGCTCCGAGTACGGATTCTCTGATTCAAGACCTTTCAAGGATGCAAGGATTTTGCCCTCACAAAACTAGAGTTAGGTTTCTTTCGTGCTTTCCAAACTTCCCAAGTGCACCATAGCCCGATAGTGCACGCTAAAGCACGAACCAATTGTTAATTTAGTATTTTGCAATTTTCAGGTTAATTTTCAGTGCAAAAGCCGACTTCCAGTCGATGCGAGGATAATTCTAATCATGTTTAATTCTGTGTTTAGTTTTGTACTTTAAGTTTTTAGATAACCTCTCAAACACAATCGTGGCTGCCAAAGTTATTAAAATAGCTGCCTCGTCCCCAGGCGTCCTCGTCCTTGGTCGTGCACGGTTCGCTTGGTGTTGTGGGACTGACGTGCACGGTTCGCTTGGCGTTCTGGGCCTGATGCGGACGGGGAAGCGGACGCCGCTCCGCGGCTCGCTCCCTAACCATCAAACCCCGCGCTCCCTGTTTTCCCGCCTTACCGCCTCAACGTCCGGCCAATCGGCGCCTGGGGACGAGGCAGTTAAAATAGGCTAACAAACTATCACAAACTTAAATCACAAACTACTACAGTACGTAGTTTCCATGGTTACATGCAATTAGGCGTTCTTTTTTTTCGCGGCGGGAAAAAAAAAAAGAAGATCGCAGGTTATTTCTATGGTGGCTCTTTCAGTATAAGGGTCATTTTGTGCGACGTACAATATCAAAGAGTACGATTAACTAGCTAGAACTTCTATTATTTTTCTAAAACATTAAACTTTATAAACAGATGAAGAATTTTAATGCAGCGGTTCTTCTGTGGAAGAGCTCGAGGGTCTGTGTAAAAGAAAAATTTGAAATTTTTCTGGACAGTGGAGAAACCGTCTTACTAACTTTCCCCAGCACGAAAAAAAATTATGTAAATTTTTTTGTAGATAACATCATTCGTGAGCCATAGATCTTGAAGCGAAAATTGCTTTTTCTAGCTGTCTAAGAATTTTAAATAACCTTACCGAATTCTTATAAATGTGCCGTGCGAAACTCAGTGTTGAGTCACAAAACAGAAGTGATAATTTCGAACAATTTGCAAA
This sequence comes from Oculina patagonica, assembly GCF_052425735.1. Taxonomy (NCBI): domain Eukaryota; kingdom Metazoa; phylum Cnidaria; class Anthozoa; order Scleractinia; family Oculinidae; genus Oculina; species Oculina patagonica. Next base: position 22,137,976 of record NC_135765.1, read on the forward strand.
GTGATCATCCCTCCAGATCTTTCCAAGCTAGTCTTGCTCAGTTTTACAAGTCTCAGTTTACTTTTCGTGCACTTAAAATTAACAATCAATGCGGGAAATAGTTAGGGACTACTCGCAGACACTTTTATGTTTATATCTGCAAATTAAAATTCCACTGGTATATTAATTCGTCCCATCTACCCTTTTTAAAGCTTCATAGGAAATTTTCAAGACGCATTTCCGATTCCGATTGCCGTCAAACAAAAATGTCAAAAGGATCTGTAGTTACATGTAACTGAATGCCTCAGCAGGTAGCCACTCAACTATCACTTACCCGGAAAACTTTAAAATAAGAGAACCGTTGCTAACAGTTAAATTGTGCTTCTTTACAAAGCCTGCCGTCGAGGCAATCAACGGTTGTGATCTAGCCATCATGATCAGTTTCCATAAGACTAAGTCAGTGTTTTTTCGGATCTCAGATTGTTAATATATATGTTTTCCCGCTCACGTAATGCGGTGTTAAAATGGACTGCAGGTGATGAATCTGACATTACTTTTAGCAATTGATTCCGAGCCAATTATAAATATCCACGGAAGTTTCAATATTGATAACTGGAGCAGACCCAAAGGTGGCCTGGGTAGGGCTTTCCACAAGTTGCTCGGAAACTATTTGACAACTTTTCATATTTCGAGCAAGTTTTTCCCTTTTGAGCAACTTGTTGCATTTTGAGCAATTTCTAGACCGAAGATCTCCGAAGACTGTCCGAGTGTTGTCCAAAGGCCATACGAACGTTTCCGAAGATTAACGAAGTTTGCCGAAGATTTTCGTGGAACATCCGAAGACTTTTCGACTTTCGACTCATTTCTTAAAACCTTGCAAAATTCAGTTAGTCAGCAAACAGAACTTCATCGATATCTTCACGATTTTTGTCAGTGAAAGAAATCCTTGTAATTAAAAAAAAATGCCTGAAAATATTATTTAGATACTTTGGTTTAGCTCTAATTTATAGATTTTATTTATTTTTTTTTTTTTTTGTTCTGTTGCATTGAAATTGCCGAAACTGATTAAAAATATCACCTTCAAAGGGAAATTAGCATATATTTGGAGAAATTTTCTTGATAAAAAGCAGCGTTTTGGATTTTTGGGGGTAACTTTCAAGCAACCTTTTTTTAATCAAAAGCAACTTTTTTTCATGGAGCGACTTTTTCAGAAATTTCGAGCAACTTTATGAATAATTTCGAGAACCTTGTGAAAAGCCCTAGGCCTGGGCCCCAGTTCAATATAATCCTTCTGTAGTTGGATCTATTCCCTCCCCCACAAATCTATTTTCGAGCAAACGACATAAGAATATCCTTGTCGTGTGTTTTCTGTATTCTAAGTCAAAGTTAAGAATAAAAGCCTCTCAAAAAACACTTCTATTTAACTCCTCACGTTACGCACCACACGACGGATTTCTCGAGTGGAATATACATGGGCTTATTAGACTAGTTATCAATCAATAGTTTGAATTAATTACGAACTGAATTTGAGGTGGTCAATTTCTGGGAAGAAGGGATGGTGCAGTGGTATAAGACCACACGCCTACCTAAAGGAGGCTCGATGTAGCTTTGTCAGCCCTAGGGTGGTCCTTTTGAAAATGAAAATTATTATCTACGAAGCCAATGTTCGATTTTGCCAAAATACACCATAATGATCAAATATGACCAAAATTTAATTTTTTAATGGTCACTTTGTCGCAAAGATCAACATAGAAACGATTGTCGCTTTCTTTTCTTTTCAAACAAGCTTGATTTTCCCGAAATCTAGATGACTCTTGGTATTCATTTTTTGATATGTTAAAGTATTGTGGATTGACTGCCTGTAGACACAATTGCAGAAATATCTGTAAGAGCGTTTTAGTGTAAATCAAGAATGAAGTTTTTGTAACTTCTTGTAGTTTCCTACAATCGGCAGTCGATATATTTTAACAAATTAAAGCAAAAACTCTCTCGCTTTTAGTCTTTGATGGTGTAAGTATTTTTATTTCATTTTGAATAACTGTGCTCAAATACTACGAAACAATTTAAAAGCGCCTATTACGCATTAAAACGGGATTTTTCTGAAAACTTCTTTCTTGATTTACTTGAAAAACTGATTTCGTCAACAGTTCGTGAATCTACACTGAACTTTAACATATCAAAAAATGAATACCAAGAGACATTCTAGATTTCGAGAGAATTAGGCTTACTAGTATAGGTTAGCTTAGGTACCTCTACTTTCATTGCCTTTTCATTCTACTCTGTGCCCATACGTGGTGACTGAATCCAAAGATTTGAAACCGAGAAATGCATATTTTCCACCAGAGTTTGTCGGCTACCGACCTTGGAATGGTGCAGTCTGAGAACCAATGCATGTGTAAATTACGCTGTTGAAGGAAACGTTATCTTACCTCTCAGTTTCATGGTAAAGTGAACAACTTTGTGCCGGAAAGCGGAGTTTTTGCTCATTGTCCATAACTATTTACTTTTCTTGTAGTTTGCGAAAAATCGGTAAACGAGTGAAATAACTTTGCCCAAAAGTTTCAGTTGGAACAAGTTACTAGGCCCGGGCCAAACGTCGAACTTCACATGAGTCGAACCTAATGCAAATGACCAAAAACAATAGGTTTTGCTCATTTGCATTAGGTTCGACTTAAACTACAAGAAAATACAAAAACTTCATTCTTGATGTACACTAAAACGCTCTTACAGATATTTCTACAATTGTGTCTACAGGCAGTCAATCCACAATACTTTAACATATCAAAAAGTGAATACCAAGAGTCAATCTAGATTTCGGGAAAATTAAGCTTGTTTGAAGAGAAAAGAAAGCGACAATCGTTTCTATGCTAACCTTTGCGACAAAGTGACCATTAAAAAATTAAACTTTGGTCATATTAGATCATTATGGTGTATTTTGGCAAAATCGAACATTGGCTTCGTAGATAATTTTCATTTTCAAAAGGACCACCCTAGGGCTAACAAAGCTACATCGAGCCTTAGCCTGCGTTGCAGACGAACTAAACCCCGGTATAGTATAGAATTTACTGGGGTTTAGTTCGTCTGCAATTCAACGCACGCTAAATTAAAAGCAAGCTAAGACTGCTGCGAATTTGAAATTGTGCATGGATGAATAAAATCCCGTCATTAGTTGAATTATAATGAATCGTGCCAATTCCCTTTGCGTGCAGCAAAGCATTAATAATACCTCATTCTTACTTAATTTCGCGAGTACTAGTTTTCGCGATTTTCGCGATTTCAAAATATTCGCGAAATTAAATACGCGCGAAAAAAACATTGCGCGAAATTTAAACACGCGAAACTTAATACCATAATATTATTTATATCAAAAACAGTAAAAATTTAAATTGTTTGGAACTGCAATTATTTATCCTTGAAAATATAATTAGGTCTTGTTTTCGACTAGCACCCTTTCTCTGATTACTGTTTTCTTCAGCTTGTAAATCGGCCAAAACCTCTTTAGTACAGTCACCAAAGTTTCCGTTTGCCGAGACTTCTTGTCTACCCTCGTAGTTCCTTTATTCTTTGACGACTGAGCCATAAAACACTGACAAAATCGCGAAATTTAATACACTTTTGCTCTATTTTGTCTTGCAATCGCGAAAATTATTACTTGCGAAATTCGGTTCTCGAAATTTCGCGAAATTAAGTACGCGCGAAAATGAGTAAAATGCACACACTAACACATTTTTCGATTCTAATTATTTGGATGACAGAAAGTAATATTTTCATTTCCCGAGCATTTGGCTTCTTTATGTACCCGTACATTGAAACTCGAGCCGAAAAAGGTGTCCCGCAGGCTAAGTCCGGTCTAGCGGAGACCAAAATTCGCTGACAACTAGTCCCGGGACTGTCGGGCTAGTACTCTTCCTTCTCTTCCCCCTGCGGACTATAATTTATTTTAAATCCCCGAATGAATTGTTAATATCTCGCAAAAAAACATATGATCATTCCATCTTATGACATCCTTCTACCACCGCGCCGCCCCCGCTCAAAAAATTTACTTGTTACCAGCCCTCCATCCTACACACGGTTTATACCCTGGAGCTCCCCTAGAGCGAGTTTTGCGCGAAGGTGTTGACGGGTAATTTGCAAGCGGCTCGTCGAGCGGCAACGAAATAAGGGTTTTACCGACTGACAACATGGCGTCTAGCGATGGAGATGATTCGCTTTATCCGATTGCTGTTCTGATAGATGAGCTGAGAAACGAAGATGTTCAGGTACAGAAAGAAACTATATTTGTTTCTTTACGTTTTGCTCTTTTTCTGAACGAATTCTCGGGGGTTTTCTTTCCCTTTTTTGCGTGAGCTTCGAGCCTTCACGACCTAACTTCATGGTAATCTGACTTTTCGTAAACACTTTTTAGCTGCGGCTGAACTCTATCAGGAAACTTTCGACCATCGCCTTGGCTTTAGGTGTAGAAAGAACAAGAAGTGAACTTATACCTTTTTTAACAGGTACGTTAAAAGTAGTTTTAGTTTTACTCTTACTCAAATGTGTACGGAATTCTTGCATACGGTCAAGGCAGATAAATCGTACGATCAAGCTTTTGGCATTTTTAGAAACCACTTTTGGTATGAAATTTAAGTCCTACCTTATCAGTATAGCATACTTTGTTGCACGCAGATTAGTGTTTATTGATACATTTGCTTGGCTGTGTTATTTTTTATAACGACGTGTCTATCTATAATAATTTATGTCTTGTGGAAATTTTTACGTGTGTTGCGTAGAGATCGGACATGTAAACTCAAGTTTTGGATTTCGACCATTGCTTGTTTATTGTAGAAGTATGATATCCTTATTTACAGCAAAATCAATCTTTTCCTTTTGGTTAAAACTATAAATGGCATCACGTTTTTAAAAGGATAAAAAATGAGTACTCTGCTGTTATTAACTTGACAATTAGATTGGGGGCTTTTTCTGTTGTTTCTCATACGTGTATAGAAAAAAAATTGTAATGAGTCTGTTTGACAGATGTTAGTGAGAGAAGCATAGATTTGTATTTTGCAAGAACAAAAGTGGTGTAATTGATACTAAATGTTTACCAGTTACAATTATTGTAAAAATATCTTAACAGCAAAGTGCTTCTGGAAGCTGTTTCTGGTAGTGAAGTGAGTGAAGTTCAAGATTTAAGAATTGAATAAAAATGGATGTTACATCTTTTTGAATAGAAAAGAATTTTATTAGGACTACATTTTGAAGACACATTTGAACATAGGAGATAATTCATCTGTGGATTATTATATATAACTTGGACCTATTGTGTTATTCTGGAAAATCTCCATAAACCCTACCATGGAGGGTTGTTTTTGTTGTTGTTGTTGAACTCCCTGCTCCTACCCCTCTGGAAATTCTAGACCCATTTTATAACAGTTGTAAACAAGAAAGGTTGTGAGCTCTGATTGGTCCAAAGTTATTTGTCATTCATGAAATACATGGCACTACATTTCTTGAATGTATACTATTTAAACTAGTCACCACTCCTTCACTGCCGATAGTAAAAAGTAAAATAGTCAAAGCTCTTTACACCAAAGGGACAGAGTAGAGTGTTATATTATGGAGTTTCTGTATTACAGAGGTCGAGTTTATTTTATTTTCTTTCTCTGTTGGACTGGGTGAACTGTCCATCTAATAGCGGTGTCTGCAAGGAGAGGTTTGACTGTACCAAAAAAAGTTTTGTTTCTCTGCAAAACGAGACTTGTTCATTATGAGTATTTCTGCAAGAATTCAAAGTTGTAGAACATATACAGGCCATGGCATGTTCTTGTTTTTATGTGCAGTTCCATGGTATGGATGTTAATGTTGAGGGAGAGTGGGATGTTTTTTTTTTCTATAACAACACAATTTTTAGCAAACTCAAACTGTTTGGATGGTATTATGTGTATGAATATCTAATTCCCTCTCCTTATGCAAATTTCCTTCCGGTGTAGGTTTCAGAGAAGTGGATTTTTCGGGTGCAGAAATTGACAGCGAACATGTACACGATGTTGCATTAAAAATGTACTTGTACACTAAAACAACAATATGTGCAAAACATGTAAAAGATCATTGCTTTTAATCCAAACACTCCCAAAGTTGTTTCCCTAGATTGAACAACTCTGATTAATGAATTTCTTTTTCAATTTCTTTATATATAGATACCATTTATGATGAAGATGAAGTCCTGTTAGCACTCGCAGAGCAGGTATTAAGAATACTTCAGGAAATTATGTGCAAGAACTGATTTTTATCTTAAAAACGATTTAATACTCACTATATGCATGTAACCAGTGGAACCTAGAAAAAAAAAATCACGTGGTTAACATGTAGAAATCTAGTTTTTGCTTGCTGTACTCATTTGGATCCCTATTTTTAAATTCAATTAAAGGGAAAAACTTTAATTTAAGAGTTGCTCAAAATAGCAAAATGATTATTGTTGTTTCTGTTGAGATTTCTTGCTGTCTCTTGCCTTCTCTCTAAACATGTAGTAGTTAAATTTGCTTGAATGTTTGTTTAAATTAATTTTTCTTTGCACTCTAGCTAGGAACTTTCACCCCATTGGTCGGAGGTCCAGAGTTTGTGCACTGCTTACTGGTAAGAATTTTTAGGCAGTCATTTTCAAAGAAAAGGGTTTGTGCAATTAGATAGTCTACTGTGCACATCTTCTTGTGCAAAAAGACTGACGTTGTCTAGAATATCTCACTTGATCAGCTAGCAGAGGTCTAATAAATGAAGGTCATTTGGGTGAACTTTCACCCCTGTTACTTTTGACTGGGAATAAATTTGGTTTATTGACATTTCTTAAAACAAGCTACACTGTAAATATGTTTTGGAGCAGCAGGAGTTTTATTTTAGCCATGATTTAGCCCACAATAAGTGCAAGTTTTGAGACACTCTGCACTTTTTGAATACCTTGGAAAATTTTTAAACCTCACCCCTTCGATATTACACCCCCTCCCCCCCCCCTCTGGAACTTTGTTGGATTTACTATCTGCAAGACTTGCCTCATTTGTGTACAACATTGAAAAGGGGGAGGGGGGGTGGTTCACAAGCTGCATCAGAATTAAAAGTGGAAAACAGGAATGTTAAATTTAGTATTCATTTAAACCAACTGTCTCAACAACTTTTGTCACTCATTGCAGCTTCATGTAAACTTCAGCAATGACCAATTCACATTGCACAGTTCTGTTTTTCCCTTGTACCTTTGTTACACCTGATACCCACTTACAGGATATACTGGTATATGTTCATTGTACATGTAGGTAATCTTTTCATAACAAGTTATCCTACTTGTATAGATGCTACTAGCAGGACTGATGACAGAAGCTATAAAGGAAATTTGATATGTATCATCTGAGTCTCCCTAACAGATTTTGTTTGTGTGTGCATACTTCAATGCTTCTTCTTACAAGTTAGCAGAAACTGATTTACAGCAACCACCAAACTTGCTTCATAAAAAAGGCTGTATGCAACATGTTTTTGTTTTGTTGATTGCAGCCTCCACTTGAGAGCTTAGCAACAGTTGAAGAGACAGTTGTAAGGGACAAGGTAAGACCATGATTTTGTTTCCTTTAGCACAGTCCTCAGATTGCAAAAACAGTGCATCTTTAGCCAATAGTTTTTCCAGGGTTCACACAGTCTTGAAAAGTCCTTGAATTTCAGGGGGAGTCCTTGAAAAGTCCTTGAATTCCATTTTTACTTGAAAAGTCCTTGAATTTGTACGTAAGTCCTTGAAAAATCCTTGAATTTTCTTCAACTTTTAATGTAGTAGGGTTGAAAGAGAATTGCTTTACATAGACTTTGGTCTTTTCCTGTGTAAAGCAGCTTCAAACACTCAAAAAACCGGGTGTAAAAGCAGCTGATAAAGGGAAATTGAGAAGCAAAGTATTCCAACTGCGCACGCGAGTTCAAATGCCAGTGAAACAAGCTCACCAGCAGTTTTGTATAGAACTCTTAATTATCTTGCACATGCCACATGCACTTTAGGCATTTAAGAACCTTTAAAACCTGTTAGCTTGGACTGGGAATGTGCATTAATGTGCCATCTGTGAAATTACATTCCTGGTAGGTGGTCCTTGAAAGTTCAGTTTGGTCCTTGAAAAGTCATTTAAAAATTGTTGCACTTTTTTGTATGAACCCTGTTTTTATTATCCTGTTGTTGTAACAATGTGTATTTAACTTGCGCTCACCTGGTCAGAAAAGGTATCTTGTTCTATACATACATGTATGAATCAGCAGAGAAGTATTAATGGCTTGGTGGGTTATTAGACCATGCATAATACTAGTTTTATTTTCAGTTATTGTGATGCCATGATTCCAATTTTATGATGCCTCTAGGTTTTAGCTGCATGTTAGTGGATTCTGTATGTGACAATTTCTTCCTTTTCCCCTGCAGGCTGTTGATTCCTTAAGAACAATTGCAGCAGAACATTCATCCCAAGATTTGGAAAATCATTTTGTTCCACTTGTGAAGAGATTATCGCAAGGTTTGTATGGATATAATGTGCACAGTTAGTCCACATGATGTAGTACATGTACACACACGATGCACATAGGTGTACATGTACGTGAATTATTAATAATACTATTGTGATTCTTATACCTAATCGTACCATTTTGGTACGATTAGGCGGCATATCAGGTGAGTTTGTTCGAGTCATGGTTCGTATTTTGGCGAGACCAAATGAGCCTGATATGCCACCGAAGCATACCAAACTTTAGGTACGATTAGATATTTACCATACCCAAATTCAGAATGTAGGGAATAATTTGGGAACTTTGACTCTATTGTTTCAGTCTGAATGTTTCAGTATTCGTCGGCAAACATCGCTCAATTGGCAAGCACACTCAAAGTTAGTTTTGGCAGGAAAGTTTTTACTTCTTTTACAACCGGTTCACACTGTCTAGCTTATCTTAAATTACGAGGTTCTGCTCTATTGGCGAAACCTCTTTCAATTCATTGTACGGTAACACTACTTTACTTGAAAGTGTTCATCATATCATGGCATATCAGGTCAGTGACTTGATGCTGTAGGATATCAGGACAGTAGGTCGTGCTTCTAATTGGCTTCTTGCAAATTTGGGTACAGTAATGTAGAAAACAGAGCACTTGAACCTCTCCTGAAGAAAAGTAAAATGGTTGAATCAACAGACTATTGCAACATACTGATCTGCCACTTAGCTTAATTCATAGTCTTTGTAGATTGTTTTCATAGATAATCTCACAGATATTACAAATGAGAACCGAAGTTAGCAAAATGATGTAAGGAATGTTTCTGTTTTTTTTTCTCAGGTGACTGGTTTACCTCAAGAACATCAGCTTGTGGTCTTTTCTCTGTTGCATATCCTCGAGTCAATGCAAACCTTAAGGCAGAGCTAAGAGGGTAAGAAAACAGTACATTTCAAATTATTATTTGACTACGAGGTCAAAATAACGACTATATATATGTTACTTTTAATTAACTGTCAGTCTCATTTACAAAATTTACATACCATAGTTTACACCATAAAACATGTGAAGGAGATTCCTTGATTTATGGCCAAAGGACATCTCACAGTGTGGGCCAAGGAAACAAGAGTCACTGTTTTATCAAGTACAATTTTACAAGTATCTTTCTTTGAAGCTGTTAAATAAGATGTCTTTTCAAATCATCAGGCCACACTTGTTCAAACAGTGCTTAACTCTACACATGGACACCAGAAAAAATAATCAGAAGCCAGTATCTAGATATCTAGATATCTGGAGATTAAATAAGGTTTTCTTTTAATTCTTTTAATTCGTTGGATAGCAATTTACCTGGTGAACAGCTAGGCTCATGAATCTAGTTTCCAGAGCCAAATGAATCAACAATCAGTATCAGGTTCTTGAGGGTACAGCAGAGAGGTTTTTTTTAAAAAAAAAATTGGGAGCAGACTGTAGTGCAAGTAACGGTATGTGTATGTTTGTCCTGCTGTAGGCAGTTTAAAAACTTGTGCGCAGATGACACACCCATGGTAAGAAGGGCAGCTTCTGGCAAACTTGGTGTAAGTATGATTGGCTATCGAAGTTTTATTTCTAATGCAATCCAGATCATTGATGGCGACAGTTGGTTGTATGACACAGTTTTGAACCATCTACATGGCATTTTCCACTATGGCCAGCAAGGCTTTGGTACAATTCTTCTCTTTGGCTGGCAAATCTCTTCAAACCCACCATGAGCCCATGGAGTCTCTTTTATTTAACCTTTTTCGTCAAAAATGGTAAGGCTGCTGATCTTACCTAGCCTTACCTAGCCTTAGCTGTACAGTACCGCCTGGAATAATATGCACATTAGACGCAGGTTTCCCGAGGTGGACGCGCGGGTAGTGCATGCGGTTTGCCCGTGCGTCCACCTCGGGAGGAACGAACGAAGCACGAGACGAAACCGAGACGAAACCGAGGGAATCACACGTTCTTCAAAGCCTCTTGTTCGTGCTTTTAAAGTGCCTATGAAGTAAAAAACTTTTTTGCTTTTTTTGGTAGCTTATTATGTCTACTTTCCGAAAAGTTAAAAAAAGAATAATGTCAAAGAGAGAGAAATCGGACTTTTTGCCGCCTAAAGTGCCCTCGGTAAGACAAAACAGTGGGTCCGGAGACTGGACACGAATTTGGCTCGAATGACGTAGTTAGTGGTTCCACGGATCAGTTTACACTTAGATTTTGTTGATACACAGTGAAGTTCACTACTTCACCTGAGATTGTTGCTGCTTTTTCGTTGATAAATCGAAATCTTGTCCGACAAGAACGATATGTTGCCATCTGCGAACTTGGCAGAGCGGGTTTCTAGCAGAAATGAATCGCACAACGAAATATCGTGACACTAAATGGACTGAAGTAGCTAGTTGGACCTGTCCAACCGCCGCAAGCCGATCAAGCGCTCTTTCACACAAAGCGCTGGTCGACGAGGACGATCGAAGTTCGGCGAAGCAGATTCAAATGAGAAATTCCTATAAAAAATGAATAACTAGAATTTTTATTGTTTCCAAAAGCACATACATCGACGGGCTTTGATTTTGTGAGTGGTTTCGCAGTGTCGCAATTTGCTTCGGAATTGACACGAGCGCTGCTTGCCGCGCCGAGGTTGCTTGCTTCTCTTGCTTGTCGAATGTGTAAATTCAGGTTACGGTACGGTACGGTATTATATAACGATTTGGTGATTTTAATACAAGTAGCGATCAGTTGCTCGCTTTCATTTTGATTGTGGTCTTGTGTGGGAAAGTACAGTGGACTGACATATTTCTCCGAAGCGTGAGAGTGACATAATTAAACTTGACAACACGGCAAGATAACACTTCTTCAAACTCAAGATTAGCACTTTTTGACTTGAACGAAACCAAAAATTTCCTCTTCAAAAATAAACAGAACTGCAGTGGTTGGCTCTTAATGGTTCGTTAGCTCTATGGTATATTTTCAACCGTCGACTTCTTTATCCGGATACGATAAATCCTGATTTAAATTACAGTGCGTGTTTATCAGCAAATAATTCCGGCGAAGGGAGCCGTAAAATTTGTCCAAGATTTTGCAAGATCTCAGTGTATTGTTTAAAAGTGCATTCGCCATAGAATACTACCGGAAATGCAGACGTGAATGACAACATTCGAAGCGCGCTACTTGAAAACAAACAAGCATTTCTAACCGGCACTCAAGTCGAATTTACATTCCATATTTTTGCTTCTTTCACAGATGCATTCGTTTGCGTCTGGCGATCGATCGTTTCAAGTGTTTGGGAAAGGAAACAACTGCTACCTTACGAATGATAACACGATCTACTAACCATACAAATTAAATTTTGAGGAACAAAGTCTCATAATAAAAGAATAACACGTATACTGAACCCAGCTGTGTAACATATTGTAAACTCCTGGCGCGACTGCTAAATCTTTCTTCGGCTAGTCAGGGCAGAATGATATAGAGAGACCACCATATCCTTAACAGAGATAACTCTTTTGATAAATTTCCTCTTCACTTCATGACTTTATCGTTTCATTTGTGGCAAGGAAGAGCTTTTGCCGAGAACAGCGATCCTCGAACTGCCGACGGAACAGAATTCGTTTCTTCTTGCGTTTTCATCAGAACGAATAGCTTTACTATACACATTGAAATTTCGCTTCCATTTACTCTGCGAAGCTTCACCAAAGGAAATAAGTGTATTTGATGCAGTTTCGTTTGTGCAATTGCCTTTGTTTGACTCAAAAGCCGAAATATAGCTTTCGCCAGCCCTCTTTGCTCTCTTTACGCCATAATCATGGTGTCTTTAGAACCACTAAGTACGTCATTTCCGGTGAAACCGGAGCGTTTGGCCGCGCGCGAAAAGGGCCCACTTCAAATTGCGAAATCCAAACTTCGAGGCTCAAAAAATACTAGAAAAAAGCGCTTTTGATATCTTAAACACGCATATTCGTGCTAACTAAGACATAAACAAGCAAATTGAGCAAAGTTATTTTTTACTTCATAGGCACTTTAATTGCCTTTGTTAGCTTTATTGTTGCTCTTCATTGTTAGGTTTTTGACACCGTCACCCAAGAGATTTGATCGGAAATCGCAACAAACAAAAGAGAACGCTGGTTCGTCCAAAAAATCAGCGGAATAACCCGGAATAACATTTTGATCCCGCCGCCTGCGAAAAACGTGCGGCATTGAAGAGAACGTTTTTAATATTCGCCTAAACATCGAAATATCACAGGATTATTTCTTGCCCTGTTTTAAATGTACTATAAACCGCAGCTACAAACTGAGTTGACGAGTTTTAAATCGAAAATCCATCGAAAGTTGTTTGCTGTTCACGCTTCGATTAATTTCATTCAAGATTTGCATAGTTAAACATATGTTGACGCGTACTTGTCCTCGCGTTGTCTTATTTGTTCTGTTTTTTATTAGACAAGTAAATATTATTTCGCCTGCTTGCACTCAAATTCATTTTATTACCGGTTTTCTTGTCCCTTTGCAATTCTTTGAATCAGAGACTGCCGGACCGGCACAACCAGTTGAATTTTTGCATATTAATTCATTCGACCAACATATTTTAGGTAGTTTTCCGCACGATGTCACAAAAGTTTTACAATCAAAAATAAAAAAAGATCAAACCCTAAGAAGGAAAATTATCGGCAAAAGATACGAGATTTGAAAAAATACAAAATCCAAACGTGCAACGCAAGCGCTCGTTCATTCACGTGGCGTTGCTTGACATTTCTCAGAAATCGATCAACTTTGCTCAGCTTGGTCGCGCGCGAAAAATTTTGTTCTTCTTAAGGACTCTTAAAGAAGGGAAGGAAAATTTCTGAAACGGTCAGGGAATTACAAGATGTAGATGGGTTGGAGATCAGGAAGTTGTTGCAGAAAACACAATTTGTCAATTGCCGAAAAGCTGCGAAATGACAAGTTTATTCATCGAGTTGTTTACCAGCATACCGAATGTCTGGGAAGGCGATACAGGATTCATGTTCTTTGTAGTTGTTTCTGACTACCATCGAGCCGAAAATCACGAACCCAACGTCAAATTTAGAACTGACCGAAAATAGCTATTCTGATCGGCGCGAAATAATTCTTATCGACAAAAATCTAGTTAAACGGCAAATGAACTTTTGGTGGGGAAGCCGACAATTGTCGGCATTTGTCGCTTGAAAGAGAACACATTCCCCGCAAATAAATGTCATTGATTTCTTAATCTTCTGTGAAACTTTTATTCGATCTTAATAAACGCTTGCCTTGTTAAGTAACAGACTTTAAATACGTTCGTTTTCAGAACTAGACATTGCAAGAAAACATGACAAGCGTGACCTTTGCGACCTTTATTTACACACGGGCGTCGATCTGTCAGATCATTTGAAGATAAGAAATCCTTGGCGCGGCTGCAAAAAGATTTTCGCTTCCTTCATTTTCGGATGAATGAATCGAGAGAAGTGCTTTTACAGGCCTCGTTAATTTTGATTTTTTCATTCACGTTTTGCATTTTTGAAAAAATTAATTCTTTCGCGAAGCGACAAGTTTCGACTCAAAAGCTTCTCATGCTAGCACGCACGGAGCATTCAATACGAACCCGTGAAGATCTTGAAGTTCAACAAAATTTACCGGTAATCTCATAAAAAGCTGTGAAAGAAATTTGCATTTCATTGCTGAATACGGTGTAAGCAAGTTGTAAATGTGAGAAAAAATCCATTGAAACGAAAACAATAAAAACAACAATAGCCGACAGATCCTTTTGTGTCGGCCTTTCGTCCATTTGACCGAAATGAATTTCTGACCTCGGTTTTCGTTCGTGAACCGCGCGGTTTCGTCTCGTTCCTCCCGCGTGCAATTCACGCGTTCTGCCCTCGAGCTTCACGCGTGCCAATGTGCATATGATTCCAGGCGGTACTGTACCTTACCTTACCTTTTCTTACCTGGCCTTAGCCTTACTTAGCCTTGTGTTTTGTAGTGCTCGTACGGACTCCTGTGCCCATGCTCGTAACTTAGTGAAACTAGGCTGTATGCCTGTTAATAAATTATTATAGGCTGTATTATCAAGCAGTTTGTTGATCCATCTTGTGTACTGTCATTTCAGGAATTTGCAAAATGTATGGAGCTTGAATTCGTCAAAGCAGACCTTGTTCCAATGTTCACTAACCTAGCTTCTGATGAGCAGGACTCTGTGAGGTTACTTGCTGTTGAAGGCTGTTCAAACATTGCATCAATATTGCCAGATGAGGATAAAGAATCCCTCCTTATGCCCACAGTCAAATCCGCTGCACAGGTAACAAAAATTAATGTACTAGCAGTTCTCAATGAGAAGTGAAGTGCTGCCGTAACCATAGTTAGTAACACTTCAAAAATATTTGAATGTGCAGAAAAATAACTCCATAAATATTTTCTGATGGAAGGTAAGTAATACCACAATCTTGAAAATCAAAATTTCCAGGCGTCTCAATGAAAACAACTTGTATTAAGTTTGTATCAAATTTCAATCCGATTATGCAAATTTTTCAAGGTTTTACACAGCGCCGCTTCCATAATGTAAACTACGAATTACAAATACAAAATAAAACTAAAAGGTCGGCCTAATTTTATTTAAATAAGCACGGTACATTTGTTTTTAGAAGCGACTTTCGACTTCTTGCATCACTGTTGCGTGCGGAAACACACGCATGCATTGTGTTTTTCCACATGCTCACGGAAAGCATAAATTTCCAAATTATTGAATCCAGTTTCAAGAAATCAGCTTAAAGATTATAAAGCAAATCAACATTTGAAGACATTTGCCATCCATTTGAACTTGACTTGTACGAGGTGCATTGTTGAAACCTTGATTGATTTTCGGCCAAATAGTGCTGTTCTGCTTCATCGCTGTTTAGTTCTTAGAAGACCTTGGTGTCCGATTTTTAGGCGGTCGAGTGTTCTCTAGGTTTAGTTCTTTCCATTTTGAACTCCAAAAATGAGTTTCTTATTTACAAGAGGGGATAAACATTGTGAGACCTGAATTCACCGTTCGAGACGCCATGTAACTTTCACGGAGCACATGTGAATTTCAACGATTATAAGGGGACTGCTGATTGGCTGGCTCGTATTTTAATGGAAGGGGATTGCTGATAGGCTGATTCACGATCAACGAACGAACGAGAGAGACGAACGAACGAACAAACGAACGAACGAACGAACGAACGAACGAACGAACGAACGAACGATGGAAGGAACGGAACTTCTCAAATGCTTTCAAGAATATGAAGGCTGCCTATCGACAGCAATAACTGAAAAAGAGATCAAGGAGTTGCAAAAGGTGTTATGCAAAAAATTACTCCAAAAGTTGTTGAATACACAGATTAGGTAGCATGACCAGCAGGCCATGTTATTTTGAATGCAAAAACTTTGACTGAATATAGCTGGCAAAAACTGTGAATTTCACTATAGGGCCTTGTAATTTATTTAGTAAAATAATAAACCCCTTCAAGTGGCTGGTATACTGGAAGATAATGCCCAAGCCTGAAAGATTGTTTAAAAAAATGACAGTTGGTCACAGAGCCAAGCTTTGAGGGCAACTGAGAATTGTTCTTATCTCTTTCAGGACAAGTCATGGAGGGTGCGGTACATGGTTGCAGACAAATTCACAGAGGTAAGTAGCCTAGACTTAAGGAGCTGATCACCATTGCATCTATGCCAACTCTCCCAGATTATCCAGGACTCTCCCAGATAAAGACTGTTATCGGTCTCCCGTATGGGTCACCAAGTCTCCCAGATACAAAGAAAAGTGCTTAAAATACTTGTTTTCAAGCTTATTTTGGCTGATTTTTGGGGAAAATATTTGGCACATTTTTGTGGATGAATTGGCGAAGCTCTATTTTTTAGTCCGTTTTGGGGGTTTGAGAAGAGGTATCAAAATTTTCGGTCTCCTGGATTTAGATTTGTTTAGGTTGGCATCTCAGTTATTGTTTCATTAACAATATTTTTTTCCAAGTAGTACTAGGAGAATTGAATGAAGACTAAGGGCAGTCCTTATCCTTGATATCATGGTTGAGAAGCCACCAATCTAGGGACCATTGCTAATGACTGTCCTAATTAAATCAAAACCCAAAAGTTAACAAATTTATGCACACAATTTACTAGAACTTTAAACCGGAAAAACAAACAAACAAACAAACAAAAAAAACCATGAAACTGGTCTTAAGTGTTGGGAAATTTGTGTAGACACATTCAGCTTGTGAACCAGAACTTTCTTCAGCTCAGCAGGTAAAAATCTGAACGTTACCTTACTTGTCTTCCATTTAGCTGCAAAATGCTGTTGGATCAGAAATCACCAAGAATGATTTAGTGCCAGCATTTCAAGGATTACTTAAAGATTGCGAAGCTGAAGTCAGAGCTGCTGCGGCAGGAAAAGTTAAAGGTACTTAGTGGGCATATACTTATATACATAATGCACATCAATAGAATTTGTGAAATAAAAAATAAACTTTAGGTTGTAAATTCTGTACATGTTGGAAATAATTGGCAGTTTTTGGACTTTGAAGTTTTTACCTGCCACCTTGCAACTAAAGAAACTCAGTTATTACCGCTAATGACAATGTTCATTGCTAATATACCCCTTGAAAGATAATAGGCCATTTCTGAGTTGTCTTTTGCCTCAGTGTCAAAGCAAGTCTTATTGTGAAACCACTCAAAATGTGTTTTACCTGCATGGTAACTTTCATGCAAATCCAACTCATTTTCATAGGAAACGTTTTGCATGAGGACTTGTTTTCAAACAGAGGCAAAATGCAACATATATTAAATTGACGATTATAACACAAAACCCAAGTCAATGTCATTGTCTATTGTTTGCAGTCAACACAGTGTAATTTCAAAAATCCCACAAAGACTAACACAATTGTGGCATTTTGAACGATGGCCACCAATGAAAGTAATGAGTCGAATCATACTTTGGAGTCGTTCTCAAGTGTTTGTTTCATAATATCTTATTACCTATTTTCCTTTTATCCACCGTATTCCTATGAGATGATGTTGGTACACTTGAATCTAGTACGGTAGAAGAAGGAAAGTTGTCTTTTGTGTTTGAGGTTTCCTTTCCTTTTTTCGACGTTTTTGCTTGTTTACAAGCTAAAATGGTAGAATAGGGGTTATGTGGACAAAATTTGGAACCACATATTTGTAAACTCTCAAGGGACTTTTTTAATTTCTCAAGGGACTGTTTTAATTTCTCAAGGGATTACTTTCCGCTGTGGGTGATCACTTGCGATCTCATGGAAAAAACGTGACTTGTCACATTTACAAACGTTATATAACAATTTTAAAAGTGACATGTCAGCTTTCCTATCTCAACGCACGTGTGTCTGAAAGGCGATCTATAAAAAGCCTCGCACAAACAATGGATTGCGTAACTAAAACACGAATAAATAACCACTAGCACTTTATCACTTACATCGATTAAAAATTGCAAACGTCAAAAATAAACCATACCAAAAAACTCGCTCTTTTCAAAGATACTATTGAAGTTAAAACAAATGCAAGAGATGGGGGCTTCTTTTAGCTTTTAGAGACCTCGCGTTGAGCCGTTGACAGCAATGTTGCATGAATCGGCTTTACAACATGCGATCGTATCTACGCAGTTCGAGTGGAATTTCAGTCAAAGGCAGCAAAATTCTTTCGTATTTCATCTTCAAATATAATTCGAAAGCATTCACTGTATATATGGCTTTTGTTTAATCCTGGGTCTTGATATCCGACCCTCGCAGAGCCTAGACAAAACGCAGCTTGAGTGTAACGATTTGTTTACGCTGCAATTATATACGCAATGTTTTCTCCGACAGTAGTCGGAAATATCCATATTTTTTTTCGTGCTTTTTCGTGGAGCAATCGTAACGATACGGCCTTGAACACATTGAACAGCGGTCTACCTATAACAATTCAAATATGGCGTCGCAAAAACAAAGCGTCGAACGCATATTTTGCTGTTTCATTTGCTAATTTCGCTGCCGTAATCGACTGCCTCGAAAGGGCCTTGCAATTTTAAAGTATAGAATTGTCAGATCTCGGTGAAATTTGCACTGTTTATTTGTGTAATGTTAAGGAATATGTGTATAAATACCCGGCGCGGACGAGCCATTTTTGACAAAATTATATGGCTGCATTTCCTCCGCGAAGATAGGAAATTGTTAAACTAAACTACAAAGAAACTGTAATGATAAGTTCGAAGAACAATGCACAGGATAAACCTTCGACTCATACTTCATGCAAAAACGTCGATATCTCGAAGAGACTTTGATTTAATAAACTCTAGCTTTTATTTTCCAGATTTTGCTGAAAAAGTTCCTGAGGATGTACGTGAACAGGTCTTAATGACAAATTTACTTCCATGTGTCAAGGTATGGTACTGAATTAATGGATTTCTGTGTATTATTTGATCAACTTGGAGGTGCTTGGAAATGTTGGAAATAATAATCTTCTCAATTGAAACTAAAACAACAGAGAACATAGAGAAATATAATCATAAACAACCCACCATCATGGTTGAAATTTTGATTGTTTTTCCTTGGTGAATGTCATTGCAACCTATTTTTTTTATTGTCAAATCTACAATTTAATCATAAGATTCTTCAAGAGGGTAAATACTATTTTGTGGTTCCTTTTTTTCTGTAGGACTTGGTAGTGGATCCTAACCAACATGTAAAATCTGCTTTAGCATCAGTTATAATGGGACTTTCACCAATGTTAGGAAAAGATAAGTAAGTATAATTTTATGTGAAAATAATGGTCATTGGTTTTCCTGTTCAAAGCTTTCTTAGAATGTTGGTAACTAACATATGCTAAACATAACATTTAAGGTAGCTTATTATTCCTTTCTCCTTGTTCTTTTTTGTAGCACTATTGAACACCTTCTTCCCCTGTTCCTCACAATGTTAAAAGATGAGGTAAAGTATTCTGACACATGCAGTACATACCAATAGCTCAGTTAACTTTGTAAACCACCCTACAGAACTAACTGTATACTCACTATAGTGACTTGTATGGACAGAGACTTGAGTGTCTATCATAGTCATACAAACATGAACTGGGGCTGATCCAGGATCTAGTCATGGGGGGTTTGAAGACTACCAGTAAGACACAATACATGATAAGTTGTCTCTAATTGTGGCAAATCTCCCCCTCTTTAGATTCCTGAAGTACGACTCAATATTATATCTAACCTGGACTGTGTCAATCAAGGTGAGAGCACAGTCAAACCAGCATAGTGTGTTGGGTGACAGTTGTATCTTAGAAGAAACACACATGCTGTACATATGTACATGTAATAAAGAAAACATTCTGCAGGAGTGGAGAGTGCATGATGTGTAGACCAAAATTAATAATACCATGTCACCTGCTGCAGAGTAGCATATTTATGTCAAACTTTAATAAACTGAAAGTCTCGCAACAGTGACAACAGACTCGATACAATCACTGTGCATGAGCTGTGATACCCAAATAAGTGGAAATTGTTCCAACAAGTGTTCCAACAGTTATGTCCAGGATTGCAAAGAAAACAAATTTTTAAGTTAATTTTGTGTGCTGGGTCTGTTTTTTCTACTAATGCCTTTTGAGAGAAAACAATCATTCTCAGTTAAGTTATACACATATGTGGTCAAATAATGACATTGTTTTATTCCCTTTAGTTATCGGTGTAAATCAGTTGTCTCAGTCTCTACTTCCTGCCATCTTTGAGCTTGCTGGAGACACCAAGTGGCGTGTACGACTGGCAATCATAGAGTATATGCCCTTATTAGCCAGTCAGTTGGTAAGGTTTTAAGTTATGTACAGCCCACACATTTTTATTTGTTATGTCAGCAGTTCTCACTGCATGTAGCTGTAGTCTACTAAAATTTATCTCGAATACAGCAAACAAACACCATTTTTGAATGGATTAAAGTCTGAATAATTTGAAGTTTGCATACATACAAGCTGTATGTAGTAGTTGTTTGTAGTATTCCAAGTGACATTGTCTCTATGTGCTGCAGGGTGTAGAGTTCTTTGACGAGAAGCTTAACAGTCTGTGCATGACTTGGCTTGTAGATCATGGTAAGTTGGTGTACCCTAATGTGTGAACTTTTGGTCCTTGATCACACCATTTGTTGAGAACAGTTTATTTGTATTTTAAATAATCCCCCTTGATTGTCTGCTATGCTTCCATCTTGAACATCCATCAAGTGAATCCAGGCAGGGCCTTAAAGCCAACCATCCTCACCATGTATCTCAGTTGAATGTATATGTTGTTCTCTTTTTTGGATTGTTTGGCAGCTGCAATGGCCTTCAAAGATGCCTTATTATTTTTCACTTCCAGAGGTTCAAAATGTTATGTTCTTGAGTAAGATAATTTCACAGTGGCTCTAAACCCATTAAACCCATGTACATAATAGTGTACCAACATATTACTGAATTGCATTGGATGGGGGGGGGGGGGAGCAGTAACCTATGATGGGTTAGTGTCTCACTTACCTAAAGTACAGTGTAGAACATGTAGAGGAAGCACGTGCAAACTAAAGCTACATGTAGGTGTCTGGTGTGTGGGCCACTTATCCTTCGTTCAGACTTCAGCTTTGTTGATGTTTTGTTCCTGTCTTGTGTGTTTAGTATATGCTATCCGTGAAGCAGCTGCAAAGAACCTTAAAAAGTTAGTGGAAAAGTTTGGAGCTGAATGGGCTCAGGTAAGGGAATGGAGAATGTGAAGTAGAATTAGTAAGGTACAGGGCCCGGTTGCATAAAACGTCCACTTAAGTGCTCACTTAAGTAGGGCACTTACGAATCTGCTACGGGTACACTTAAGGGTGTTGCATGGAACATACTTAGCGCACTCGTAAGTGCCTGCCCTACGGGTTCACTTGACTTTGTATTACAGTGTCTTTATTAATGACTCTGACTGTGACTCTGTTACAATCGATAACGGTGAAGAAAGTTTCTAGTATAGCTTACTTTAAATAAATAAGGTAAAGAAAGATTCAGGAAGATACTAAATATTAACAGAAGAATGTTTTGCCTAATCATTTCATTGTAAAAAAAAAATCAACATGATCAATTAATTTCCTTTTTCTAATAATTTCTACTTAGTATTGAACGTAATCTCAATCGTCAAGGTTAAGATTTTTGGTCAATAACTGCAGTTTTAGATCAAGTAGCTGCTCCTTCTTTTTGAGTATTCTCATTTTAGCAGCATGTTCTTCAATTAAATGTTCTTCAGACATCTTCTCAATGTCGCGTGGTCTTTCTTGTTCTTCTTTCTTATTGGTTTTTCTTTGCTCTTCTTTGCCTTTTTTTTCGTCTCGGTCATTTGCAATCATATCAGCATGTTCGGCTGGAGTATACTCCTGCTGCTTTCACCCAATGACATCTTTTGCTGATTTGAGATTTGTACTATAAAAGGCTCGACTGCATCATTTCGCATTTACTGAGAAAAAAAAGGGGAAATGATACGCAATTGTGATTTTACTTCGAAATCTCTCGAAAATCTATGTTGTTGTTTATATTTTTCGATAACGAGTTCAAAACGTAAGTAGTGGATTACAAAGCGCGTTTTAAGGAGGCTCGATGTAGTTTTTTTTAGCCTAAGGGTGGTTGTTTTGAAAATTAAAATTATCTAGGAAGCAAATGTTCGATTTTTGCCAAAATACACCATACTGATCAAATATGACCAAATTTCAATTTTTTACTATCCACTTTGTCACAAAGGTTACCATAGCAACCATTGACGTTTTCTTTTGTTCTCAAACAAGCTTGATTTTCTCGAAATCTAGATTGACTCTTGGTATTCATTTTTTGATATGTTCAAGTATAGTAGATTGACTACCCGTACACAAAATTTTAGGAAAATCTGTAAGAGTGGTTTAGAGTAAATCAAGAATGAAGTTTTTGGTATTTTCTTATAATTTCCTACAATCGGCAGTCGATATATTTTAACAAATTAAAGCAAAAAGTCTTTCGCTTTTAGTTAATGGTATTTGATGGTGTAAGTATTTATATTTCAGTGAGAGTAACTGTGCTCAAATAATACGAAACAATTTTAAAGCGCCTATTTTATATTAAAACGGTGTTTTTCTGTAAATTTCATTCTTGATTTACTTGAAAACGCTCTTACAGATTTTTCTAAAATTTCGTCAACTGTTAGTCAATCTACTGAACTTTAACATATCAAAAAATAAACACCAAGAGTCAATCTAGATTTCGAGAAAATCAAGCTTGTTTGAGAACAAAAGAAAACGTCAATAGTTGCTATGGTAACCTTTGTGACTAAGTGACGGGTAAAAAATTAAAATTTGGTCATATGTGATCATTATGGTATATTTTGGCAAAAATCGAACATTGGCTTCCTAGATAATTTTAATTTTCAAAACAACCACCCTTCGGCTAAAAAAACGACATCGAGCCTCCTTAAGTACTAAATAAAGAAAAAAACCTTCCCTTTCACCTCTCAGAAAAAGTACTTGTTAACTTCATTGAAGATACGGGACCTATATAGGTCCCGTAAACTTACATGCTTTTTTTCCCGTAAAAAAAAGTTTTATGCAACACCCGCAATTTCTGTTGCATAAACGACATGTAAGTGCACACTTACGAAAATCGCTGCCTCGTCCCCAGGCGTCCTCGTCCTTGGTCGTGCACGGTTCGCTTGGTGTTGTGGGACTGACGTGCACGGTTCGCTTGGCGTTCTGGGCCTGATGCGGACAGGGAAGCGGACGCCTGGCAGATCCTGTTCAGTTTCTTGGCAAAAATGTTCGGTTTCTCGTCAAAAGGCGTTTTAGCGCTTTTAACAAGTTTAACGGTCAAGAAATCAACACTGGGAGCTACGTGGAAGTTAGTACTGTCAACATGGGGATTTTGACGGCCTTTCGGATCGTTTTCGTTGCTCTATCGAGCCGATTCTTTTCAGCGTTCACTGAGGCTGGTTTCAGCAAAGCGGGGGTCCCCTTGCTTTATCTAATGTTGGCGGGAAATCTAGCTCAAAATCAGCGATTTATCCGGAGAAATGGTATGAAATCTGAGCAGAAGATTGAACAGAGAAAATCCCACTTTGATTGCGAGAAGATCGTCAATGGCGGAGGGTAAAGAATCTCTGCCGTCGTTAGAAAATTAAATTTCTTTATAAGCTTCGAACTGAGGGTAAGTTTCGCTTCAATCGATGCCAGAGCTGGTTTGTTTCGTTTCTGACCAGTGCTTAGCTTCCTTACATTTCGGTATACTTTTATTTGTACCTCTTGGCCGTTAAACTTCAGCTATAAAGTCTATAAGCAGCTCCAGAGAGAGCCGTTCAAGTGCTAACAAGTGTTTTATCAGATTAATGTTGTCCAACGTAGGAGATCTTATGAGAACATGACACATAAACAATTATAATGTGTGCTGATATTTTATTCTAGCTAGGTTAACCTCATAATTTACCTTTCTTGACAGAAAGTACAATTATTGAAATTTCAACTTTGCGTAGTTCTGTTTATTTCAGCACTTAATGTGTCAGTGACCAGAGGAGGCAGGTCCTACTCAAAATTTCTTTTTACTGATTCAAGTGTTAATATCGAAATTACTATCCGCTGATTAATTTGTGTGTTTCTCGTCACTGTACTGCTTGATAATGCATTGATACTGTAAGGAGAAATAAGGTTTTGGTCACTCTTTTGGAGGATTTAAGCAGGATAAGACTTTGACAAACTTGTAACAAAAAAATATATAGTTTTTTCTAGTTGTAGTGTCACAGGGAGTGTTTTTTAGTAGGTGTTTTTAGAGAATGTAAGGCAAAACTTTATTCTTAAGGGTAACAAAACACTGGACTATGACAGACAGCAAAACTTAAATCATTTTTGCCGGCCCAAGAGTTTATGGCTGAGATAGTGTAGGAAAATAAATTGAGATGCCAGGCAATTTTACATCAAAGGGTTTGTTACTGACTCTTAAATGCATTTCATGTGAACATGGCAACTCCTGGCTAACCATATTCAATTTGATTAAAATAAATAAACCGGCAAACCTGGAGTTGCCACTTTTTCCCCAGTCTGCTAATAGCCCACTGCCTCTAGCAGTCTTGGAAAACAATTAAAACATTTTAAATGTTGAATGTATGCTTTGCCTACCCTGCTGCTTTATACCCATGACAACAGCTGTTGTAAGAGAAAAAGATACCTTTTTACATTTTTAAAAATATTTTTAGTAGTACTGATTTTGCAAAACCATTCAGACATTTCCCTTCAATTTGCAAAAGTTATCTAGCCAGGAGGGTTTTACCTGCATGGCCTTAACCTACTGTGAATTTAAATAAGTTGTGCATGAGATAATCTGAGGATTACTGTTTGTACGACGATTTCCTTGGTGGTGCCCTTCATCTGATTATGATCTAGACATAATAGTTAGCCTTCTCCTGAAAATTAACTTGATTGATTTTCTAAAGTGATTTACTACCCTCTTCAACCCTCCATGTACAGTTCACCCCAGCTACTTTTGTAATTAGTTAATATCAAGTCAGTGGGAGCATAACAAAGGCCTTTAGACACCAAATTTGCAAGCACAAAGTAAACATTTCTTTTCAGTGGCTAAAAAAGTAAAGAATTTTACAAGTACATGTACTATTTTAAATTTGTAAAGAATTACAGGAGAGTGATAAAAAATTAAGAGGGGTTTGTTACTAGAGTTATTTAGAATAGAATGATGGTGGGCCTTGGATGTCCAAAGATGCTAGCCTTGCATATTAATACATAAATATTTATGAGAAAAATTATCTTTCCATTTTTACAAAGCAAGATTTCAAGATGATCTTAAATCATATACCGCACATGAACCATTCTAAAAACTTCATGAAAACAGTGTCACATTCATCAGAAATGCTCTCTGCACCTGCCCCCAAATTAAAAGCCTGCATGGCATGGCATAGGGTACATTCCAAACAATTTAGTTGCCTCAGTTGCATTCACAGCATAAATGGCAGACTCACTGCCACAATGCTTAACAAAAAAAATGTGTATTTATCCTTAATAAATTGTGGTTTAATGGGAAAAAAGTCACCTACTGGCAATCAATAAAAAAATTGCATTGAAAGAAATTACAGTTATGATATCAAACATTTTTAATGTAATTTTTATTTTCAATTAATAAAACAACTATCAAAGGTTGTGCTTGATTACTGATAAGCAGATAATTAACATTTTATTGAAGTAAACCAGAGATAGTAGAAATGACATCCCAAAGACAGATGAATTGTTATTTGTATCGATGGATTCATACTGTTGTTGCATTATCTTTGTCGCGTCTGGCTTAAATGAGCGTCCATGGAATAACTAAAAGGCAACTAACTCTCGGGCTCTACGAGAAAAATTCTACACAAAACAATAATGGAAAGGATAACTAATTTTCTTGTCATTTACACTCGGATTTACAAGACAACTTCGATAAACGGAAATGAGTACCTGTCTCTCTTGGAGTTCGGAAAATGTCATTAGACATTTCAACGTCTCTTTGCCGTAAAGGATTTAAAGCTTTTTTAACTTGAGTCTTCACAGAGTGCCTCGTATGCTCCTCCTGGCTCTTCTCAAGCTGAGCTGGAACATGAATCGTGCGAAAATGGTGGTGAAGTCCGTCGTCTTAATAAGAATATTTTTCATAAAAGATGTGTCCAAGGCGCTCTGTGCTGTAAAAATGCTAAATAGACGGCTCTTTAGCTGTTTTTAATACACATTTCAGGGTTGATGACATTTTGGTCCGCCATATTGAATGCAAGATCTGCCAGGCGCTCCGCGGCTCGCTCCCTAACCATCAATCCCCGCGCTCCCTGTTTTCCCGCCTTACCGCCTCAACGTCCGGCCAATCGGCGCCTGGGGACGAGGCAGCGAAAATCGTAAGTGAAGTCACTTACGTGTACCTCGTAAGTGAACCACTTAAGTGATTTAGTGCAACTCACTTAAGTTACGAGTACACCTACGTATACCCGTAAGTGTTACGGGCGTTTTATGAGACAACTTCGTCATCTGTCGGAAATCTATTTTTTTTTTCATTTTGCCGATGACTTGTTTAAAACGTAAGCAGTGGATAACAAAGCGCGTTTTAAGTACTAAATAAAGACAAAAACCTTCCTTTTCACCTCTCAGAAAAAGTTCTCGTCAACTTCATTGAAGATACGGGACCTATGTAGGTCCCGTAAACTTACGTGCTATTTTTCACGTAAAAAAAAGTTTTATGCAACACCCGCAATTTCTGTTGCATAAACGACACTTAAGGTGGCTCGGTCGGATTTTTGAGTGACGATACCTTTCAACTTTGAGCAACTTGTATGTCACCGTAACCAATCCAACTGAAAGTCGATCAGCACAGCTGTACTAAAAGAAGATGAAAGTTTCGATTGAGATAAGTTTCGTCGAAATCGGAGTAACCATAGCAACATAATGACGTCACCACCCATTTTACACGAGACCGATTTTCTTCTCATAGAGGGATAATTTTGAAAAAAGGCTTCTAGATCTTGGATTTGACATAGTTTTCTCAAGGTCTGCAAAATTTGAAGAATTTTTATGAGAGCGTTTTCGAGAAAATTTTGGATGAAGTTTTCAGGTGCTAAAATACAACAAAAACAAAGCAGTCTTAAAACATTATTGAGAAAACGTTCACAAGGCCCGATCAAGTAACATTTTGGCCTTAAGTGAATCTTGTACTATCCAATTACCTTGGGAGAAAATCTCAGAGAAATCGTTTCATTTGATTTCTTGAAACATCGGCTTGAATATCAACTGGTATGAAGTTTTATTGCGCTCTTTTATCGAAAACGGGCCTTCGCTTACTAAAATGATCGCAAAATAAAAAGCGCTCGATAGATTTTTTTTAAACTCGGCAGTCAAAAAGAGGAATATATATGTGATGAAATGTCCGATTTTCAAAATAATTGAAACATTCTAAGGCAGGCATTCTAAGTTAGCACTTCCGGTCGCCTTTGCAGTCACTCAACGGGCTTCACTCGTCGACACTCGTCACGCTTTCCATTCAAGGTCAATCATTGCCTACGTTTAGTTGTTTTGCTTCGTGAATTGCGGTGTTTTAATCTGCTGTCGTCGTGGATTACAAGCTAAATATGACCGAAACAATACTCGATAGATTTAGAAAAGGTAAGTCGCGGATTCACTAAGGTTTTGATTCTGAATTTGAGCAGTAGATGAGCTTTAATAAGCTTAAATTTAAGCTTATCTTTCACACAAGGCGGGAAGGCGGAGTTTTACTTGCCAGTTTCACCTCATCGATTAACCTTGACTAAATTCATAGCTTTGATTATTTTCAGTTCTACATTTATTTAACCTAAAACTTCGGGCCTTAATATCTTTTTGGAAATGAGAGCACGCAGTCGCTTCGTGTTTGTTTTTTGTTCAGAGGTATAAAAACTCAGTTTGATTTATACACCCGGCAGTGAGTTCCGATTTTTAATTATTCGGTTTTCACTTTTTGGTTTAAAGCAAGTTGTAAAACAAGTCTATGATTCTGCTTTTCCTTTCAGATTGAAGAGAGAGAACCGGTACGATAGTCTGAAAGTTTGAATTGGTAAATTGAACGCCATGTGCGAATCTGCAAGTTTCGTGTTCGCGCGTGAGGCAGCCACACGGACTGGAAATGTAGAAAAACATCCGCCAAGTAGACGAATATTCGACCTTGTGAGGAGGATTAAGAAATCAAATTGCCTTTGTCTTGAATTAAAACACATTATTAACTTGTTTAGCTTCTCGGCTAACAGCTTTCAATCCAGCAAAAACTCCAGGTACTGTACGGGAGTATCGATCGAAGACTCAATTCATACATGTTGAACCAAGCAAACACTGAGCAAATGTTGTTTTCTTTCTTGTTTTGTGACTTTTTTCTCAGTGAAGGCAAGATTTATCTAACTCACCTAAACCTGAAAGTTCAGTGGTTCTTTATTTTGGTTTTACGTAGGTTTTCTTTCTCATTTGTCGCACTTTAATTTGCGAGCAATTTAAAGCGGGAAAAGTAATAGAAACCGTGAAAACGAATTGCCGCTGTCGACTGTCGAGCGCTAGCGACCTGCAAACTTCAAGCATCATTTTCAATGTTGGTGCAAGCAGGAAACCCCATGGTGCAAAAGTATGAAGCAACAAAAATAAATAAACTTTTGAAAGAGACCATTCTTTTCCTTAAGTTTCTTTGCTATTTCTTAAGTTTTGTGTTTAAACTTCGCGCGACAGGAATTTTGTATTTACGCGACTGGATTACATAGTCAACCGGAAATACAAAACTGACCGGATGTTAATTTTCCACCCATGCGCAGTGCGTTCTACCGCGGTGTCGCTTTAGAAGGGAATCACCTGTTTCATTAACGCAGGGTTTGTATGCGTCTTGAAAACCCTTGAAAACCCTTAAATTTCACAAGTTCGATTTCCAAGCCTTGAAAGTTCTTGAAATTCGTTTTCGGTCCTTGAAAGTCCTTGCTTTTTTTATTGTATGTCAAAAGGCTTCAAGGCAATGAGAAGACCGCTAAAATAAGCGATTTTTTAGTTCTTCAGCAAGCACATCAACAGCATAACAGACTGAAAATAATTTGAGATTTGGGGTAAAATCCATCAAAAAAGTCCTAGAAAATTTCCAAGAAGGGTCCTGGAAAGGCCTTGAAAATTCCTTGAATTTTTGGCCTGAAAAAGTGTACGAACCCTGTCAATGACTACTGGTAACAGCTCATTTCATGACACTGCAGGCTGAAAAGAACAACCACCTATTACCTTGTGCTTATATATTGACTAAGTTATTACACATGTATTCAGTACCACTATTTCTATTATTCCTTAGTCCATAACGATACCGTGTCACTGCTCAAGTTCAGGTAATAACAGAGCATAATCTGGCAGGCTCTTTGTGTTGAAGTATTATTTTTCTCTTTCCTCCTAGAACCAAGTAATCCCCAAGGTGTTAGCCATGGCTGCAAATCCTAACTATCTTCACCGACTGACCACTCTATACTCAGTAAACGTAAGTTGTCAGTTATTTTTTTGTCACCTTTTACAGCAAGGAGCCCAAAGGTGTGTTCACATTCTTTGGTGCAGATTTAATCCAACAGAAGTCAAATGAAAGTTGCCCATTGCATTTGATTGGATAATGACTGCACGCAAGAATGTGAATGTTTGCAACTTGTAACACACCCGCTAGAAATTATCGCCTTGAAATCTCCCACGAGCAAAGGATGAGCTCTGATTGGCTTATTTGAAATGAAATTGCAGTGCATGTTGCAATTGACATGTCACATGCAGCAACCTGTCTCACAGCGTTGCAAAAAGTCAAGAATAGTTCTACTTTTCTTGCAACTTGCAATGCAACATTTTGTTGCATTGCAAGTTGCAAAAATGTGGTCTTACGCATGAATTTTGTTGTTGCAACTGGCAGTGCAGCGTTTGTTGCATTGCAATTTGCAAAGAAAATTGCCTCGGTAACATGGCATAATAGGTTGGTCGATATAACTGAGAGTTTCAGTTAGGGTTTTTTTTACAGTCAGTGTGGTGTGGTAGGTCCTTGGGAGTAAAGATTGCAGTTGAAGTCATAAGATGTGCTTTACATGTGTTTTGTTTTGCAGGTTTTATCAGAGGTCATGGGACCAGAAAACGTAGTCAAACTCATGCTTCCAGTTGTAATCGGTTTAGCAGACGATCAAGTGGCTAATGTTCGCTTTAATGTCGCCAAAACCCTACAAAAAATCGCACCTGCCCTGGATGCAAAGTAAGTAGTCTCTAAGGTTTGTTTTGCTGGTAAATTTTAGAGGTTTGGGTTGTTGTTCCTCATTCCAGTACAGCTTTGCTGCACAGCTGGCGTGCTTGCAATAAAGAAGTCTTAAAGAAGCCATGACATGGATAGTATATCTCGTAAAACTTAGCGTAAACTTTTTCAAGTTTCTCAACTACATTCCATCTTAAGCTTCCTCGTCCTTAGTCATCGTTGTTTCTTCTCCGTTCAATGTTATCTCTTTTGTGTTTTTTCACGTGGTTAAATTGTTATGTCAAGGTTTCCTTCGGTCTAGAGGGAATTTAATACATAACAAAGATCTAGCGGACCCGTAGGGTGGGGGGGGGGGGTTCGAGGGGTTCGAACGAACCCCCTAAAATTTTTGAAGTCGGCATTTTTGGGGGTTTGAAAAGATAAAAATTTTTACACAAAACAATCAAAAGACTGTGACCGGTCGATTACACGGACGACTAACTTCCTTGCCAGGATTATCGGAGGAAGCCGCAACATTTTGGCACTATAATGAGAAGTTTTAATATTTTAGATTGGTCAATTGATGTTCGTCTTGCTTTCCATCCTTGTAGTGGCGCCCGCGGCAATCAGAACTAGCGTTAGGTGGCTTGATAAGCAAGCATGCGCATTTGTTGTTTTGTGGATTTCTGGACAAAGCTCTTATTCTAAGACAATGTGCGAGCATTGTAAAATAATCCTAACCAAAATTTCTGAAAGTTATAAAATTACTCCCGGGAACAAACTACTTCCCAAGACATAGAACATGTTTAGTTGTTGTTTCTAAAATACATAATTGTATGACATGACAGATAATTCATCATTCTTTCAATTTCTTGTCCATTCGTTCACCCAGCATGTTATTTTAATATTCGTGTTTTGAATACTGTCTAAATGCACACACTCATTTCTGAACATTTCAGATTTTTTTTTTTGAATGAAAATTACTTTCTGAAGAGCTAATATTGAAGGAAAATGCAACCCACCTCAGAAATGATGTCAAAATGCAGGAAATGACACTTGCGAGAACCTAAATTTGCAAAATTTCCTTGGGGGCGGGCATGTCTGTAGACCCCCTAGAGGCTCGCGCCTTCGGCGCTCATGTTAGCGCCTTTGGCGCTAAAAAATAACTCCGCCCAAAAAAAGAACCCCCCTCCAGATAATCCACCCTACGGGCCTGGTCATCTAGTGACTAATTTAAGGTGACAACGTCCCCTTCAAGCTACTTTTATAATTTTGATATAAGATTGCCAGTGAACAGTAAATTTTTTTTCTTGCGAGCAGATGGCTAAAAAGAAGTTTCCCTAACCATTTGCCAAGCCACATTTGAGCATTATGAAAGAAAGCATTCTGAGTATGTCACTTTTGTTTCCACAGTACCATCCAAGCACAGATCAAACCAGTCCTTGATAAGCTAAACGCTGATGGTGATGTAGATGTGAAGTACTTTGCTCAGGAAGCCTTAACAGGTACAGTGTTAAACTGAGAACTTTGATAAATATTTTAAGCCCACAAGTATCAGAGGTTCGTCTGCTGTGATCGTCGAGGTGATCAAGACGATTGAGGGCCTCCCAGCGGTGGGGGCTTGGGGAGGGGGTGCATGTTTCCTTGTTTCCAACAAAATTTTCCTTGAGTTCCCTAAAAGTATTTCTTTGTTTTTGGTGTTCCCTGTTCCCGTAAACTTAATATGCGTTTGTGTCCGTCTACGCATGTTCCCAAAAAAGTAAAATAATGGCCATATTCCCTTGTTTCCTGAAACCCCTGGGGTGCCTCGACTGAAACCCGTTGGAAGCATCAATCGTGAGGCTCCCTAGGGGTTTCCGGAAACAAGGGAACGTGGCTATTTTCTTTTATTGCTTGAGGATCACTTTAAAGGAGCCATTGACAAAATTGTAGCCTTCTACGGTTCATTTGGCTCGTCGAGATCTTTCTCCCAAACATGATCATAGCTGGGACTTTTAACTGTTGTCTTATCAAAATTGTTTCTTTTTTTCTTTCTCTTTACAGTTTTCTAGTAACTGCATCAAGACCGATGCATCAAGATCTCTCGTCGTGTGCACAGTTCATGTCTGCTGTCAAGACTTCCTTGCTATTGTAATAATAACTCTTGATAACTGCTTATCCCGTGCCGGATGACCGCATGTGTGATACACCTGTTTGGGCGACTCAGTTACGTATTTTAATGATTCGAGTAGACGCCGTACGGAATCAAGTTTGTTTCTTAATTGACTGACCAGTGTAAACTTGTATGAAATAGAACAAAACAAAAAATCAGCCCTCAGGGACACTTTTCAAATTGTTATTTCGTAGACAGGTACAGGTAGGTCTAATGTTAAAAGAAAATTCTTTTTTATATAATTTTTCATATTTTGTCAGAAAGAGTACTGAAGTTGGGCCGGAACTAAGAAAGCCGGTATCCATTTAACGAAAATCTTGTTTGTAATTGGAGTAGGACAGGATAGCTTGGATTTAGCTAAGTGTTAAAAAGGTTAGGTTGTAATAAAAAAGCTTCGTAAGGCATTAATTTTTCGTGTCAGTTAAGCGTCCGTATTTCTTTGTGTGCTTTGATGAAAATAAATTGCGCATTTGTGGAAGATTTTATAATTATTTTGGTAGTCATACAATCTTATAACTTAAGCTGTGACTGTACGTGTAAACGAAATAACATTGATTATTATTGTATTAAAGTTCTTTGCTGTCATATTTGCTGGTTTGAATTCTTTTTGTGCATATTTAGTGGTCCATTCTGCAGTGATCTGTAGCTCACGTTGGCGGTCTGTTTAATATATGGAGAAAAGGTGTCCCTGGTAGGAAGGTTATCCTCCATACCGAGTCACCCTTCATACATTTCTTTATAAATAGCCGCGAACTGTTTATGTGAGAAATTGCAAAGTTGGCTCGGGGCAGAGTGACCCTGAGTGGAGGCCCGGGGTCACTCGCTTTGAAGAAAGGGCAGCCAACTTTTTAGTGTAAGCACGGCCTTTTTTTACTGCGTACAAATTATGGGTGATAGAAGGGTCAAGTTTTGTCTCTGTTGGCAGGGATAACTTTACTTCTGTCAACGCTCGGTAAAAGATGGCTCGATGGAAACGGTTTACAACCCTCCTACCGTGGAAAAGGTTTCTTCAAATAAACGCCCTTAGAAACGATCGAGAAACCGCAGAACAGACGCGAGCTGTTCCAAGAGTCTCCAACAACCTGTTTCTAGGCCCGTGTATGTACTTTTTGCGCCAGCCTGCGAAAAGGGGCAAACATGATTTATGACAACACGTCGAAAACGTTTTGTTTCTTTTTAAAATTTTATAACTTATAAGCCTTGTGAATAATATTTTTATGATTAAATAAATTATCAACTTTCAACTGAAAATCATCTGTTTCGTTTACCCGCCGACCGAGCGCAGCAGTTCCCTTAGAAACTAATTTTGTAAGATCAGGGAGCAATCTCTCGACAAGGCTCCTGAAGGCCCATCAGGATTCAACCCTTCTATTCTTTTATTTATACCATGCCATAGAAAATACAGCCAATCAGAATACAGGAAATCCGTTGTATATTCGACGGTATTCAACCCAACCTTCCCATCGTGCGCTGCGATTGTATTCTCGACGAAATTTAGTAAGCGTATTTTCTATGGCATGGTATAAAATAGTTACACAACACTTTCTCGTGGTATACTATGGAATATCCCACTTGTCACTTGTATTTTCTTGGTATACACACGAGCCTTTAGGCGAGTGTGTATACCGAGAAAATACAAGTGACTCGTGGGATATTCCATAGTATACCACTCGAAAGCGTTGCATAACTAGTATATATCCTTTTGAAGCTAACAACAGAGAAGTACTTTGTAAGTTGTCCTTTGTACATCATTATTCCAGTCAGGACAATCATTTCGTCTTCTTTTGGGAAGATACTTGGAATTGCATGACTCCAGACGGTATCCTGTATAAAGGTGGATTTGCACTGACACGTAAATTTTTACGTGCGTTTACGTGAAAAAAATTAGAGACAATGTATGAACGACTCGTGGGCGTTTACGCAAGTAAACGCACGTAAAAGTTTTTCACGCACGTAAAAATTTAGGCGTCAATGGAAATCTAGCCAAAAGCGATTTTTAGTTGAGCGCAACGACCGCGCAACCTCGAGAGAGCCTGGAATTGAGATTTACTACACTGAAATGCGCGTTTGCTTTGGAGTTGCATTACTACGCTTAGTGCATTACTACGCTTTAAAAACTCACGCCACGTTCTTGACTAATAAGAAACTGAACTTAACCAATCGTGAATCGCTTTTCTTCCCTTGCTTTGAGTTTTCATTTTATGTATTCTTTTTGAGGGTCTGGGACATGACCCCTGCCCGGACGGGATTCCAGTCCTCGAGAGATGAATTTCATTACATCAACTGTACATTTATATTCGGGATTTTCCCTTATATTAATTTATGCAGACGGAGAACAGGCAGTAACATACTCTGCAAGCTGCCGTCTTTTTTCCCGCGCCAATGTCGATTTTACTTTAAACTGACGATGCCGACAAGAGATGCAGGTTAGCTAACTTTGCTTGTTTATACTTTCTTGTTACAAAGATTCGTATTAACGAAATATCGATCGATATTAGACGTTTATTACCGAGCAGCATTACTGGACGATATTAGGCGTCGGCTATTTGAGGACTGAGAAACAGTAACAAAGTGCCGATTAAGTCACCACATTTGGAAGTGTTGAGTTTAACACCTTAACAAAGTTTCTATACATCCATT
The DNA here is from genome assembly GCF_052425735.1 of Oculina patagonica. Lineage (NCBI taxonomy): Eukaryota > Metazoa > Cnidaria > Anthozoa > Scleractinia > Oculinidae > Oculina > Oculina patagonica. The sequence goes on from NC_135765.1 coordinate 22,172,922, forward strand.
CACCAACTAGTCGTTGTTCGACATTATTGAGCTGACTCGCGAACATTTACATTGCAAATCTGGAATGCAATTACTTTTCATCCTAAACGCGGAACTTCGGAGTTTTGTATTGTAACGAAGTCAAGCGAGATTTTCAGGCAGCCAGTTTTTCTCTCCTAGCTGGCTAATGTGGTAAAATATAACTAAAAAGCTTCTATTGTGGGCTTTTTATGCAGGATTCAGAACATCGAACATCATGCTGTCAGCACATTTTAGTATTCAATTCCGCCCGTTTATAGCATAAACAATTAGATGCTAAGTAAGGCTCAATACAGACCTGACATGGCATGCACAAAGTTTGTTAAAAACTTTACAAGATACTTTGTGTTAACGATCAATTAAACACTTTCATACAAAAATATGGCACATAAATGTATCAATCTAAATCGACTCAGCGATGAAAGCAAACAGCATTTTGATGCTTCAGTGATTTTTTCTAACCTACATTGTCTGCATACCTAAATTAAAATTTCGAGAAAGCTCTCCGAGGATTCAAACTAAAACAGGAGGTAGAGGGGTCATGTGTATGGAATCAAATTTTGTACGGTATGCCTTAAACACACCGCCCGTTCTCATTTTCGATTTTCTTAGCCAGCGGGACCTTGACGTGAGAAACGAAGGGCTCTGGAGACACAAGAATTTCAGTCCTAGATTCTAGGACTTCCGCTTTTCATGTATACAGTCATGATGTTTCTATACGATGTATGAGAGAGTCATGGCATTTTTTACTTCAGTTTAAGATTTCTTTGTTTCAAACAGCCAATCAGAAAATCCTATAACCACAGAGCCGTCCGTTTTTCGTACCAAGGCCCCACCAACTAAAAGAAACGGAAAGGACTATGGGGACAAGAATGCACACCGCCTTTCTTCAAAAATAATGCTCTTTGAAGGAGTGCATGAAGGCCTGAGCCGAGAGTGTCAGCACGGGTGCTTGGGGAATTGTTTGAAGGGAGATAATAAACATATGGAGGAACGGAACCCTAAAAGGAACTGAATTCCGAATGCGATGTTGTTTAGAAGATAACCGACTAGACGCCATCTCAGCAATTGTCTTTTGGTAGTACAATCTACAAATAACTCTCTAGGAAGAAGTCTGGAATGCCTTCTTCCTTTAGTTTCACATGTTAAGTACTGTTTTCTGTCTTCCAGTTCACTGAGTTGTCCTTTCTCTTCTCTGGCTTCTCTCGACTTATAACTTCCCCTGGCCACCATCGAATTTATTGTTCCTCCTACAGTCAGTGTTCCGTCGAACAGAAAATAAAGACGGCTGGGTAATGTCACCACAAGCTGCACGAGAGCCTGAGCTTATCCTTTTGATTAAGTGTTCGTAGAACAAAAAGTGGTTTTCTGGAATTTCACGGCTCCACAAAAACGGTGTGAAGAAATCTCCACTCTTAATCACTCTAAAGAAGCTATGTCACGGTATTTTATGGCTTTTTTTATCACTTTTAAATCGAAGAAAACTTCAAAATAATAGTTTTCTAATGTAGAAAAACATAAACAGAGCAATAAAAATCCAAAGTAAATGAAGATGGTTTCGACTGACAAAGATTATTAACTTGACGATTGCGAAGAGTAATTTAATTATTTTTTCAACATGCGTTGTCCGTCACTTGGCTTCCATAAAATTTGTAAATTCACGTTTTCTACCTAACCCTTTGATCCTACTTTTCCTAAATATCACTAAACACTTTTTCCAATGCAAGTTCTTTTTGGTAAAATATAATGATATTTCCAGTTGTCAATTTTCGGTGCGTTTGGCGGTGTTATTGGCCAAAACACGTTCGATTTCGACACTTACAGTTGCAAAACTTACGTATATTGTGGCTGTCATTTCAAATGTTGATGACATTATTCTTTATCAAATAAAAAATGGCGAACTGACTTTGAAAAAAGGCAATTTTTAGGTCTTCATATGTTTCTATTGTGAAACATTTTTTTATAAGCAACCAAAAATTAACATCCACTTGCTCCTTTTGTTGAGATATTAAGGAAATAACTATGTTTTTAAGAAATGAACTATGGCGGATATTTCAACATATATGACGTCATAATGATGTCTTTATTGTTGTTTGTGGCAACTAAAATGCCAGAATTTTATCAAAGCTGTGTTACTGATTTGCTGGGCATGGTATAAGTAGTATTTAAGTCACAGATAACGGGCCTCTAAAAGTCCAAAGGAAGCAGGATCTGAATGGGGCTAATGTGTAAGTAATATTTTGTATGGTTAGAGGAGGGTGTAAACATGGCTAACGGAAACAACTTCAACGTTGAAATTCATGCCGGAGGTACCATTGCTATTGGGAATGGAAATAACCAATACACAAGAGGTATGTAAAAGTTTTAAAATCGACTCTAACCCTGCAAATAATGGTTCAATACTGTCGAAAGAAACGGCTCATCCTCGGTGTGAAAACTCTTGTGAAACTCTCCAGTGACTCAGAGAAAAGAAAGACCACGAAAACAAAAACCTTTTAAAGATATACAGCAGGAAAAAATAGCTCGAACAAAACCTCACGCTTTACATCAAAAATACACGTGAAAAACTAGAAAGGTAAAAAGTACTGATGGCCAAAAGCGGATAAGATTGAGATATAAAAAATTCGAGCTTTGTTAACTTTAATGAAAGTGGTCTCCAACTATTATGGTCAGATTTTATCTTGCTTGCAGTGCAGTTAAAATGTAGACAGAAGATGTTGGCACCCTTGAGATTGGGTCACGTTTGATACTAAAAAATACTGTTTATCAATCTAAAGAGGAAAACGTTTAAGTTTTCTCCCCAACATAAGGTGCTGTAATCTCTGAGTTCTATTTTCTACTAGCTATACGACCGCAAAAAGCGTAATAAAATTAAAAAACAAAACAAATTCATGTTCTTTGGTGGTCCACGATTGCTGTGACATTTTTCATCTTGAGAGGAAAGTCGTTTTGTTTTGACGTTTCATAGACACCTACTTACAGCATAGTAAATGCAAATCAAACACAATATAACTTTCAGAAGACATTTGTTGAGCCCTCTAATCTTATGAAGTCAAATAAAGACCCTCCTTCTCAAAATATGTTGATTGGAAATTTTTACGGTTTCAGATCCTGCAAATCAAGACCACATTTATGATTTTTCACCTGAAGGAAGCAGCTCAAATCCAATTTCAAGCGATACGTTTCCCTTTGAAAGTGATCGGAGGGAATCGCAGTGCAGATCAGCAAGACGAGGAGTGAGCTTTCAAGAAAAATCTCAGGGTCAAGAAAGAACCGAGAGAGAAAGTGTTTATTACTGCTTCCAGAACGATGCTCTTACTTGCTTACCAGCTGATATTCAACAACCACTTTGGCAGAATTTGAATCCTAAACCAGGAAAAGACACCTTCGTGGATACAGGTAAACTGCAAAACGCAGTTCAATCCATTTGTCAATTATTTATTTGTTCAAATATCCCATTAGTGTAAACTACAGGCGCCTTATCTACATCCATTTAAGAGTAGAGTAAATGTCCAGTTTTGTGTTTCTAATTTAGTTAAAACAGCAACAACAAATAAACACTTAGAATAAAAACCGCAGCTCTTTGGTCAATTTGTAATTGTATGAAAATGTATCTTAATGTTGAATGCTCAAAAGTGTCTAATATTCAGTGTTTCTTACTGAAAGAACACTTTGCCTTCAAGTTGAGTTTTGCTGATGACGTCAGTTTAAATCAGATTTTAAGCAAAACTTTTTCATTTTGAAATGAAGGCAAAGAGTGTGCTTAGAAGAAAGAGGTGAACAACAAACCGAGAGCCGAAATAGAGCTGTAGCTCCCACACCCTAATTTCCGCCATCTCAATGAGCAATAAATGTCGAGTTTCTTTTTTGGGGATACGTTGTTCCACAACTGAGCCCTATACTATATATATATATAAAAAAAACCCATCTCTTTAGATAGTCAGTCAGTGCGTGGTTGTAGAAGAGCTAATTTGTTTTCAGTGTCCCTTAAACCATAAGTGTTTTGGTTGCGCGAAAAAACAGACCTTAAGCTTGATGCTGACTATTCTGGTATCATCTCATGTAAGGTCTTATTCATTGTGATAGCTTTCTTTTCTAATCTTTGATGACAAAGCTTGTTTGCTACTGTAACTCTTTCTAGATCTCTTCTAAGAAACATAGTGCGCAGTTTTTAATATTTCATTTATTTGAAACGGACAGGGAAAGATGTTGGAAACACTATACACATCATCGCTAATCAATGCAGAGGTCCCATTGCTATTGGCGATATAACAAACCTAGGCACAAGTTCGCCTGATTTGGTGGTAAGAGGTATGTTACATTCTTGAAAATAACGGTTCAAAACTGCAAAAAAATTGTCAAGTAATACGTTCTAGGATTTAGAAGGAATACGTTAAGATAAACAGAAACGAGTTGAGCTCAATTTTTATAAACACGTGCTTTACAATGCTCAGATATTATCTTGTTTGCTATGAAGTTCTTATCTAGACAGTATTTGTTGAGACTCTAAAAATCCTATCGTAGTTAGAAAATGCGCTCGTTTTTATGTTAAAGAGAAACATTTAATTTAAAGAAGCGAATTTTGTTAATGCCCTAGCATTATCCCCTAGGATTGCAATCCTAGAGTAGTTGATGGGATACCGGGTATACATATTGAGTAATGTCTGCCTATTTCTCCGGCCCTCACCAATGTTAGAAAAATTGGCATACTTATAAATTCAAAAGATGAAAAATAGTACTGTGTAAAAGGAAAATGGTAGCCATCTGTACTACATTGCCATTTTATGGTAAATATTATTAAAAAGAATAACATACGCAAGAATCCCCCAAATTGAAATAGCGCGATTTAACCTTAGGACGCATTTTGACAAAATTCCCCAGTCTTTTTTAACAGAATTGTACGATTTGAATAATTTTTCACTCGATCAGCATTCTGGCTTGATTTGTATCAATAATCGTTACTTTCTGAATTTCTAAGACTATAGTGAAATCCAAGATGCCGGATCCAAGATGGCGGCTCTAATGACGGCATTGCACGTAATATGTCGTCACAGCCAACAAAAAAAGTAGTGCATAGCAAATGCAAAATACGGACCAAATAACTTGTATAGCCATTTGAAAAGCGTTGTTTATAACAAAGTACCGAATCGTATTAATTCACACAAAGACCCTTGCCGTTTCCAATATATGTATCTTATTAGACGAGCTGATTTTGGTGAGCAGTATTGCTACATATGTTTACGAGTCTTGCAGTATTTTGGCGAGACCTTAGGGACGGACCATTATTTTCTTGGAGGGGGGAGGGGGGGGGGGGGGAGAGGAAAAATTTTCCTCTGCAAACTTTTTTTTTTAGTTTATGCGCCTCTGCAAACATTTTTTTCGAAATTCTAACTAATATTTTTTATTCCCCCCCTCCAAAAAAATAATGGTCCGTCCCTTAGGGCCGGTCAAAATGCAAATGACGAGTAAAAATGTTCCGCAACAATAGGTCAAATAAAAGGCTTATTATCTGACGGGTTTTTTTTTTCGAAATTCTCACTTTCACTGTTTATATACCTTTTGTGTGGTCAGGTCGAACAGGAGGACAGCACGAAACCTGTTAAACCTGTCTAAAGGAGTACAAATATCGTGAGATATTTGTACTCGTTTCGTGCGTTGTGGTGTTAGATAATTAATTTGTCATAATTAGCATATTTATGGTTTCAGATCCAGCAGATCCAAATCACATTTACGATGATCTTCATAAAGTAAATGAAAGACGTCGCGGTGAACAAAGAGACGAGAGAGAAAATGGATATGTCTGCTTAGACCCAGGAAAAGGAAGATTTAATGCCACAGGTAAACTGTTAAAAGGAATTCAGTTCATTCGACGATTATTTTTTGTTTAAGAATACTTCCCTGATATATAACTACAGGCACCTATATTCTTTCCGCGTTAGGGTTACCTTCAAGTATTTATATTCGCTTTTAATTTTATAGTTCTTATCGCTGTGTATTACATTTATTAATGGTTTGCGAGGTGCAAATAACCGCCGTACCCTCTAATTTCCTTTTTATCAACGGGTTTCCTTGAAGCCGATTTAGAGACAAACTTTTCCTTCAGGACTTGTATTCTGTCGCTACTCTGCCGACTTCCCTTTTTAACTCGGAAAAGAGTTGTAGTGGGCGAAGTGAATTCACTCCTTCACTCCTTCACTCCATCACTCCTTCACTCGTTTCCTGTTAGACATATGCACGCAATGCGTGCAAGTGTTTTAAGGCCTCTAGAGAATGAGACCTTTTCTCTGATACCTACATGTCTTGTTAAATTACATAAAATTAACATGCTTAGTCACCAACCGAAATATTGTATTAATGTCAGTTTTCTTGAAATAATATTATGATATTTATTCAGCTATAAGCCGAGACCGTAAACCTTTGGTTTTTTAGAACCAGTTAGAAAAAAACTAACCCAAAACACTCAGGTAAAGATGAATTTATTTCAGTACGATTTGGTGAAAAAAAATCGCTCGACTTATAGCCAATGATATTATTATTATTATTATTATTATTTGTTACCTTCAAATAACAAAAAGGAAAAATAAAAAGAAAGAAATCAATTTGCAACAGATGGGAACTCTATCTCTTGGCCTTTCGGTCTGCTCTCGATCAGTATTTGATGACAATCAAAGTGAAGTAAACAGAAGTTTGGAAAGTATAACATCATTTGTATTAGCAAACCTTTATTTGTCAGTTTGTTGTTTTCGATTCTTGTTTCATAATAACTTTTCCGAGTTTAGTGGCTTATAGCCACTTTTAGTTATGTGTATAAATATGGCTTTAGTGCTTCTCGCAAGAAGCAATATGAGGGTGAAGGAGCATTATTCACGTCACTTTCTCATCACTTCGTATGTGCAGCCCCAAAGTCACTTTGGTTTATACAGTGGAACCCCGATATAACGATATGCCAAGGGGCAGTTAAATTATATCGTTATATCGAGGAATCGTTATATCGGGGTTCCGTCCCATACATTTTACTATTGCCGGGACATAACATATTCATCGTTATATCGGGAATATCGTTAAATCGAAGATCGTTATATCGGGGTTATAACGCAAGCAGCTTTGTTTTTGAAAGTTGTTGCCTGGTATGACGTCGATCCTGGTTACTTAGACAGGGCTCCTTTTAACTGGTAGGCTAAAACTAAAGTGCGTTAACATCCATCTAATAAAACGAAAAAGGTATGGTATGATAAAACTGAACTACCCGTCAAACGTCCCATGCTACGTTGAACATGGTGCCATTTTTGGGTATGGGCCTTAAAGGGTGTCCATTTATATTCTTTATCTTTAAATAGTTTAAAACCCTTTGCGGCAAGCACCAATCCAATTTGCGGGTGTATCCGCCCTTCCCCCGGCTGGGAACACAACTCGAAGATCCGGCCAGGCTTCAAACCGGATCCCTCTATCCTGTGTCAAACGCACTGACAATAAGACAAACAAGCCGCCACCGTTCACGCCAGAGCTTAAATTAAGTTGCGATATTTTCTTATACTTTGTCTCATACTCTTCAGGATTTGCGGGAAATCCAAAGCTGTCCGTTGGCTTATTTCTTGAGAACGTAGAAAAATCGATCAAAGAATTTGACGATACTGCTGGACCACGGTGGGAGGAGAAAGAGCAGTTTATTGTACAAGTCGTTCTATCAACCCTGAAGAAGTCCTGGCGAAAATCGTGCTCTAGCAGATTGGTCGTGTATAATGCTCTGGCCAAAATAAGTTGCAGCCGAAGCAGTTCTAAAGTAGTGAGCTACGCTCTCCGGATGTTGCATCGTCTTATGCAGTGCGAAAGTGGCAAAGACAGCTTGCTTGGTGTTGAAAAAATTGTAAGGTTGTCCATTAACTCGACTGATGCGGTGTTTAAGGAGGAGGGCTATCTGGAAAGAGAGCTTCGACTGTGTGCATACAGTGACATTCTGGCATTGCTGATTTTCCAACAGACCCAAGGAAGACTCTTTGCTGTTGACATCAAAAAAGAGTTATCAGAGTTACAAAAATTTTTGAAAAAGTACAAGGAAAAGAAGAGGGACTATTTTCAATATTATATGAAGTTCATCCAGGAAGCCATTAGCCATTTGTTAAAATCGACTAAGAAAATGCAACAGACCTGTTGCAACAAATCGCAACAACATGGCACCAAATCTGCTTTCCTGAATGAATGCCAAGGTAATATTGCAACTCAGGTTGAAGAATGCAAGTTGAAAAACCCCAAGAGCATAAGAGAGATGAGCAAGGGCAACTGGCTTGCTCTGCACTGTGGCATATTGCACCTTAAAAGAAAGGTAAATCTGAGGTTTGCTAGTTTTTGTAACGGCATGAATTTATCGTACAATGTGGATCGTGTGTTATCGTACAATGTGCACCTGAGCCTATTACACCCTCCTATGCATGAACTGCAGTTTTTTCGAGTTTTTTTCTAAACGCCTGATTACAGTCATGTCAAGAAAGGTTGAGTTGGGTGGGCGGGGGAACAAAGAAAATCATCCACTTTCTTTATAAATTTGCCACCAGAGAAAAGAAAACCACTTAAAAAATCAATTCTTCTTTTTAATTTGGGATTCGAAGGATTATTGAAAAAAAAAAATCCTTCTATCACAAGCCTAACTAACGCCCCGTTTTGGCCAATCTGTGTAGAAATACATGAAAAATTAAAAAATTTGTTTGTAGCAAATATTATGTTATTGTCCAATAAAAGAATGGGGCACAAGTACTCCTCATGGCGTCATGTCACCATGACATCACAAGCCGGTCACGTCATCATGATGGTGCTCAGCAACAAACACCTATCGTAAGAGGATCCTTGGTTTTGTTCATTTTACAGGTACACTGCAGTGAGACAGACGAGATGGCCAGAGAAGCAGTGCTACTTTTACTGAGCGTGATGGACACTTACAAAGAAGGAGTCAGTGGAAACGACTGGAAGTTTTGTTTGCTAGCTGCGTCGGTTTACTCGGACATCGCAATGAAAAACGTCAACAGAGGTAACAGCTAACATAGATGACGAATTGGTTAACACAAGTCTTTAATAATAAGCAGTCTATAGAGCAATGGTTTCAGAGGCGAGGCCAGATAAGGCACAGGTTTCCCCATTTTTCAAAATTCAAAATGGAATACAGTTTCTCTTTTTGGTACAGATCTCTCAATGAGATTGACTTGTTTACCGAATGTTTCTGATATGCTGCAGAAAAGTCTGCAGACTTTGCAATGAATACAGAAAGTATTGCCAAGTCGGTTAGTGGCATGTTGCTTCGAGTCATGATGGATCATTACGTCATTTACATTTACAAGATAGGAAACTTCATCCCCTCCCGAACCTGTTATTACTGGCCAGTTGTGATTACTTAAGCTTCGGTTTTGCCAAATTTATTATCTAAATATGTATTTTGCTTTAAATGCAGTATGCATGCATGTACGTCTCATCCATGATATTTTCCCCCACACTATAGAGAGCAGAATTGCAGGAGTTAACTGTTTGGTGACACTCCTTAAGGACAAACAGGTACTATAGAAATATGAAAAGAAAACTGGTTTGCAGAGCAGTTTTTGAATGTCTGTCTTCTCAGACTGTTGAGCCGTTATAGTTCGCATTCTATTCAGGAGTTACTGGCGGTTGATTTATACTAGGGAGCGCTTTCAAAACTAGCTGCTAGGGATCAGGAATCGTCTCGTCTCGATTTTGCCTTAGATTTTCCACTTTTTGTCTGCATGCCATGCATCAATTCAATACAAACTAAAAGTTGTCCATAAAACAATATCACAAGGACAATGGATATTGCAATAGCCATACAATAGCTTATGGCTTGTAAAAAAAAAAATCACATACCACCTCACCCGGATTAAATTGTTCCAACATTAGTCAAATATTAACGCGCTTGAGCCTAAAATGTGGTCAATGGGAAACAAATTGTAACTCCCGGTTCAAGGATTTAACATCTTCTCTAATCAGGACGCACCATATTCATGACCACAATGTCAAATCCCCTTCACACTTGCTAAACTTTATAAGGTGTAAGCGGTAATTCTCATCTATGTGATGGGAATCCACGAAGCCTCTTGTTTTGGTGTAAAATCAACTAACAGCTAAACTTATCGTTATAGGGAATGCAAGATCTACAGGAAACAATCCACAACAAACTTCAGGGTATTTACTTTTTGTTATTAGTTAATATTACAAATTTACAGCTTTATTTCTATAGTATTTTATTTTCTTTTGTGATACCACTTGCCGAAATTTTCTTTTCAGGTTCGTTTGGTAACGGTACTTCGTATTGGATCACAGAGGAAAAGGTAAGACTTCTAGAAAGCTAAACAGCTTGGTCATATATATTCCAGACGAAAATCGTAATCGAAATTAAATTATCAAGTTGCAAAGGCATTGGTACAGGAACGTAGCACATTTGTTTAATCCATTTTGCAGGACATATTTTCCGCAAGCTATAGGCCAATTTTTGCTAATATTTTACTCCCGGTTTTTTGTGCTATTTCTATTGCGAAGTATAACGCAATGTTGCCTAGTTCATCCATGTCCAATATACCCGAACTGTGTCGGGTCGACAACGGTGGTGACGACCCGACACGGATCGGCGGGTCGCCAACATCGTGACGATCCGTACGGATCGTAATGTCGACCTGTCACAGATTACGAGACACCAAAAATGCACGAATGCGAATGCACAACATGGCCCCGAAATATAACGAGCGAATGTACTGGATGTATATACCTCTTTCTAAAAGAGTGTGGCCAACATTATTCCATATAGGTTGGTAATATCGCGCGATTGCAAACTAACGGACACTAAACAACATCACGAATGAACCAAGAACCAACCAAGCGAATATGCTATATGTACACCTCGTTCTAAAAGTATGTGGTCGCAAACATTCGTAAATACAGCAAGAATATGAGGAAGGGTAGAAAAATGTTGTGCCTTACAGAAAGTCTAGTAGACTTTCTCAAAGTCCTTTTAATTTTTTTTTCTCTGGTTGAGAGCAAGTCTAGAAGTCTAGTCGCGAGAGACTTATCTTAATACAGCGAGAATATGAGGAAGAACAGAAAAAGTCCGGATCGAGTCGTGACGTCCCGTCTAGCAAACAGCCGACCCGATTTTGTATTCCAGAATTCTATTGGCGAGAGACTTGTCGTAACAAGTAAAGTAACGAAAATCCCAACAAGCAAACCAAGGCATAGCTGGGCATGATACAAGTCCAACTGCGTGTATTACTTGTTCTATAAATAATCGTGTTATACTCGGCGGAACGTGTGATATTCGGTCTGATTCTTTAGACCCACAACAGAAGTATCCTGACCAAGAACATTTAAAATCATTTAATGTAAAGCACAAAAACCGGCGAGCAAACTGATGCATGATATTACTCGTTCTATAAACGTGTGCAGATAATTGGCACGTTTTTAGCGAAACGCGGAGTACCAACAACATTGATCATGAATGTAAAGCACCAAAACCGGCGAGCAAACCCAGGCAGGATACAAACCATGCCATGTATTACTCGTTCTATAAACGTCTGCAGATAATCAGTACTTTTTTCAGCGAAACGCGAAAGACGGTATGATTCTTTAAGCCCACGCTCGAAGTATCAACCACCAGCATCAATCATCAACAAACTTTCGGCTTCTTTACCATTTATACCATTCTCGTCCCCAGAGGCCGCGATCCTTCTGGTCTGCGCCAGGAATCGAGACCCTGGCGCAGACCAGAAGGATCGCGGCCTCTGGGGACGAGAATGCATTTATACCGGTTTCCTTTGTTCTACTGTTTTTATTGTTAAGTAACTCTTCAGACTCTTGCGTGTTTTTCACCCCACCTTTTAAACAAATTTGCGTCACGATTCGAGTAGAGTGGAATCGAGTTGCCGACGTTTTGTAGTTACACTGATAAGGCCATCCCAATAAAATGTTTCGTTTCCCATCGCCCAATCGACCCATTTTTTTTCGAAATGTAATTTAAAAAAATCCATATTCTTTAGTCAAAGCAATCTCGAGCCCAGAGTTACCTCCGGCTCCGCGATCCGTCAGCGGTTAGTCAGCGGTAGGGTCGCCGGGACTCACTCTGGGAAACTGAATTTTAATTCAGTGTCCTACTGGTCCTCACAGAACAATAGAAATCAACACGGAAGTCTGGAAATCTTCCCCGGAAGTAAACCAAACCGGAAACCCTGGAAAAACATTTTTGTTTTCCATGGTCAAATGTTCAGATGTATCACCTTAATTTTGTAAAACACCTAAGAACTCGTGATATGGCGCTACATAAATGAAGTATTTTCTAATTCTACCATTTTTGAACTCAAAAGATACCATGAATAAAAAAGGACTTCCTTTAAAAGTCAATTCTGAAAGGAGTTTTAAAACAACAATGACGGCGTCACCAAGGACAAGGTCGATTTAAAACAAAATTTATAGTTGACTTACAAATCTCGCTAGAACTACTGTTTTCATTCAAATCTCCGTTACGGTTGAAAAACTGAATATTGCAGACAGTGCTCGATTCAAAATAATAACTAATAACGCAGAATTTGAACATTACGCGTTGTTGTTTTGCTGAAAAAAAGGGAATTGTACAATTGTTAGACTTGCTCCAAGTCGCTCGTTTCGCGTCGACAGACAATGATAGAGTTACTTGAGTAAGCTCGCGAGTGACCGCGCGGAACTCATTTGTCCATGAGTCGAGGAATGGCTCGGAACGAGCGACTTGTGTCACTTGCAGTAAATCGATTCTGGCTGACGTTTTTTTGCCGCGAAAAATTGCATAATTTCGTGTGCATTGAGTTGGTTTCTTTTACCATGTTGGCGTCAGTTTCGTGTGCCGTGTGCAGTTGACGCGCGCCATGGCGTGTGTTAAAATGGCGATTTTCTTAATAATATGATTGACGTAATCTCGATGGCGTCACCGGTGGAAGAATCCACCGGTGACGCCACATTTCAGAATTGGCGCGCTGCAGGTGAGACAAGTCGCTCGTTCCGCCACGATCCTCCACCATTTTGTTTTTCATGCCCGCGCGCGCACTTCGTTTCCGGTATCCTGCGAATCAAACGAGCGACTTGGAGCAAGTCTATACAATTGTGTGCACGTGAATTGCGTGAATTGTGTGCACGAGCTGAGTCGCCGAAATGCTCATTATACCTTTTGAATAGCGTTGACCGGTGTGGCCTTAAGGCTGGTTCTCATATGATCGCCCCGATCGTCTCTGTCGCTTCTGTCGTTTGCAAAGTCTGAGGTGATTGGATCAAGCAAACGTTTTGAAGCGACAGAAGCGACAGCGACGATCGGGACGATCATATGAGAACCAGGCTTTAAGGTCGCGCAGGACCCTTGCAATCATTAGTATGTATTTATTTAAAGAGTATGCACGAACTGCCGGACGACTGAAGCCGACAACAAACGAAATATTTATGAGAATGTTTGTTTTTAAACTCTTTTGTACAAGTAATTACTAGTAATTGTTCTCAGCTTTGTGCACGTGCGCTGGAACATAGGGAATTATCATAATTAGATTCACAGCTATGAATATATCACACGTTGTTGTAAACATTGACTCGGAAGGTCTTCGGAAGCCTCAAAACCTGCAATTTTGTGTCCAAGTTTTCTCCGCCGATATAGAATTTCAAGAGTTGATTCGCGAGGAACATAAACTTGGTGAACTCTATTGTGCTATGACTAGAGCGAATTTTTAAATTTCCTTCTCAAAATGAAGATAGCGCGTTTCAAAGTTTAGATTTCACATTTTTGCTCTCTTAGAAGCCATTAACTTGTAGCAGTTTTTGAAATCGAAAATTTCGTTCTAGCCATAGCACAAAAGAGGTTATGATTTACCACTAAGCTATATAATCATTTAATTTGGTGCGCTGTTCTAGCTGAAAACTTGGACACAAAATCGCATTATCTGCAGTTAAACATTTAAGGGCTTGTAACATCACAGACATCGGTCATATCTCAGAAAAAGGACAATCGTGATGTAATTCCATCATCCCTGAATATCCTCGTTAAAATTTAGAGGAATCGATGTTCAAAATGTAGTGAATTAAAGCTTTGCAAGATAGCACTCCGTCAAGAAATTTGCCTAATGAATTTATTAATGAGCCAGGGTCCCGCGCGACCTTAAGGTGGCCCGCGGCTAATTCCGGGAGCGAAGGTGCTATTTTTTAAATCGAATTTTGGGGATGAAAACCGTAACCGATTTCTTTGATTTTTGGTAGTCGTAATAACAAATGTTCAAATTTTATAAAGCTTTACCTTTTAAAGCCCAAAATATAAACAATCGCGAGAAATAAGCACTAGCTTTATGGAAAACCTTTTTTTCGAAAATATGCGAATATTTTCAAAACGCGAAGATAGATTTTTTTCTAATTAAGGTCAATTACTTCAAGTAAGCCTAGGTTTCATGTGAGCAAGTTTCAACTAAATCGGCTGGGTAGAAATTGCTGCACAGTTGACTGTTTATTTTTCGCATAAAAATATTGTAATTGGATATTTTCGCCAGCTATTGCAACAATGCTTAATTAATGCTAAGATCACTTCTGTCATTTGAAAGCTCAATACCTCCTAAAAAGTTGCTGAAAAATCTGAAACGATCGGATATTCTCCGCAAAAGTTATAATCAAATGAAGCATAAGTGTTTTACAGTGCGAAAATTGCAAATTAGAAAAATTCAATCTTTTTCGAATTAAAAAAAAATCGACCGATTTTTTTTCTTTTAATTTTTAGTATACAAAAATCCAACATATAAGCAAACGCCCTCATCTAGTTTCGAGCGTGAAGTCTCGATGAAACTCGTCAAATTTGGCTCTTCAAGATAGCTCCCTTTCGTCCTTCAGTTTAAAGCGCTTTGGAAACCCCTCAACTAACAGTAAATTATTCAAACATGCTGCATTCTCAAGATTATTTAGCACCTGGAAATGAACGCCCGTTTATTTCAAGGTGCTAAAAAATCTTGGGAATGCGGCAAGTTTGAATAATTTACTGGAACACAAGGGTTTCCAAAGCGCTTCAAAATGGAAGACGAGAGGTAGCCAACTTCACGTACTAAATTCTGCAAGTTGAATCCAGTCTACACACACGAAACTAGATAAGGCCGTTTGTGTACATGCTGGATTTTCTCATACTTAAAAATAAAAGAAAAAAAAATCGGTAGTTTTTTTGTAGTTCGAAAAACAATGAATATTTTAAAAAATACACTTTACGCACCGTAAACATCTTCTGTTTTAATTGCTTATAACTTTTGCTAGGAGTTTCCGATCTTTTCAGAATTTTCAGCATTGTTTTAGCTGGTATTAAGCTTTCAAATAATCAATGCAATCAAAACATTACACAAGCGTTGTTGTAACAACTGGCAAAAATACACCAGCATAATATTTTTAAGCTAAAATCTAACAGTCAACTGTGCAGCAATTTCTACCCAGCCGATTTCGTTGAAACTTGCTCACATGAATTCTTGGATAATTTGAACGTATCGACAGCAATAAGAAAAAAATCTATCTTCGCGTTTAGAAAATATTCGCGTTTTATTGAAAAATAGGTTAATTTAAAAGTGCTTATATTTCGTGTTCACTGTTTTTGTTTGTTCCAAATTTTAAAGCTTTATTAAATTTAAACATTTGTTTTTACGACTACCAAAAATCAGAGAAATCGGTTACGGTTTTCATCCCCAAAATTCGATTTAAAAAATAACACCTTCGCTCCCGGAATTAACCGCGGGCCACCTTAAACGTCTTTATTAATATTACCGCCATTCGACGAGGAAAAAATTATTTGCTCGAAAACATGCAATCTATCATGAAAAGATGCGCTGTTAGCGAGAAGCCTCTGAAATAAACGAAAGTTGCAAACAAAAATTTTTATCAACATAACAATAGCTTGTCCGTGCGTTGTGCATTATGTAAATTTCTTCGCCGTCGTCTGCAAAACAACAACTGACACGCACGCAGTCTTCACAGGCGGAATCCAGGAAGGCAAACAAGGTCTTTGATTTAAAACCAATATAGCAGTATGCTCAAGAAAGAAACTAACGGAAATCAAAACACCAGACGCTCTTTTGTTAACTCTCTCTTTTGTTAACTGCAGAACGTTTTTGTTACTTTTGTACCAGTTCTGTCGATACTGTGTTAGAAATAGTTCAACTTTCTCGATTTACTTCCGTTCTGGGAAATTTACTTCCGCTTAGACCTGAGAGCATGCGCAATAAAAACCGGAAGACCAAGGTTCTACCTGAAATCGACCTGAAATTGATCTGATCAATTCCAGTTTCCCAGAGTCCGTCCCGTACCGCTGACCGACATAGGCGGACTCTGGGCTCGAGATTGTAGTCAAAGAGGCAAGTACCGTTTTAATTTACAACCACTCGATCTTGTTTTATTAACAACAATTGGTACGATGTGATGTCCTTGTCTTTAATTAACATCAATACTAAGTTTTTTAAAGGCTGTTTCGTGCCAAGGGCATTGTTCCAACATTCTCAGCGAGATCTCATAAAACAAAATCTTTCGGTTCTGCATCTCTTGGCTTCTTAAATAAACCCAGACCCCTTAAAGTGTTCATTCTTTTATTTTTTGCACGGCCGACCGACCCACCATCACAAGAGACGCGGCAAAGGGAAACGAAACATTTTGTTGGGCGCGAAATGACATCCAGTTGACGGTCGACTCGACCCGTGTCGGATCGACCGGGTCGTGTCGATCCGCCGACATTTCAACCCCCCCCCCCCCCCCCCCCCTTCATACGTTTTGGTGAACTTTTTCTTTTTCTAAGTCTCTCGCGAAATAACATCCGGTTGACGGGTCGACTCGATCCGTGTCGGATCGATGCGGAGTTGGCGACCCGACACAGTTCGGGTGTATTGGACAACCCTCGCCTAGTTTGCCTAAAACATTTCTCCAGGTTTTCGCCACCTTTGGGTTCCGCTTATAGCCCTCTCGCTTTCCACTCTCCGCAGAGTTTACGTCTCCTTCTTCGATGTTACTACAAAAAAAAATAGAGCAGATATAAGAATTAATAACTTTCTTATGCTCAAACATATTTAATTGCCAGATTTGCCTGGTCACCTGGCCGAGTTTTTTTAAAAAAGGCCTCCAGACGGCCAGAGTGGCTATTTTTTTCTTTCAATTCCCCGTTGCATTGCGCCATACATTCAGCCAAATACTTCAAATGCCCTCGAACCATAGTCAATTTGTTTTTAAATTCAGATTAGAAAACCATCTGGGATCTATTCCTTTAGCTTTAATTTGACCGTCAGTAAGCAACGTAACACGTTGACTGTCTTGTTTCAGGACGGCTCAGTTGTAAGAGAAACGATCGTATCTGGAGATAAACTGCATGGAAGAAGACTTCTTCGCCTTAATCATCCTAACCTTTGCATTAACTTAACGATTGAATTAATATTTGAGCCATTTCGAGTCATAGAGGTGGTAAGCTTTATTTTTTTGTTTTATTCTTATTTATTTCATATTTTCAATAGTAGTACTTTGCGCAAAAGTTTAAACGCCGGTATGACATCACTGATCAAAAACAAAACGAAACTAACCTGTGAAACCATTTGTTTCAACCAAGATAAAAATAGAACATGATACCGCTGACAAACCCGTCCAACTGGTTATGCAATGAAAACCCACCCCGTTTTATTCAAAAGCCTGTTACATCTATCCCGTTAATGAATTCTGCCGCACGCTAATGGGATTCCGCCGCAAAAAGGGAAGAAAATATCCCTACCATACAACTTTTAATATTGTCTATGATAAAATATCCAATTATTACTTTGGCGTAACCTATTTAGGTATTAGCGCTTTTTGCTTGCTCTGATTAATTTTGCTACTAAAGCTTACTCACTTGTGTGAAATATTAACTCCGGTGAGTAACAGTTAACAAAAGAGCTTTTTCTGGTCCTCAGATCTCAGTAGCAACCCACTTGGGCAACCTGAAGGAATATGTTCTCAATGGGCATTGCCAAGAAAGTACCATCGTTGCTTTTTTATCTCAAGTAGCATCCGCGCTTCATCACCTTCACAAAAGGCACATTGTACATGGAGACCTACGGGCCGAACATGTGAACGTTGTGGAGCCTAACCAGGTAAAGACTTGGTAAAAGCGACCTTTAGATTTTCTTCGAGTACGAGTTTTCAAACCAAATTCGTGTGCCTCCCATAATCACTTATCACACCAATCGTATCCCTAACGTTTATTTATGTCTTAGTCAGCAACAGGAAAGAGTTATAGTTCGGGGGATACATTTGTCTCGAAATTCCAAAGGCGCACTTGTACTCGATCTCGTACTTGTAGTCAAATCTAAAGGTCGCTAAAGAATACCTTGACCACCATTTTATTGTCCTTTCCAGCCTATTGTGCGTCAAATAATTTGTTTACTTTTTAACTTAAGCCTCAATAATTTTTTAAAGAGGGTTCGGGGGTTGATGTTGTCAAATATTCCTTTTTTTATTTTAGGTAAAATTGTTAACAATTTTTACGCCTTACTCAGTGTCATTGTCTTTATTTTCTGCTGTAATGCGTTCATTAATTTGCATTTTTTGTCTGTCTGTCTGTCTGTCTGTCTGTCTTCCCTTTGACTGACTGTATGTCAATCATTTTAATTCTATCTGTTGAATAGTAGCGTGCTATAGCTAGTGATCGTCTTTTTACAGGTTCAGATAGTCCGTCTTGGTCGCTCGAAGTCTCTGGTTATGAGACCGGGTGAAAACACCAGTAAGTCATGCATGGTGCAAGCGGACATGCCCCCTGAGTCTACACGCTGGTTAGTAACATAACTAGGGATATTCTTAACGTGATTGGTAAATAACATTTGATAAAATTTCAAAAAAATATTTCCAGAGACATTAGGGGTAACGTAGTCATGTGTTCTGGTGCTGTATAGAAGTTCCTACATTGTGCACTCTGCGCGCGCAGTTCCCGCCAAAACTGTATCTTATAAACGTCGCAAATGTTTTAAATCTTCCACTTGCGAGGGCATAAGACAGTCACTTAGAAGATAAATTTTGTTTCCCGCATTAGCATAGAGAATTTGGTAATTGTTATCTACCTAGTTAACGTTTATTGACTCACGATTTGGTTTGTCGCTGTTCTTCTAACAAAAGCTTTGCACTTTCTCGCTTTGAACTCTTACGAACTTGGAGGCAACGAAAACCGCAAGTGGCGTTGAATTTATAGGGTTTGACCGGTGTGAAACATGCGTTCCGCTTGTTGATGATGTTTCCTTGCCCTGGGTTTTATTTCTGAGGTCTCCAGTCTTTGTCCGGATCGTGCAGTCTGGGTACAAACCCTGCTTGGAAAATGTGTTGCGTTCTTGAGAAAAACATTTTACTCTTAAAATTCCTCTCTTCATCCAGGACTACGAACGGATAAGTTTGTTGATGGTTGTTCTTTGCCCTGGGGGTTTACTCTGGGATCCCCAGTCATAAACGTTGTGCCTAATGAGTAGCGCGTTGAAGTCCGGATCGAGCGGTCTTGGTCCAAATCCTGCTAGAATGCCCTGTCTCCATCCAGGGCTACAAAGGGATAAAAGAAACGTTTACAAAAACTGGGCAAAATGCCGAAAGCCTACAAACGCTGGCATGACATTCAGTTAGCGTAGCAATGATACCAGTTACTTCATGCTACGGAAACCGGGGAAAAATACTGTGGCTGTGGGCCACTAGGGCAGTGAATAGTTTACCTCTTCATTTTAGTTCCTTGTGGCCTCTAATTCTTCAGCAGAACAGTTCCATCAAAGTTTCATGGAAACGCTTCTATGATCCCCGACGGTCCTTTTTGCTCCTATTGATACAAAGACTACACCGACACATTTGTTTTGACATGTATGTACGTTAAGTTTAGAATCGCATAGCTCAGAGATTTATCTACACTCGACTAGGTACCGATACGAAATATGTGGCGTTAAAATACTCGAAATAGTGCATTTTAACTATATATTTACTCCTTTATTGCTTGACGCTTATGATAACTATATATTTACATCTTAATATATCGATTTCTACGTATAATCCGCGGAGGCAATATCATAGTCGAAGATGCTCACTTTAATGTTAGGTTACTTGATTTTTATAGGAGCGCACCGGAAGTAATTTTGCAGGGACTTTACAGTCACGCTAGTGACGTGTGGTCATTTGGTGTCGTAGCATGGGAACTGAACGCCGCGTTTACAAATGGTGTGAACTATCGAGAACAAACGCTGCCTTATTTCGACCTTTCAGACAATGAGGTAATTCCTTACTTGTGACCATCTGTGCTTATAGGATTGTATGTTACTACTGCAACAGCAATCTCTGAACATACGTAAACAGAACAAGAAATCGGGGTTTTCCCTTAGCCTGCGTCGCTGGCGGTATTGTTGGGTTTTAAAGCGCGCACAAGCAAGCGGCGAAGCCGCGACAACGAGCGGCGCAGCCGCGAGAGGCTTGGAGAGGAGAAGTACAACGAGCGGCTGCGCCACTTGCGTGTGCGCGCTTTAAAACCCAACAATACCGCCAGCTACGCAGGCTAGGTTTTCCCTTGTGCTTCGTGAGTTGAGAGAGTGTTTCATCACATTTCCATACACAGGGGCGTTTGGAAATGTGACGAAATACTCTCTCGAGTGTTTGATACGTCTTCTCAATCGAGACTAAAAATAAGAAATTAACGTAAAAATAGAACCTTATAAAGTAATCTGCTAATGGAGATCACACATCTAAACCACCGTCAAGCTTCTGTTTTTTTTTGTTTAAACTTGATGAGAAAAAGAAGACATTAGAGCGATACCTAATAGGCAACACAAATCACTGCCGAGGACCATACTTTCCTTTGACGTCAGTAAACAGTAGAATAAATGAGAAAAAAAATTAAATGGAGGAATGTTAAAATGAACTTGGATCTCCGGCAAAAAAGTCCAAAATATTGAAACCAGAGAGAAAGGCATTAGTCAAGTTTACGGAAAACATACTTGGCGAAACACAGAAGTTAATTCCTGTCATTGCCGATTAATGTCAGAAAAAAAATATGTTGGTAACCATATCTTAAAATCTTCAACTAATCCGTCTACGAGTGTTAATCAGTTAAGGCCATGTTAGGCTTTAAATTGTCGCACTCACGTAATTTATTCTGCTTGTTGATTTGGTGAAAGATATGAATTAGCTTAAAGGTTGAGGTTTGGTCGCACTCACGTCACATTGTGCACGAATTTTCATTTTTCAGTACAGTTGATGTTCCTTCTTATCTTTCTTCCAGATTTTGCCAAACATTCAAAACAGCAAGTTACTATGCAAACCTAAGTCCTGTCCAGAATGGATATACATCATGATTCATCAGTGTTGGCCATATCAGCCCAGGCAGAGACCGCCGGTTATTGCACTCTATGACCGCCTTACAAGCAGGTCAGTTATTGAAGTATTTGTTTTAGACGAGATAGAACTTATATCAGATTAGGATTTAAATTACCTGAAAGTCACAGTGAAAGGTTCTTGTGAGAGACAATTCAGTTTGCGTTCCTTTTGACGTTTCCATATACAGTTTTTTAATTGACATTGTTAGATGTGAAAGCGTAAGGCCTTCGCTACAAGACCGAACTGTGGTCTGGGTATTCAATGGAATTTTGCATAATGGTGTGGAGGAAACCTGCAAGTTCTTATTTTTTACGTAAGGAAATGGTTTTTCCTTGCATTAAACCATTTTTCTGGAGCTTTTCTTTTTCTGTTACGGGGCCTTGAGTTTCAAACTGAGTGAATCTTAAATTATCTTGTTCCATACTTATGGAGTCCCCTATCTAAAACAACCACGGCCAAACTTATGAGACTCCATCATTAAACGGTATAACGTCATTCATACCAATCATGATTTCAGGAAGCCAACGCAATCCCGGTTGATGAAATTGTTAGACCATAAAGAAGAAGAGTAGTAGGATCTGTCAATCTGTCAGTCACAGGATGTTTGCCACGCGAAAAAGCAGATCGGAGCAGGTCGACCGCACAGAAAGGATATCGAAAAGATGTGATCGGATGGCATCCTACAAAGCGCAGAAACCAATACGATCCAAACCACTCGTACTGTGAAATAATTGGAAACTTTTTCTCCTCACATTTTCCAATATCAATGCTCGGGAACAACCGCTCCGTACAAAACAGGTGCAACACCCTAATATAACACTTTTTGCTAGTCTTGTTTCTATGCTTGTATTATGTGTATCAGTTAAACATTCTTTATGGGATAAATACTTCGTTTGTAAACTGTAATTACTGCAACTGAACATGAGAAAAGAAACCGGCTTAGGGTCGTGTTTTCTTTAAAGAACAATTACGTCTCTTGTGGGAAAACTTTTATTTGTATCTTTAGTGTGGACGAGATGCTGATTTTAAAGATTGAAGCGCAGCCAGGATAAGACATAATAAAAACAAGAAAAAAAACGTTCACTGGCTAAAATATTAAAATGAATGAGCTTTCGGCTGTCGCTCTACAGCCTTCGACAGATAAAAAATGGAATACAAAATGAATATAATATATACAAATTCAAGGTATCTTTGACCACTTTAGACGTCACGGTGACTTAAATTTGTTCATTGGTAAAACCTTTGCAAAGTTGTACTAAAAGTTAAACCTCAACATTATTAGTGTAGCTGTAATAGAATGCCAAAAATGGGAATATATAAACCATTACGAGCCTCCTTAATTAGCACTTATTATTATTTTTCATCTCGACTTTTTTGTATATATTATATTCATTTTGTATTCCATTTTTTATCCGTCGAAGGCTGTAGAGCGACATCCGAAAGCTCACTCTTTTTAATATTTTAGCCAGTGAACGTTTTTATTGTTTTTTATGCTGATTTTAATTAATTCAAAGTGATAAAACTCTAGAATTCTGATTTCTTGAGCCTCCTGATAACTCGAACCAAAAGTCGTTCCCGAGTCGTTTCCCTTGGATTGTTCATTCAATTGAACACTGCAATTTTACCTCTGAGTATTTAAGCCAATTTTCCTTTTTTCCTTGAAAGTTAGATTAATCTGAATTCTACAAAAGTATATTTTACATTCAAACAGGATGTTCTTTAAAGCGCAAATTTGCAATGTTGCGGCGCAATGTTCCAATAATTATTGGCAGTTTGCTCAAGTAGCTTGTTTCAACAAGTTAACAAGTTCTGTTTGACTGAAAAATGACAACTTGTGGCAAAGATTGAAAATAATTGTCTTGTTGTTGAGTTTATCAGGGATGGCGCAGTGGTGAGAGCGCTCGCCTCCCACCAATGTGGCCCGGGTTCGATTCTGGTCCGGTGTCATATGTGGGTTGAGTTTGTTGTCGGTTCTCGTCCTTGCTCCGAGGATTTTTATCCGGGTTCTCCGGTTTTCCTCCCTCCTCAAAAACCAACACTGTCAAATTCCAATTCGATCGGGAATACACCACAAGCTTCTAGCTGTAAGCCCAACCGTGTTTAAATAAAGGTAATTTATTTTATTTTTATTTATTATCAACTAAGTACGACAATGTAGCGACAATTTGAGTTGAAATCGCCAAACCAAGAGCCGCGCTTTAAGCCACAAAACACGGTCCATTTCGCCAATGTCAGACTCAAAATTGCGTGGAAAACAACATCTAGTTTGGCTGTTAGGTAAATTGCTTACAGTTGGATATACGATGTTCCTTTTTTAGTGGATTCTTGCAAAAGAAATAGATAATAAAAGTTTTTTACATTACATATTACAATAACAAAAAGCATAGTGATTATTTACACAATATTGTAACATTGACTTGTTTGTTAATAATATAAGTTCAGTGCTGCGAAAGTTCCTTTTATGTAGATTATTCAGTATAAAAAAGTGTTATGAGGACGGTTGAACGTCCGTCAGATACTGATTAGATATAGATTATATTTGTCTTTATAATATAGATAGGAGTCTACGCGCGCTCTGATTGACTAAAAACCTATGCTTTATTGTTTTTCGTCAGCTTTCCTCGCGTGCTTCGCGCGTCGTTGACTGTTCGGTGGCTATAACCACTCGTATCCAACAAGGGCGAATGGAATAATTGTTCTATAAATTCCTTTTTAAGTATAAATCCACTGGACATTTCATTTTGATGTAAACGAAGTGATAGTATGAAGAGGCGGGAAAAGTGGCGCGGTGTTCACTTCTTGAGTTGCATGAAACTCGCAAGGAAAGCGAGCGAGAGAGTTTTCTTTTGAAGATTTTCTTCGATTTTTTCGACAATCTCCTCTTAAATCGTCTATTCGTGCTGAAAAATTGTGACAACAATTAAGTTTTCAGGGGCACCCATCGAGAATATAGTTCAAAACCACTTAAAGATAGCACCGTTGAACGTATTTTAGTATTTAAACGGTAGATATAGGCATATTTTTATCCCCTAACATTTTTTTATCTGTTCGGATTTCCTAGCTGAAAGTCTAGTGATCCGAAAGTTATAGGGATCGAAACTTTCCTTTTCGAAAAAATTCCAGCCAGAGAAGGGCTCCCGAAAATTCTAGGTGACCTTTTTAGAGTAAAAATCCGTTAAAAATGAATAATTATACCATTTTTTAGATATTAAAAAATCCTAGGAAAGGCAGGCAAGCAAAAAAATTTACAATGAATGTTCCGAAAATTCTAGATCTCAAATCGTCTTCCGAACAGATATTTTAACGAAATATTCCGTTGGGTGCCCCTGAGGTTTACGGGAAGATCCGAAGCAATGGCTTTTCTGGAAATTATACGCCTTGTTCAAGTCGAACGAAGTAAGGGACGGCTGTCATCGAGACTACTAATTATGCTGAGACGAAATTGCACTCAGAGTCGGTGAAGTTTATTGAAGTTCAAAAGACAAGATCAAGATTGAGAGGTGAAAAACTTACCTGAAATGCTTAGCCTTATTTTACGTCGAACACTGAATGAAATTGTGTCAGTTTTCTGGTTTTCCCGTAAACTAATCGATGATTTTCATCTTTGTTCGGTCGCTCTCGTTGTACATTTACAAGACCTTATTTTTACTGATTTAACTTTTCACTTGCGGCGTCTAAAATCTATATCATAAAGCAAAGAAAGAAGCCCAAGCCATGTTTTATACTGTCATAAAACACTCCGGGCATTTGAGAACACTCGAGAAATGTAGAAAACATTCGCCTGCGGCTCATGTTTTCTACATTTTCCTCGTGTTCTCAAATGCCCGTCGTGTTTTATGACAGTATAAAACATGGCTTAGGCTCCTTTATTTGTTAATTATTTTTGTCTTTATAGATTATATTTGTAAATACTGTAAATCGTATGATTATACCTTCCATGTTGTTTTCAATGTAAATAGCTTAGCTTGAAAGTCATATAAACTACATGTATTAAACATTACTTCTTATTTCTGCAATCTGGCCGGTTGTGAGGGCACTAAGGCCCCGTCCACACTGACCCGGGTAAATTTGAAAACGCATCTTTTTTTCCCCGGTTACACTTGAAAAACTGAACCCTTTACAGACTTGGTTAAATTTCTGTAAATTTAAATTCTACAGACTTTCTATAAAAAGAAATTTTAAGGTCTTCTTTCACCGTCATAACAGAATGTTTGTAAATTATGGTTTTACATACATTTTGCGTACTTTTTGTATTTTGTAATAAGACAAAATATTTATAAAATGTCTGTGAATTCTTAGTGCTCAGAGTATGAAGCATTGACCATAATTTACAGACTTGACAAAATCTCTTTATTAAGTCTGTAAATCTACGTTTTACAGAGGATTTGAGTGTTTGCAAATTGTAAAATGTATGTAAAAGCGCATAAGCAGGGCTATGTAAAATGTATGTAAAAGCGCATAAGCAGGGCTATGTAAAATGTATGTAAAAGCGCATAGGCAGGGCTATGTAAAATGTATGTAAAAGCGCATAAGCAGGGCTATGTAAAATGTATGTAAAAGCGCATAAGCAGGGCTATGTAAAATGTATGTAAAAGCGCATAAGCAGGGCTCTGCAAAATGCATGTTAGGCCCGGTTCATACGTCGCGTATCTGCCGTGTCGAATTCAATTAAACGCATTAGATTCGGAAGAAGTTCAACGTCTGAATCGGCTGTCGAATTTCTCCCGCACGTTCGACTAGTCTTGTCGCATTATCCGACAGAAACGCGACACCGACTCAAACGTCGAACTTGGCAAAAGTGTAGAAGACCAATGCAAGTCAACACAATTTGCGTACTTACCTTGCAAGCATAGCTTCAACAGAGCGAGAAATATAACCGGATTTTGGCTGAATTTGGTTACGGTAAATACCTAATCGTACCTTTTTGGCACGCTTCAGCTGCATATCAGGCTCGTTTGGTCTCGCTATGGGTATTTTGGTCGACTGTGTCTCGCCAAAATACGAACCATGGCTCTGCCAAACTCGCCTGATATGCTACCGAAGCGTACCAAAAAGGTACAAGTAGGTATAATAAGCAGGGCTCTGTATAATATCTGAAAAAGTGCACGTCAGGACTCTGTACTCTGTGAAAGTACAAGTACAAGTCGAAATCTGTGTTATTTTTTCATTTATTTATTTGTCTGCTTATTTATTTTCAATTAATTATATGTTTGATAAGCTTTAGTGACACATTGCTTTTAGAAGTGCCAATATATCGAGAGTTCGCTATATCGAAAACCTCGATGTAATGAATATCGGGGTACATTTTACGTTTGGATCTTTGGATTATGTTCGTTAAAACGAGGATTTTGTAATATCGAGGATTGTTACATCGTGGTTCTGTTCCATATATTTTATTGTAACTTTGGCCGGCCAGAAGAATATCATTATAATATATATATCATAATATTTATTTATTTATTTATTCCTTTGTTTAGTTATTTATTTATTTATTTATTGTATGCGGAAAGAACATCGCGTCCCATTATCTTTCTGTCTGCTTCGGCCGGGAAGAACTGGTTCCGAACCGATCATGCGCAAGATGACTAAATCCCGGCGTCCTCTCTGGCTCTGACTTTTTAGCGGTTGATAGCAGGGGTGAAAAACAACTACGCATGCGCGGGTCAAGGCGCGCACTGATCGAAAATTTGATCGAGTTATTCGACTGGTTGCACGATGTACGCGCGATTGTGTTAGTTCGTTGATTTCAGTTTTCTCCTTTGAAAAATACTGAAATGAAACGCGTTCAAAGATGGTAAGTGCTACTGCTAAGGTATATCATCTGGGCAGTAAATAGATTTTTGTTGGAATAAGTTTTTTAAAGACTCAGAACCAAACAAAATGGATTGAACGTTTGTACTCAACCGCCAAACATTTCTGCGAGCCGAAGGGATGACGAGTTTAAACTAACAGGTAAGGCAAGACAACTTGGTTTGCTTTGTTTGTGTTGTAGTTTTTAACAATACCTTTTAAAATTGCTTCATTGATTTAAATAGTACAATTTAGAACTCGAAAAAAGCAAATATCTCTCTTAAATAACAAAAGTAAAGCAATGTATAGCAAGCTTCCGTACAAGACAAAACTCGATCACATGGTTTGCACGCCAAGTCAACTGTGCGCCACGTTTAAAATATCATTCAATCTCATTCTCTCTTCATTGTACATTTTCCTATAGGAATGTGACATTTGTAACGGTACCAAGAGTGAACGGAAAATTATTAATCCTCTTGAACCAAGAGAGAAGTTCGAAGGAATTTTGCCATTCAGCAAAAGCGATAACAGCGCCAACGTTCCCGTGGAGATGACTATCAAGGAGTAAAATTCCGCTTGGAGTAGGTATAAATACCACTGTATTGCCTCCTAAAATAAACAGCGAGGTAGTTTTCCCTTTATTCAAAGCACTTCTCCAGTAAAATGGTAAACTTGCGGCTGGATTGGCCTCTTGAGTTATGCTAACTGGAAGCTCTGGCCCAAGGACAACGGAGCCGATGATGTTCTTTAGAAGAACTGAAGCGGCTGACACCGCATATGTTGTAGGGACATTTCTTGAAATAGAGTCATAAACATTATTGCCAAGTATTATTCCTTGGACGATCACTTGGTACACCCATGTTTGGGTCAGTGGTAAATTTCTGTTAGGGACATCCACATTATCTGAAAAAAACAATTTGCTGAATAAAAGTGCAATAAAGGTACATGCATTACTGCCCATTCTTCCGAGAATTGTTGACTGGGAAATGTTTGCTGGGAAAGACCAGATTGTAACATTTCCATCATTTGTTGGTGGTATTATGATTGGTTGAAGTGTGTGTACCCTCCTGCTGCTTTCAGTGGCACAGCCAGTTGTGTTTTCTCTTGAAGCATTGGTGGCAGAATGATTAACCTTGGATGGCAGAGGAATTGCTGTGTAACTATTCACAACGCTGTCAACTTTCTCTGACCATTCATTGGAGGTGTAATAAGTTTCTGCCTCTGATGGAGTCATTGCTGTGATGTTTGTGTTTGTGTCCTCGTCATCATTCTCAGAACATAGGTCTTCTGAATCATTTTCTTCATTTGGTTTTTTAAGGAGGCCAGTGTTAAAGGTGTCTGCTAACTTCTGTGCTTTTTTTTTCAAAGGAATTAAACAGATTGGACAGGATCCATTAGGCAAACATGCCTCGTGAAAACAGTGAAAGCAGGCTAGTCTTTTAATGCTGGTGACATCTGAATTGGAACATGTTGGGTAGTCGCAGAAAGTGGACGGGTCTGGCTCTAGGCCAGGTTCAACATCATCAAGATTGTAGCTTAACGGGAAGCATGTAGTATCGACCGTGGTATCAAACGTTGGTAGGAAGTAAGTTGGTCTTCCTTTGGGACGTCCCCCTGCTGTGAATGTGCGCTCAGTCTGAAGTCAAGAGGAAGTAAGAACACTGATTAATCTTAACTGTACAAACTGTAGTTTGCTTTGATGCCTCTTTTTGTGAAAAGAGGGGTACATAGAAGGTTGTCCCCCCAGGCCCCTCTCTTTGAAAAAGTAGTTCTCAATTAAATTTTCATATTTCAAAGGAACATTGTTTAAAGTGATTAGGCTTTTTCAGAATATAGTTACAATGAAGATACAGAGAAAAGTTTTTTTTGTTTCTAACAAGGTCTGGTTTGTTTATAAGCCAGGGTGAGACAAAAATAAAAAGGGAGCTTGCCCTTTGGGCAAGCTGTTATTTTATCTTACTAGCCCAAAGCTCTGAGAACCTAGCCCGAAGGTAATTTGCATAATTAATTATATGCAAATTTAAAATTGTTCTTCCTTTGGAGACAATAAATACATAAATATTCAAAAAGAAAAAGAAAATAATCTTCCACAAGAATTAAAACAAACACAACGATTTTGTGGCAACTAACTTTGAAGCTTAATGTAGAGGATTGCAAATATGAAGGATCCTGAAGGATACATTTCAAGGGACATAATTCATATGCATACATGACGTACCCAATGCCTGCAATGCATTTCGGGGCGTTTTCAAAAACGGTCAGCCATTTGCAAGTTTTACAAAGTGATGGAGTACTTTACGGCAAAGCAATACCATGGATTGGAGAACTATGACTTCTTTTCTTATTGTGAATGCTATAGAAGCAAAGATCTTCCAATATAATTTTCTGGAAAGACACAATTCCTCAGAAAATGGTCGTTACTCATCTTAACAGAGAGAAATATAGTCGCCACGTTCAAGTTGGCGACTATAAAACCAGGAGTTTTGTCTCCAAGGATGCAGTAAGTCACATTTTTGAGCCCCAAAATTTTCCCTCTAGTCTAATTTGTCTGATGCACATTTATTTCTGGAGGTTGTCAAAAAAAAAAAACAATGTTTCTTGCCCGTGTTTTGCTTGCCCGTCGGGCAACCCGTGATCAGAATACGCTAGCCCGACGGATAATTCTACTAGCCCCGGGCTATCGGACAGCACTTTTGTCGCGCCCTGATAAGCATGGTCTGAGTAAAAAAAATCCAGCTCTTGACATTTAAAGAGGTTTTCCACTCAAAAAAGTGCTTTTTAGGAAATTAAGTTGAGTAATCCCTTATGATGGGGGCAATTTATCATAGCATCTTTAAGGAATGTTACCTGTTGTGAATTGTGGCATTTTTGGGAAATGTCATGAAAAAGATCCAGAAGAAATTCTGCAGTCTTGCCAGCAACCAGCCACAAGTTTGGCTCACTCTGTCCTGGAAAAAACTGAGGGACAAAATTCTGAATAAAGTCACTCAGGAAACCTGATGACGAAATTGCTTTGGCCGTTTGTTCAATTTCTGTTGCTGTGTTGTGTTTCTCAGTGTTCCTTCTTAAAATTGAGTGCCAAACTTCTACCTTTTTTCAGTGATCAGTTTGAGGAAGCCAGTTTTCTTTCGCCAGTATTCTGGGAGGTGCTGACGCTGGTAAGCACAATCACTTAAAAATGACAAAGTGGATTTGTCATAATGCCTTCTTCTCCAGCAAATAAATAAAATAGCAAATTCAGCCATGACTTTCTCATACAATTCCATGTCTCCACTTCTAAAAATGTTGTACTGGTAAAATACCAGGGGAACAACATGGTCCAGTAAATGTAAGATTGTGACATACTCTGGTTTCTTGCACATGCCAAATTTTCCAACAACTTTGGGTCTTATTAGTTGCCACCCAAGCAATGCAGCAGTAACACATAATGATGTCCTGAATGGCTTTGGTTTGTTAGCCAAAACTCCTCCAAAAACACTTGAATACAATTTGTTAAAAAAAAATTTGAAATGTAAAACCAGATCTTCAAAGGCATTTAAACAAACGTGGAATGGGCCTTGCTCAGGGACAATGTTAATGTTGGGGTTCCAACCACTTGCAATTAGTTTCTTTGGATAATACCATCCAGGCCAATCTGCAGGAAGGGGCACTACAAACTTTTTGCTGTAAACTTCTAGTCCAGGGTACTTGTTCAGGATGTGGTTAAGTGCTGCTTTGTAATTGTCCATGCTTTTAAGGTCCTGTTCAAATTCATCTATTAACATACAAGTCTCCAGGGTCTCAAGGTCATCTTGTAGAGGATCTGAGTAAACTCTAAGAAATAAGTAAAGAACATAAGTTATTACAAGAGTGAGACACCTACATGTAAGAGGGTCTATATAAATGTTCAAAGTAAGTTTCTTTTCAAATTGATTTGAAACCTTTAATCTTTCTTTTCTCTCTCACCTCAATCTAAGCAGCCTTTCTTCTCTTTAATAGAGTCTTGTCTGCTCAGAAATCAGTAGTTTTGTAAACCACAATAATTGTTTAATACTTCATTTCATTTAGACTTAGTTTTAAGACTAAGCTTGTGTTTTTTACTTTGCAGTGCTTTTTAGCTACTGTACATGGTACCTCAGTTCCTGTAGTGCTGTTTGTAGTTTTCCTGGATCCAAATTCTTCATGTGAGGCGGCAGTTGATCCAGAAACTGATGCTGCATGTAAACTAAAGCATTCTGTAAAGCTTCATTTATGGCATCTTTGTCAATTCCACCAAGACAGGTTGTTTGTCTTCCATCTTTGTCAAGGAGAACTTCTCTGTGCAAAGAAACTGAATTTGTTCGTGGAACTGCATAAATTGAAGGGTGGACATCAAGCAAACAGGATGCCATATGTACTACACTGGTTGCTTCGAGGGTTGCTGGCGTGTGACGAGTGTGGATATTGTGGAAGTCGTCAACCATCAAGACAATAAAACACGACAACTGCAAGAAAGAAGCTACATGTAAACCATCATGAATTAATTCTCTGAAATCAATTGTGTGTTATTCCTTTGAGGAGGACTATATCACTTTGATAGCACAAAGACATCCTATGATTTTTGTTGTACAAAGACTTTGAAAGGATTCATTTTGGTGTATTTTTTAATATACTATTCTTACCTCATTTGCTCTCTGCAGCTGCTCAGCAATATAATTTGCATGTGCCTTGTTGAGATTTGCTTTTATAAGCTGTACATTTCTTGGTGTTGTACTGTAGCCAAGTGTCTGGCCAGCGGACAACCCACGCAGTGACAAACCACAGCTTGCTGCATGGAGGCCACTGTCCTTTTGGAGAGAGGATGTTTTTTGAGATCTGTTATAAATAACAACACATTTTTGTATAATTATCATGAACTTCGAACAATGATTTAGCCTTAAATTTAATATGCAGCAGCATGATACTCAACAGTATTTTACCTGAAGTAAGCAATTATGTGCATTAATGACACTGCTCGTTGCTGTTGTAGATTCCTCCTTTTTGTGGATGTTTTTTTATTACTTATGGAATTTAATATCTGCTGATACAGTCCTGGGCTGTGTAGGTCACTAAATTTCTCCATTTCCTCTGAACTATATAACTTCTTGTCTGGGTGTGCCTGTTGTTGTCTGTAAAGGGCAGCTTGGAAGCTTGGTACCAGTTTTTCTATTGTTGACTCTACAGGTAAAAGTGTTCTATTAGTTTCCAGACAGGAAGCATTGTCTAATTCACATCTATCTCACTTTTATTTAACAAATTATCCATTGAGCCAGACATGGTTATATTATAAAAGTCTGTGATACCAGGGCTGTGTTTGTCTAATCTAATCTACAGTGTGTATCAAATTGTTCATATACAATAAAACAGAATAGGACTTACCCTAATAACATTCTAATGTAATAATTTATATTCATTACATATTTTCTGTAGTTGTTTTTATCTTTTATCTGATAGTTAAGGTCTACTTGAGGACCCCTGTTACTCACTTCACACTGATACTAATGTTTCTTAAAAGAAATTATTTCAAAATGATAATAAAAGTGTTAGAGGAAGCCCTGAGTTTTGCTCCAGTTATTAAATTACCTGATAAAGAACTTATTTGCTCCTTTGCTTTTGTTAGCTCCATCTCCAGTAATTTAGCTTTTTGGTTTGTCTCACTTAGCTGTTTTGCTAGCTGTTCTGTAGTTTGCTAGAAGGGAGCAGAAAAAAGGTTATTCATTTTAACAAACAGAAAAAAATGTGCTTGTTTTGTTACCTGTTCAGCAATTATGGACGCCAAGGCTCCAGTTGGTTGCAACTCTGATGGAGAACTTGCTCTCTGAAATTGTTTAAATAATGCATTGTTACAAACTAAGTAAACGATAAATCTAAGTGAGCGTTCAGAAGTACAGAAGCATTTCAGTGGGTTTTTTTGTATGTATTTTAAGGCGCGTAAATAAACAATTACCTGATTGGGAGGTTTGAAATCTACTTCATTTTGGAATATACTGTCTGCGGTCTTGTAGCACTTAATACACCATCGAGTTCCACGTCGGTATCCAGGAATGGCTAATCCAATTCGGTCAAACATCCCAAGAAGTCTTAGAGGGATTCGTTGAGAGAAAAGGTCTTTAGAGTGTTGACTAAGAGGACATGCACAAAAACTGTTCGCTTCCCGATTGATGCGCGTCCAGTGTCTTGTGCAGGCCCAAGCATCTGTCGATGTTCCAACATAACGAGCAATATCGTTGTTAAAACGTCTAATTTTTCCTCTGCACTCCTCTCCAGCTCTGGTCTTTTTCGAGAACCAACAGGTATGTCCACCGGAAGTTTTAAATGTCACGCTAATTAGGGTAATTAGCATAGCAGCTCGCGCGGCCCGCGCGAAATGCATTTTCGCGGACTCCGACTTCGTGGAGAGTTTTTGTTAGGTGTTCAGAAAAAACACCCTGGTGTTCAGCAGATAGGTTGTCAATAAGTTCAAGGCGGACTCGCTCTAAGCTTAGGGAACTTAAACTCGTTGTCAAACTCTTATTCAGGGCGAAATAATCCCGGGTGTTTCAATTTTTTGAAAAATCCGCCATTTTACGTATGCTGTTGCCATGGTTTTGAGTTGTCATCCCCAGTTTCCTTGCGCGCGCGGCGGACATGCGTAGTTGTTTTTCACCCCTGCTGCGGTTGATTTGTAACGGGTCGAGGCAGCAGAGGGTCGAAGTGTGTCTACAAATCCATTTTTAAGAAGCTTTTTACTCGCTAGAATGATAATTTCGTTCGCCTAAAGACAGCTTATCTTCTCGTGTAGCTCCATGGAGTCTTCTTTCACCGGATCTCCGATCGTTGCGCCTGTTGTAGGCAAGTGTCTTTCCAAGGTAAGGTTTTGCACAATAGTTATACGAGTTTCCATCAGAGGGTTTCCATGAGGCTTTATTAAGCTTAATATTTTCTGAGTAAGCTTAAATATTGAAGATCGGTTTATTTTATTTATTTTATTGTTTGTTTCTTTCTGCTCGTACAATTGTCGTACGAATTCGACGATTCATAAACATGTCAGACATGTGTACAGTGTATGTTTGGCATTTTGTTATTATTTTTTATGCCAATATCTGTTTATCATTATTGTGGAAATTAAAACACCGAACTCCTCAACATGTCTTTTTATTCTATTATTTCCAGATACAGATGTTCAGGGTTAATGGCAACATAACATCTATGACCATGTAAGTACAAGACTTAGTTTTGTTCCTGACAATGAGTACTAATTTCAACATGTAAAGTACATTGTGTGCATTGGTACATTTATTTCAATCTCTCAACTCTACATGTATGTAACCAGAGAGAAAAGCCATCTTATTTTCGTTCTTGACTGTTCTTTGTGATTTTGTTTCGCCCATAAAGATATTCCTCTGCCCCCACTTACTACTGTCCCTGGGTCTCTGAGGATGGGGATCCCCAAATAAAAACCACTGTATTTATGATCAATTCTAATGCCTTGAGACCTTCCTTTGAACTTTTTTCGGCCCAAATACCATGGTAGTCAATTAGCAAAAGATCCATAACTTGGAGGAGTTTTATTTAAATGAAAAAAACTTCATTGATCAAAAGGGGCCATGTTTACTTGCCTGGATGTCATCCCCACCTTTTTTCAGGGTCTGGATTATGGGGGGCCCTTTACAGAGGACAATGTCCGGCCAAGATGACAATTTGTCCGGACAAAGTTTCAGTTTGCCGGTCATTTTCACCGGTCACATACATGGCTTTGAGAATGATAACTGATGACCAGAAGGGCATTAGAAAGTGATCTATTCATAAAAGTTCCTGCTAAAACAGCGAAGAAATAGCAAACAAACTATCTAACAAACAGCAGAAATGAGTGGTAGTTTAAAAGTGCTATTTTCAATATTTTGACCGTTCAGAAACGACACATGACCGAGCTAAAATCTGTCTGGCTGGACAACATGATCGGCAACTGTCCGAAAATTATTTTGAGCCCTGTATGAAGGTCTGGGTCTGCCACTGCACTTGAACAAGACAGAACTTATGCACTGTATTGTCTTGTATTGTCCACACTATGACTCGCCATAATAGAGAAAAATATTAACAAGCCAAGTACACACCTGTAGCCCAGACATCCAGATCCTGGATGGCTACCCCCAGCATTATTCACTGGCCCTACCTAATGCACCAGTATGAGAGTGAAGCAACTTACCAAAGAACCTAACAGACTTATCCTTGTTAGTGCTGAAACAAGGACTGCATGGTACATGTAAGTGCACTAGCAGTCCATTGCATTTACATGTACTATTAGGACACCCCTTCTCCCAATAAATCATAATAATATCAGCATAAACATTAACATAAGAAGGAGCATGTTTTCCCCTAATTTGAGTACAGTAAAAGCCTGCGATTAAGAACCTATTATTTTTCAAGTTAGCCTAAACAGGTTCTTACATAAAGGGGTATGAACACAAATTCAGGCTAATAAGGTTCTTAATAGGTTCATAATTTCTGAAAAAAAGTTTCAATATTGTTATAGAGATTTAAGTTGTATTCCTCCTATTCCTTGTATAAAATTTGCATACCACATACTGGTAAGTGCTTACAATGTATGCTAAAATGAAGCACTAATATGACATGATTTATGCATAGTAATGCTTTGTCCAAACTTATTTCCCAAAAGTAAATATTTTAATCATTTTTAAAAAAATAGAACCTGTTTCCAAATTTGAGGCTTAATATGTTCTTATAAAAATGGTCAGGTATCTACAGTGTTATTTGCAAATTTTAGCCTAACTGGTTCTTACCGGTACTCGCAGGTTTTTACTGTATGCTTATAAATGCTAGAATCTCGTTGATTTTGTTGTGACTTTGAATATGTGCTTCTTCTTATTTTGCTTGTGTTTATCTTTATGCTTATGATTCTTCTGTCACCATTATTGAATAAGCTGCACTGTACATGTACATGTATTTCATTACTTATGCTTATTCTTGTCATATTTTCCATTGGAAACCTGGTATGATTTTATTGCATGTGACATGGTTGTGAAATGCTAACAACAGGTTTATGACACAAATAATTATTGTGTTATGAAAATCCAACCTACAGCGTACAACTAGCTTACGAGTGTCATAGGCGTGCCGTAAGCTTGTCACATGTGACAAAATCGTACCGTGTAAAGTACAGTGTACCTAAAAGATTTCAGTCATAATCAGTTTGGTGATGGTCCATCAAACCCTGTAACAGATTTAGATACATGTACATGTACATATGACTGACTGACTGACTGACTGACTGACAATAAGAGTATATCTTTATCGTGCCTTACACTCCAAAATGAAGGTATTGGTTGAGTTACAGTAAAGGTTGTATAGCAACTACCGGTATGGTAACAAATTACTGAACTATAACATGCAATGAAATTACAATGCAAACTGTGCCTGACTGATTGACTCAGATTTTGTTGTTATTGTAAAATGTTTTTGCTAGTCAATTTGTAACAAACTGTTCTCCCTTATTCAATTTCAGATCCCACATTCAATTGCTGAATTATCTTATGGAACTGCAAGGGGAGTTGATGGCCTTTCAATCAATGTTAGTCTCCACCCAAGAGAAAAGAACCTTTTAAGGACATATGAGCCCTGCTCATAAAAATAAGAAGGGCTCATATGTCCTTATTAATAAAGCCTGGTTTACACTAGCAACGCAAGCGCAAGCACAAGCATGATCACGCAAAAAGGACAAATTTTGATCCTTGTGTTTGTGCTTGCTGTCAAAATGAAATGCGCTTGTGCTTTTGCTTGAGTCGAAGCCATTTTCACGAAAAAAATACAGTGTAAGAGCTGTTATCCTTGCACTTGTGAAAACCAGGCTTAACAGCCGGTCATTGGACATTGGCCGATCAAAATTTGTTCATGTCTGACGAAACGCCAAGTGTGGGCGGACATGATGTCCGGACAATTCATTGCAAATCATTGTCTGACCAAGATGGTGTCTTACTTGGACATATGTCCTTTCCGGAGAAGAGAGAACAAATTATTTGCAGCCCTACATGAGGGAAGTTGAAAGAATTAGATTAGTTCAAGCATAAAACAAAATGCATTGTATGATACTGCTAAAAGTAGTTCGTATAGTGTAATCGTCCGGGTGAGAGTAGTTCTGAGAAGAACTGTTGTTGGTGACTGACGTTTCGACAACCTGAGCGGAAGTCATCTTCAGAGTCAAGTGAAAAGTTGTTGTCAGTCGATGATGTTTTAAGTCTGGTTCATTGATGTCGATTGGTCAGTTAAGTCGTGATGTTATTGGCTGTAAGACTCGTGTTAAGTTTGTCAACAGTAATTGGTCAGTTTCGATCCGTCTATTGTCAGTCAAATTAAGTTGTTCTGTTCCGTCTATTGTTAGTCAAATTAAGTAGTTCTGTCGGTCGATGGTGTTCAGAAATGTGATTGTTGACATCACCATTTCTTGTCGCTCGTTTGTGTTCAGTCAGTCTCGTGTTGAGGTTTCTACCAGTCTCTCCGATGAAGGAGGCCCATAACATCACAGCTAAACTGGCCAATCAACATCAACGAACCTGACTTATAACATCATCGACTGACAACAACTTTTCACTTGACTCTGAAGATGACTTCCGCTCAGGTTGTTGAAACGTCAGTCACCAACAACAGTTCTTCTCAGAACTACTCTCACCCGGACGATCACACTATACGAACTACTGATACTCCTGGGTTCAAACCATTTACTGTACTGCTAAAAGTGTTTAAACTAGATCTATCAAGCAGCTTACGTTAAGGTATAAATGTATATAAATACATCGGTGCTCACATGGAAGTATGAATGTACTGGTACATGTAGCATCATACTCACATTCACATATTTTATCCGTTGAAGAAAGCTTATAGGTTTAAAACGTGCTACATGTAATAGATATTTCAAATTGTTATAAAAGCATGTTTGCAACAAGTGGATTTTGATGATTATGTTTATGTATTATTAAGCAGATTAAACTACATGTATTGACAGTACATCTATATTAGAATGTAGGTTGAGACTGATTTACAATTAAATAACATGATAGATTATTTAAATTGTTAATTATTAGAGGCGATATTAATTTGTGTGTTTATGTTATGTCTCTAATTGACTATGTTGGAAAACGAGAGGGGTGAAATACATGTTTTGTGAAATCATACTTTAATTTTTTTAAGTAATATATTGTAATGATACATGCAGAGCAGGTTGTTTTGAAATAAAGGTTTTATGGCTTGCAGTTTTCAGACTACCTTATTTTTATCACGGTCGAATTCCAAATGAAATGCAATGCATGTTGTCATTTCATGTAAGGGTAAATCACATTTGCAGTGTGCTACAGCCATTTAAATATATGTTCATTAATTTTACTAATTTGTAAAGAGATTTTATAAAACTGCAAAATCTCTTTAAAAAAGACATTTTGCAGCCCTTTGAATTGATCTTTGGAGTACAGATATTTTACATGGATTTTATTGTTCTGCTTGAAATCTATGTAAAATAAGTACAGAGATTTAACAGAGATTTTAAGTACATTCTTCTTAAATTTGAACATTATTGGCATAATTTACAAAGAAAACACCAACATTATATAGACATTTTACAGATATTATGCAGAGAATCCGTAAAATTCACAGAGATTTTACAGATGTTACAAAATCTCTGTAAGTGTGCACATTTACAGACTTTGGAATTTACAGTATAAATATATACATTTTATAAACATTTTACATAATTCAGAAAATCTCTGTAAAACTTTTACAGAGATTTTACAGACATGTGATAAAATCTCTGTAAAATAGTTAACAAATTTACAAGAAAAATACCAAGTTTTTACAGATATTATGTCTACAAAATTTACATACTTTCTATGAGATTTACAAAATGTCTGTAAGTGTGCACGTTTACAGACATTGAAATTTACAAGTAAAGTACAAAGATTTTATAAAATTTACAAAGATTTTAATAACATTTTGTAAGTCTGTAAATGGTTCAGTTTTTCCAGTGTTAGGCCAACCGTCCACACTGAAACGGCGTTTTCGGTCACCGAAAACGGAGCTTTTCAAAAACGCTCACCAATGAAGCGTATCGTTTTCAAATTTACCCGGGTTAATGTGGACGGAAAACATTTTACCCGGCGTTTTCAAATTTCTCTCCGTTTCCAAATTTACCCGGGTCAGTGTGGACGGGGCCTAAGACGCTCTGATTTTATTCCGATCTTTTTGCTCTGATCATTTGTCTTGTCACTTATTTAACCATGAGTTAAAATCGAAACAATTGTGAACTTTATATTCTCGATATATTGCTTTGCACTGTTAACTTATGCAATGCAATACCCTTTATATACCACTTTAGCGATAGCGATGATAAGAAAATGTCAGGGCCGTAACTAGCAAGAGGCAAGACGAGGAACTTGCCTCGTCTTGATTTTATACCAAAATTTAAAACAAAAAATGTTAAATTGAAACTTAATCGCCAGTTGACGAAGATTGATTTTTCTCAAGAAATACCTTATGAAAAATGTTCAAAATTACTGGAGGTATGCCCTTAGATCCTCCCATCAATATCTTGCATTCTCTATGCCAAAGGTTTGGTTACGGCCCTGAATGTATGTTTTTCTTAGAAATTGGTACTGAACATTTTTGGACAGGTTGTTGTTCAACTTATCGTTGCTCAGTACTTTGGAGAATTTCTGTGTCGATAACGAAAAAAATTATTTTCGTTTCTTGTAAGCAATGTTCGGTAGAAAAAGTCTAAACTCAAATAACTCGCGACGAAACCGAAAATGCTTTGGCGTAAATACACCATTCGTGTACGACTCCAAATCCCCGCGTATGAACTTTCTATACTTATTCCTCGCCAAGAAAAAAATGGATTCTATTCCCCCGTGGGGTTGCCTTTGGACTCCCCTTTCCCCTCCAGAGTCTGTACGGACGAGGGAAGCTCGCGCAGGCGTACGCTACCGTCAAAATCAAAATTCATCGCGTCGATAGCTAGCTGTAGGTTACCAAAATTTCATACCCATTGTGCTCTAATGGCGCGTGAAGTTCACTATGCGTATTTCTTTTATGTATTATTGGAAAGATAAAAGATAGAATACAAGATAGGATTGTTCGTCTTTTACAATACTGTAAATCGTATGATTATACTTTCCATGTTGTTTTCAAACTAAATAGGTTATGGTAGTGTTGCCTGAAAGTCATATCAACTACATGTATTATAAATATTTCTTACTTCTGCAATCTGGTCGGTTTTAAAGGGCATTTGTTTTACTTTTGAAAGCATTACTAAGAATCCAAACGATTGTGGTCCTTAGTTTCTCTCTATATGTACACTGAACGTTAAACGGTTACAGTGGTACGCGCCGTACCATTGCCACTTGATAAAGTTTCTGATTAGTTTTTGACACTTTTTTTACTTTTTTTGCAAAATTTTTGGTAGTCTCTGTTTTAAATGACCAATAAAAATACGAGAAGTAAATAGGCGAAGTTGACAATTTTCGTAGAGCGAGCGTGGAACTTGACCAGTACAGTTCTTGCACTTTTATTGGTCAGTTCAAACAAAATCCATTAGAACGTTGTGAAAAAGATGTCAACAATTTGTCAAAAATTAATCAAAAATTTTATGAAGTGGCAACGATACAGCGCGCAGCACTGTAAAATGTCACAATTTAACGGCACATGTTACAATTACCTCGATTTTATCAATTTAGATGACAACCAGAACAAGATGAAAAATTCCCTGTAATCGGACTAGTTATTCAATTCAAGCTGCTTTGGCCATCCATTTAACTACGGTTAGTCGAGTAAATGTTATGCAAGTTCAAAAATGAAATTAGGAAGGCAAAGAAAACTATCTTATCGGCACGAGATTCAACAAGGCTTGCGTACTAGGCCGGTGCATCATGGGTGAAAGTTGTGGGTGGGGTTAACTGATAGCTGAAAATCAGCCAAATTTTTAACTGTTAGCTGAGAAACGCTGAGTTTTATTACTGACAGTTGATTAACTTTAAGTTTCCGTTAGCAGAGATGGATAATTTTTCACTGAATATCCTGTGTATATCACCACAAATAGGCCATCTTTAGATGTAGGTCAAGAAGGATTTTTAAATGGCGGTTTTGCTTGTTCTCAAGTGGAGATAATTATATCCCTGATTGTTTTGTAAGGAACTGTCTTGTTAATTTGAAAAATGGCGTAGGAAAATCTTCATTGGTAGTATGTATACGTGAGGATTGAAGAGTTCGGGTTGGTTCTCACCAGGCAAGAGTGGAGAGGAGTAAAAGTCAAGTGGATGACAGCTGGTTAGAGGAAATAGAGTCGGAATTCTTTGACATCAAACCTATGTTGTCTTTACACTCTTAAAGTAATAACTTCCCAAAGAACAATGCAAAAAGGATAAACACTAAAAACACACCAATGCTGTTTTCTAACAAACCTGTTTGTATTATCATTGCATTTACATCGAGCTACAACTTAAATCTAACTTTTAAGATTTTTCCATTGGAAACAATTTCATAATACTGGAAATTCAAACAAATTAGACAAAATATTTAGCATAACAAATGAGAGCATTAAGAAGCAAGATAATGGATTTCTGAAATAGAATTCTAATTAAACCTTGATTTCTGAAATAGGATTCTAATTGCCCCTCAAATTTTCTTTAGCTTAATATATATTTTAAATGGAAAATAAAGCAGTTTCTCTTGTCCTTGCGATACGTTAATTTCAAATACAAATTTATTTCAAATATCTACTTAATAAAATTTGTTGCTTGTACTTCAATCTGACTAGTATTTTTCTAAGGCTGAATTCTATGCATTTACAGCTGTATGCTATTTAAACTTAATATCAGACACCAGTCATTCAGTCGTAGATAATATAGGTTGATCATAAATGGGGAACGGCTTTTTAAAATGGCCGTACACCATCTTTTTACTAAAACCCATTTGCTACTCAGTGTTCCCCAGCAAGTTCCCTTTTTGTTATCACTTTGGATACCACAGACAAAACGAAAAGCAAAAACTATAAAGGACTAGTTCCGGTAGCGGATTTTACAATGACTAAAAGAACCAAGTGACTTAAATGTTGGAAATAGCAGGCAGTGGGTTATACAATTACAAAACAAATCACCTGACTGAAATGTTGGGCATTTCAACTTACAACTTATTTGTGATTATTTCGAAGTTACTGTCAAGCCGCCCTAAAAATATGTCCAGTTATATCAAGTTAAATCATTCAAAATAGGATAAATACGCGGGGCTTGGCCGTAACATCATTATATACAGATTTCGCGGCTTAAAGTATAGTATTTACGGCCTCTTTTGAGAAGGTGGAGACTGTTGTCTTATCATGAAGACTTTCCACCAGGTTTGCAAATATACATCTAGATCACGATAAATCACTGAGCTCTTGTTCTTCCGATATACAGCTTCTCAGTTCTGCAACAAAAGGAAAATGGCAAAAAAATTGTCAGTAACTTGAGCAAACAGAAAATGTTTACTAAAATAGGATCGAGTAGGACAGAATAACAATAAGGTATAACACTAAAGCTCAGCAGAATTTTGCAGTTTGTACAAAAATATATCAGAAAGGAAGTCCCATATGCCAAAAGACTTGTGCAAGAATTATGACACTATAACGATTCTTCCCTGCGCACAACTGCTAATAAATGTGTACGGCCTGATACTGCAGTGAGAAATATATCCAAAACCTTTCATTTTTATACTTTTGTGGGACGCAAAATCCAAGAATTAAACAAAAAAGTCATCTAAACAAACAGAACAATAATATACTCGAATCAGGACCTTGTTACTTTAAAGTTTGTTTTTAATTTTTTTTAAATTTCACAAGTTTTCAGGAAACCCTTGAAGAAAACATTCACAAATTTTATGGAATTTGTTTAATAAAAGACCACCTGTATTAATTTACCAAATGCGTTGCTTAAACAACAAAAAAAGAGTTATACTTTTTGTTGGGTACACACATAGGATCAATTGGGCCGAATTTGTATCTCTGATATTCTTCATTACAGTGACTATTAAACCAACATGGCAGCCACAAACGTACAGCTGGGTCTAGTTGCTCAAAGGGTGGATAATGCTATCCGCTGAATAAATCGCTATCCAGTGGATAACTGTCATAAAACCTTCTTCGCTATCCACCGGATAGTGATTTATCCAGTAGAAAGCGTTATCCACACTTTGAAAAACTAAGACCAGAAGTACAAGTGGTGTTTCCCATCATAAGTTTTCACTTTGCAGCACTCTACATATAAATATTTAATCATTGCTGTTGTGTAAAAAAATAAAAATGAAAAATTACGCTGTGCAAGTGCAAGTGTAAAATCTCTTTCCCTATTGTATCACCTAAAGCTTTAACAAGAATCTACTTACCACGAAGTACATTTAATCGCTTTCGTGTAAGTCCAGTGTTACGTCGTCACCGATTAGTACAAATGGTGCCCAGTACTTCACTTCACTAAACTCGTCAGAATCTCTCATACACTTCATGGCTCGGTTCAGCGCTTCACTAGCACTTTGTCCTTCGGCTAGATGTTGGTAGAAACTTTCCATGAACTCCAGAGTGGCCTCGTCATCAATCGCCCACAAGGACACAAGAACAGATCGAGCACCGGCACCCAAAAAGGCCCGTGCAATGCCAACCACCCCCTCGGCCTTAATCTCACCACGACCACTATGACAGCAACTTAGTACAACCAGTCTTGCTCGCAATTGAACGCTCAGCACATCTTTCATTGTTAAAAGGAAGTTTTCCTCAATAGGACTCTGGAAAGCTGATGTAGTGTTTGGTGCCAAAGCAATTTCTCCTGTTTCCATACTCCCATGTGCTGCAATGTGTACCAAGCCAACTGAGGGGAGTCTTCTTAAGACTTCATCTTTGGTTGCCTCTTTTCCAGTGAGCGGTGCAACGTGGAGTATTTTCCCGACCATTTCCACTTCCGCTTTTGCACATGGCAGCTGCATCAGCGTTTTTCCCTGATAA
This sequence comes from Oculina patagonica, assembly GCF_052425735.1. NCBI lineage: Eukaryota > Metazoa > Cnidaria > Anthozoa > Scleractinia > Oculinidae > Oculina > Oculina patagonica. The sequence goes on from NC_135765.1 coordinate 22,217,083, forward strand.
AGAACTTCCTCTACACATGGATCACCCACGAGCAGCGCCCCAGTCTTACTATGGTAATCTGTTGGACAATCTATGATCAATTTCAAGCTACTCAGGGAGGGAATTACTCGGATTTTGAAAGTCTCGCACAAGTATTTTGAATTGGAACCGAAGAATGCATGATAAGGGGCCAAGCACAATGGTCCTTCAGGAACAAACACCAGTTCATTGCCAAGAATTAAGTCTGAGATGGGTCCAATAATGACGTCATGCAATGCTTTCAAAGGATTGAAGTCAATAGGCGTCTGTTGAGAAATGGTTTGATCGTACGTCTTACTTGATAGTTCGTCATCACCCGTCCTATCCAATGAGCGATCCTCGCATTTAACATCGCCTCTCACACCGATTTTTCCATAAGCATCATGAATTAAAGAATCAGCAACAGTGCTAGCCACATCTTGAGAAATGCTATTGCAAATTTTTTTTCTCCTCAATGAAACATCTTTTCCGTTTTGGATGATCCAAAAGATGATTTCTCTTTTATCAACTGCCATAAAAACAGTATTCAATGGGAGGCAACTGAGTGTGTCATAAGTTATTTTTTTCGCTTTATCGGCTGTTTCAGTTCCATACTTTGAATACATAAGATCATGCAGAGCTTGTGCACGTCCTTCTTCAGCAGCAAACATGGCCTCGACTTCTTCGCCTTGCTTCAGCAATAAACGCCATAAGCGCGTATAGGCACAACTGTACAAATTGCGGTAGCTAACTTTCCACTCATCTTTAAACAGTAGATAGCGCATAACTTCATTGAACCTTCTCACACTAGCAAGATAAGAATCACGAGCCTTAAGTGGCGAACCTTCTAGTTCAAAGTCCACACCAAGGTTATAAAACGATGTAGCCTCTCCAGCCTTGTTTCGTACCTCTTTGGCAATTTTTAGATCACGTTCATGGTACTCGATGGCTTTTTTGAAATCTCCTTGTCCGCGAAAAGCACTGCCAAGATTTCCATAAGCACGTCCTTCTCCAGCTTTGTCTCCTACTTCTTTGGCAATTTTTAAATCCCGTTCATAGTACTCGATGGCTCTCTTGAAATCTCCCAGTTGGTGAAAAGCGTTGCCAAGATTACCATAAGCCTGTCCTTCTCCAGCCTTGTCTTTAAGTTTTTTGACATTTTTTAGACGACGTTCATGGTACTCGATGGCTTTTTTGACATCTCCCAGACTGCCAAAAGTATTACCAAGATTAGAATATGCACGTCCTTCTCCAGCTTTGTCACCGACTTCTTTGGAGATTTTTAAATGAAGTTCATGGTACTCGATGGATTTTCTGAAATCTCCCAGACTGTAATAAGCGTTGCCAAGATTACCATATGCAGGACCTTCTCCAGCTTTGTCTTCAACTTCTTTTGTAATTTTTAGACGACGTTCATGGTACTCAATGGCTGTTTTAAAATCTCCCAGACTGTGATAAGCGTTACCAAGATTACAAAAAGCACGACCTTCTCCAGCTTTGTCTCCTACCTCTTTGGCAATTTTAAGATCACGTTCATGGTACTCGATGGCTTTTTTGAAATCTCCCAGACTGTCATAAGCGTTGCCATGATTACAATAAGCACGTCCTTCTCCAGCTTTGTCTCCTACTTCTTTGGCAATTTTTAGACTACGTCCATGGTACTCGATGGCTTTTTTGAAATTTCCCAGACTGTGATAAGCGTTGCCAAGATTACCATAAGCACGTCCTTCTCCGGCTTTGTCTCCTACTTCTTTGGCAATTTTTAGATGACGTTCTTGGTAATCGATGGCTTTTTTAAAATCTCCCAGACTGTGATAAGCGTTGCCAAGATTACCATAACCCTCTCCTTCTCCAGCCTTGTCTCCTACTTCCTTGGTAATTTTTAGATGACGTTCGTGGTATTCGATGGCTTTTTTGAAATCTCCCAGACTATGATAAGCGTTGCCAAGATTACCATAAGCACGTCCTTCTGCAGCTTTATCTCCTACTTCATTGGCAATTTTTATATCACGTTCATGGTACAGGATGGCTTTTTTGTAATCTCCCAGACTGTTGTAAGCGTTGCCAAGATTACCATAAGCACGTCCTTCTGCAGGTTTGTCTTCTATTTTTTTGGCAATTTCTAGACTTCGTTCATGGTACTCGATGGTTTTATTGTAATCTCCCAGACTGTCATAAGCGTTACCAAGATTACAATATGCATGTCCTTCTCCAGCTTTGTCTCCTATTTCTTTGGCAATTTTTAGAACACGTTCATGGTACTCGATGGCTTTTTTGTAATCTCCCAGACTGTCGTAAGCGTTGCCAAGATTACCATAAGCACATCCTTCTGCAGGTTTGTCTTTTACTCTTTTGGCAATTTTTAGATGACGTTCATGGTACTCAATGGCTTTTTTGAAATCTCCCAGACCGTGATAAGCGTTACCAAGATTGCAATAAGCACGTCCTTCTCCAGCTCTGTCTCCTACTTCGTTGGCAATTTTAAAATCACGTTCATGGTACTCGATGGCTTTTTTGTAATCTCCCAGACTGTCATAAGCGTTGCCAAGATTACCATAAGTACATCCTTCTCCAGCTTTGTCTCCCAATTCTTTGGCAATTTTTAGATCACGTTTATGGCACTCGATGGCTTCTTTGAAATCTCCCAGACTGTGATAAGCGTTGCCAAGATCACCATAAGCACGTCCTTCTCCAGCTTTGTCTCCTATTTGTTTGGCAATTTTCAGACGACGTTCATGGTACTCGAAGGCTTCTTTGAAATCTCCCAGACTGTGACAAGCGTTGCCAAGATTACCATAAGCACGTCCTTCTCCGGCTTTGTCTCCTACTTCTTTGGCAATTTTAAGATGACGTTCTTGGTAATCGATGGCTTTTGTAAAATATCCCAGACTGTAATAAGCGTTGCCAAGATTACCATAACCTCCTCCTTCTCCAGCCTTGTCTCCTACTTCCTTGGCAATTTTTAGATGACGTTCGTGGTATTCGATGGCTTTTTCGAAATCTCCCAGACTATGATAAGCGTTACCAAGATTACCATAAGTACGTCCTTCTGCAGCTTTGTCTCCTACTTCATTGGCAATTTTTAGACCACGTTCATGGTACAGGATGGCTTCTTTGAAATCTCCCAAACTGTGATAAGCATTGCCAAGATTACCATAAGTACGTCCTTCTCCAGCCTTGTCTCCTATTTCTTTGGCAATTTTTAGACGACGTTCATGGTACTCGATGGCTTTTTTGAAATCTCCCAGACCGTGATAAGCATTGCCAAGTTTACCATAAGCACGTCCTTCTCCAGCTTTGTCTCCTACTTCCTTGGCATTTTTTAGATCACGTTCGTGGTACTTTGTTGTGTTATTGAAATCTTCAAGTCCGCCATGGGCTTTGGCATCACCGTACCAATTCGTCTTATCTTCCACGTTTTCTAAGGTTGTTGGAAGTAGTCCACTTTTCTATCAGTCAGAAACAGTGTTAATTCATAACAAATTCATAACTAATTTCCGCAAGTGTTTTAACCGGACCAATCATTCTTGGTGTTATGTAGGCGGAACTGTTGGCAATATCGCAGGGTATGTTTGTTGCTTTAATCAGTCCATTGATTTGAAAATTGGTTTGCATTCCTTCGTGTTCACAAGAATAACAAAAAATACGATTTTGGTGGCAATAATTCGAGTGCACCACCAAACCAGTTTACTATTTTTCTCAAAAATATTAAGCCGTGGTGATTTTGAAAGGAAGGAGTTTTTGCAACTTAGAAAGATGAAGAATCAAGTCGTCAACGGACTGTTAAAAAGTGCAATTAAAGGAGGGGTTATTTATCCCGTTTTGTCCCTACATACCTGTAATGTATGGTACATCTGAAGCGAAAAGTTCAAACTGTTGCATTACATACCTCGCCTTTCGTAGTGTGGGTGAGAAGCTTACTCTTCACTTTTAGTCGTTTTATTTCCTGTAATTTTTTTGGATCGCCAACACAGCTCGCCCATAAGTGTAGTAAAGTATTACTGTCTTTGTCAATCTACTCAGTGTCAAGTCATATTACATATAACTGAATAGCGAATTCATTTGAATAGATTGAACGATATCAAATATATCCGCTATAGTTCGTTTAATTTCTATAATTTTCGCCTTCCTGTAATTATAATTCAAAAAGCTGAATAACATTTTTTATTTAATACAGGTTGTTAGAAATCACTTGTGAAATTGTACAGTAGACTAAAAATCTGTATAATACAACGATCAATTCCTTAAGGGAGATCGTATCACAATTTCAGGCTGAAAGATTCAAACTCGAAAAGCGAATTTCTAGAAAGAGAAACGCGAAGAACTTTACATCAAATTAAAGAGAAAAAAAAGTGCAATTAAAGGAGGGGTTATTTATCCCGTTTTGTCCCTACATACCTGTAATGTGTGGTACATCTGAAGCGAAAAGTTCAAACTGTTGCATTACATACCTCGCCTTTCGTAGTGTGGGTGAGAAGCTTACTCTTCACTTTTAGTCGTTTTATTTCCTGTAATTTTTTTGGATCGCCAACACAGCTCGCCCATAAGTGTAGTAAAGTCTTACTGTCTTTGTCAATCTACTCAGTGTCAAGTCATATTACATATAACTGAATAGCGAATTCATTTGAATAGATTGAACGATATCAAATATATCCGCTATAGTTCGTTTAATTTCTATAATTTTCGCCTTCCTCTAATTATAATTCAAAAAGCTGAATAACATTTTTTATTTAATACGGGTTGTTAGAAATCACTTGTGAAATTGTACAGTAGACTAAAAATCTGTATAATACAACGATCAATTCCTTAAGGGAGATCGTATCACAATTTCAGGCTGAAAGATTCAAACTCGAAAAGCGAATTACTAGAAAGAGAAACGCGAAGAACTTTACATCAAATTAAAGAGAATAAACAAAAGGGGCAAAGCAAAAAAATCCGGAAATTCACCAAAAAATGGTTTCAACTCGCACACGAGGGGTGCTTACCATTTGTCAGAAAAATCCCGTTGGTGTGACTGTTGCATAATGGTTAGTGATTTTCCGAATACACCGACCAACCGGATGGCATTTCGCTTACCATTATTCTACCAGGAGTTCCTTTCTGCTCACTCGATCTAGCACGAAATTCAGTGTTCTCTTCTCTCGATATAACTGTATATTTTTGCGTAATGTACAAAATGTTTGATGAAGGAGATAGGCAGATGCTGTTTAGTGCCGTCGGCTTTTTCATGAGACGCGATTTAAACAGAATACAAAGTTATTTTAGGCAACTGTTTACACCTACACACCGAAAGAATTTCGCAGTAATCTTTGAGCGACAATTGGAACGTTCGAGATCATGTGCAGAGAATTTATGCTCTTATGACGAACGATTTCAACTTGGAATGCCATAGGCAGGCGGCCTATTCCTCTTGTTAAAGAAGTGCTGGCGTTTATATTGTCGAGGTGAACATACACAATGCACACACATCGGTATAAAGACGCCTTAATTGTTTAATAGACGACTAAATACGCGCAAAGGTCCTGAAAAGGGCCTAAAAACGGAAATGTTTTTCAAATGGTAAGAAATTGGTAAGGACTTCCTCAAAACAAAGTCCACAATTTCTGAACGTAATTTTCGGAAAATTGCCTTTCCATTTGACTTCAAACCGAAATTTCCGGATTTTTTGGCTAAATGGTAAGCACCGAGCACATCCCGGGCCGCGATTAGCTATTTCAAAAAATTTACGTGCGAAGACAAGAAGATCACTGTAGGAGAAAAGGTCAAGGTCTGACAACAAAAAACACTACAGTGAGAGTTCAAACAAGGTTCTCCGATTGATCAGCAACGAAAAAGAAAAGTGTTACGTGTAGTGGTAGAGTTATGCTGTCCATCTTCCTGCAGGTTACAGGCCTGCCAGGTTAGTTATAAACAGAAAAACCTTACTCCTTACAGCATAAGCGTCTTACCACACCTAATAACCAACCCTGTTGTATCGCTCAGAAGCTTGGATAACCTATAGTCGACATCTCGAAAGTCTTGAGAGGTATCATCAGCGGATAAGGATAGCCTGAAACACAACCTGAAGCAGTACAGTATCAACCCCGAGAACTGGGAGCTATTAGCAAATGACCGCCCTAGCTGGAGAAGTGCTATCCATACTGGTGTGGCGCACAGTGAGCAACAGAGGAAATAACACAGTGAGAGACTCCGCTTGGCGAGAAAAGGGAAGAAAACAAGATGCCAGCGCAGTTCCAACCTCTGCTGAATTCAGATGTCCAGTCTGTCAGAGAATTTGCTCTTCCCGAATCGGACTGCATAGTCACGTGCGAACTCATGTAAAATAATTTAATTTTAATTTAATGTTCTGGGGTCGTAGTGGAATTCTGGGGTAAAGGAATGGGTTTACAAAGTGCAAAATTCGTTCGTTACAATTCACGCGGTACGGTTTACAGTCTGTCTTCGCCATATCTATTTGTTTAAAAACTAGTTCTAGCATAATATGCAAAGGCTGTGTTCAGTTCTTATAGTCGCGAAGCAAAGCGTACTCCCTAGTACATAAATAAACTGATTATTTGAAATTCGCTTCCGTTGCGGTATCAACCCCGAGAACTGGGAGCAATTAGGCAACGACCAGCCCAGCTGGAGAAGCGCTATCCATACTGGTGTGGCGCACAGTGAGCGACAGAGGAAGGAACACAGCGAGACTCCAAAATTCGCAAAGTCAATTTTAAGAATCAGTGTTTAAATGAAAATGAAGTTTCTGATCAAGTGTAAGTCGTTGTGGATAAGTTTAAAAATTTGTCAAGGATACTGCCAATCCCTTATCACACCAGGTCATGGCATCTTCATAACACTGTAGTTGGACACAGGCAGTTGCTCCTACAATAGAAAATTAAATATTAGGTCAAAAATATCACATTACTATATTGTAAAGCAAAAACATTCAAAACCTGCTTTACTCTCGTAACTAGCCTTAAAAAAAGCCACGTCATGTATATATGCGTAGAACAACATTTTGGTAGGGCTTGGATAATAATGTGTTTAATAAATCCATTTAGGATTACGCAAAGTAGCTGATTATGTTAAAATCAAAATCCGGTAAATTGCGTAAGCTTTTGTCAAATACATGTAATTCCTTGCTTCAATTTAATATCTAAATTTTCTGTGGGACGCCATTACCAAATGGCTGACCCTCACAATGGTCAAGTAGCTATAAAATTAAAACTGATCGAAGAAGGTAATATTCGTTTGCTTATCTGTAGACGAATCAGCGGATATAGTATAAGCTTTTCCAGTTAAGTCCTGTCACCAAAGATGGCCGCCAATAATCTTACCTGTTTCAAAGGCTTCAATCGACGTTGGTTCCAACTTGACAGCAGCAGTTGCGTCATTAAGGGCTTCTTGGTAATTCCCTGGCAAATAATTGAAATCAACATTCCACTTACACTTTTATGTACTATAAAAGCTGCGATAGGGAAAAAAGAAAATAAGGTCATTGAGAAATCCAAAGAGCGTTTTGACAGCTTTTTGGCTACTCTTTTATGGTTTTTGGGGAATCAAAATGCACTAAGCGAGGGAAGCGGAGTGGCGGGTTGCCGATGAGCAAACGATGGGCTTGGCGACTCCACTTCTCACGGTCCTTGCACTTTGATTGGTCAGCCGAAACAAAAGCCATCAGAAAGTTGAGCAAATGATGTCAAACAGTATTAAGAAATGATATGGTTGCGTTCCTTTTGGAAAAATCCCGATCAGGTCAGTGATCCAAGATCACTCTGATCACGGTGCATTAAAGAAACCGATGGATTCAGTATGGGCAAGAATTTATCGGCTCCATGGACGCACTATTATCCGATCTCAAAGGAACGCAGCGTAAAAGTACTCGCGAGTAAAAAAAAACTTATTATGATAAAAAAAACGCCGCGGTGCAAACATAATTATGTAACGCATGTCGGAACTTTGATTCTAGACACTTGACGTTTCGCATGCTTTAACATACATCTTTCGAAGTGACCATTTGCTAAATTACAGTTCATTTTATATGTCAAATTAAGTCTAGTACCTAATTTGAAAAAAAAATTAGCAATGTTGTTTATTAATAACAAACAGACTGAGCTTAAAATTTGCGGAAGAAAAAAAATAACATAAAATTGATTAAAATAGAATAAACAATATAGATATAAATATATATAAATGGCTGCAAAAAGGTTTCGTTTGAGTCTGTTTGTAAATCACGAAACAACAGTCTCCTCTATTTTACAATGCATATCTTATATTCCTGTCAAAATGATCCCATTCGATATTGTAGCCTGTTGATGTTATATGATCATCCACACACATAAGTCATTGCAAATCATATAACATCGGCCCAACGTCAAATGGAATCACGATGGCAATTTTAAAGAAGTTCAAAAGTATTCTTTGTTATAGAATAACATAACAGACTTGAAATGACATGACGTAAACGTCATGATTTTTAGAGTAGCTAAATACACAAGTGTCTTCGAAAATTAAATGCAAATAAAAACCAAACGGAAAAGAAAAGAAAGAAAAAAAGATTGACTTCGCAGAAAAAAAAACACTATGGACATGTCTGGTTCTGGCTGTAAGCAGTTAGTTCGTGATGTTCTATAGCACTTCCCAGGAGATTAACAAAACTTAAGGAACAAACAAGTTTTCCTTAATTGATCGTTTATCAAAGCAGATATTTTTTTATTTTACGTTAAGCAATGTGGTCCCAGAGCCCACTTTTTCCTTATTCAGCGGCGTTTCCCTTATTCTGCGGAAAGGAAAACTGACCAGTGTTCAAGGAGACATGGGCTAAAAGGAATGAGATTGCACCTTTAAGACCAATAATTCAAGACCAATAAATTGAAGTTAGCAGAAAAAGAAATGATTCTACCTAGATGGAAATTAGCCTTTGCCCTGTTGCAGTACAGTTTGGCATTTAGCTCGTCATCCTTGCAGTTCACTTGAAGTCCTTCAGTGTAGTCACATATCGCGTTTAAAGCTTCTTTATTTTTATATCCTTCGTCACCTTCTTCGAGGTACACTTTTGCTATCGCTAAATAAGAAGAAACGTTAACATAAAAATGTACAAAAACAGTGGATGATAAGACTCTCTTGCTTAAAGCATACATAGCCAATTGCTCGTAATGTTTTATCGATAACTAAAAACTCTTTTAGTAAGCACAGCGGTGCAATGCTAGCAATAAAATATGGCCCTCTCCTTTTGAACCCTACCCTTGCGGGCTTTCGTGCGCCACATTCTGCGGATTTGCCTTCAATTTACCAACCAATCAGCTTACGTACATCAAAATTTTCACGACGTTATAAATTTATTTACAGTTTGTTTTCTTACCTCTTAGAGTGTCATTATCAAAATCAAGTTGTTCATAAGGTGAAGGGACCTGACCTTGATCTATGGCTGAAAATGCGTTGAAAAAGAAATATCTTAATTGATTGTTAGTTGATCTACTAGAGACTCAATGGCGAGCAGGGGTTATTCTTATGGGTTGGACTTACGAACCGCATCACGGTGTCACGCATTCCTATCACTAATAACACAGTTATGGCCTAATAATGTATCACCAATGAAAGGCCATGCACCAACCAACCGTCCTGCTAATAGAATTGATACCAAATAAGAGATTACAAGTACAAGAATCAAAAATAAGGATACCCAGAAAAATGTCTGAGTTAAAAGCAGGTTTCCACTGCAAAAATATAGAGTCTTTATTTTAGCAGTGGAAACCTAAATAACGATCACTCGCCGAAATCGCGTTAGATCGACCTAAGAAGCTGGCAAACAACAAAGAATGAAACAAAAATCAGTGTAAGTCAATTTTATTCACAAAATATACGATTTTTTACTTTTAAAGCAAAACCGTCCTGTTCCCATGCAAACCCTTATAAATCGAATCTTTGTAACACAACACCGCTTATAAGCAAGAGTCACGTCCAAGGGTGATCTGATAGAGAGCTTGTGCTGCCTGTGTGCTTTTCGGCAAATTACTCTTTTTTCGGGCAATCTTTCAGCCTCTGGCACTATTCTCCAATACACCAGCAGCCCGAAGGGGTTTGTTTACTAAAATTAATAGTTATCACGAGTTCGCTGATATTATGTAGTTGGGCCTATCATCAGTATACACCGGTTCATTTCGCTTAAAAAAATTAGCGTAGGACATTTAAGAACCTTTTCGAACCTCATATTCACAATCGATCACAAAGAAACAGTTTTTTTTGTAGGGTTTTTATGCCAGCCCGCGGTAAAAATCATACACAGTATTAACGATATTATTACGTTGTTTTGCATCAGAAAAGTCAGGTTTGACCGCGCCATGACTGAAATAATCTTTATGTTTATGTGTGTATTTTTGCGTAATACAATTTTGGGGTTTCGTGCCCTATACCGTTGTGCCTTTCAAACCTGTTACCTACATTTTGCGGTGCATTGGCGACATTATAAATTTTATTGGATTGATTTTCACCACCAGATTTGGCTAAACTAACATTTATTTTAAAAAATGTGTGGCAAACAGTGAAGAGAATTTAAAATCAATGATTGAACACTGACCAAACAAGAACGCCAAACAAACAACAGGATAGAAGGAAATGGTAAAAGACGAAAAGTCCAAATTGGAAATTTTAATTTGGGAAGCAAGGAATGTCTGAAGTATTAAAATGAAGGATGTTGGGTGGATCATATATACACCGAAAATTTTTTTAAAACCAAAATTGCCTTTACCTGCTTCTATATACTTCAATCCTTTCTATAAAAACAAAACGAAAGTTTCCAGTTTAAAATTACCTATTGCGCCAGATACGCTCAAGAAAGAGCGATTATTGTCCATTTTTTCCTCAACAGCCTCTAACGCCCAAACGTCAGCCCATGAGCTCTGCTGTAATGGAAAAATTAAACTGTTTAAAATTAATCGAACTAAAAAAAACTTGCGTAAGCTCTGCTTACTAAGAGCTAAAATTGAAAAGGGTGCTCTTTCCCAATGGGGGTTTAGCAGAAGGTGCTCCTTTCAAATATCTACAAAAGGGATACTTTATCTCTTTTCCAAATTTTTCTAGATAAATCAACCGTTCGGTAGGTCTGATCGAAATAATTTGAGAGGCCAGTTTTGAAAGTTTTCCTACTCTTTCGTGTGCCTGTAAAAGATAGAAAGATAGAAATTGGCCCATGTTCAATTTATGAAATAAAGATGACCACTACACTCAAAACAAGAAAAATATACAGAACGCGTCAGTGTAAAATCAATGACGTTTCACAGGGGAGGTTGAGGGGTAGGGTCGAACAATCTTGTAATATTTTTACACCCGAAAGATCTTAGAAATTTCCGTTCGCTAAAACTAAAAGAACTCATCAGTTATATTTTACTCTTTCGTTTATCGCAAATTCAAAACATACGAAAACACTTTTTAAAAACATGTTTCTGGTATGACTTATGCCATCTTCAGTTTATTAAGATAAATGCAGAGAACCTTATATATATAGGTAGCATACAAAGAGAAAAATAGAAATGTAGACTACATGTTGAGGTGATAATGATATGAAGAACAATAGATAGACTAAACCGTTACAAAGTGACTGGTTCTAACTGATACCGTTACAAATTGTAGCTATTGTCTAAAGTAAAAACCCAGACTAAGACAAGTAGGTGTTAAAATATTGAATTTGAGTGTGTAATTCAGGTTTTAAACTGTTTATATAAAAAGCTTCTTTTAATTTAAGACAGTAGGATGTTTTAGCAGAATCTAAGATTTTATGGCATAAGTTATGCCGAAACATATTTTTAAAAAGTGTTTTCGTATTTTTTAAATTTGCCATTTTATTATTGCTAACCAGAGGTTATGGAAGTATATTTCGTTTATACTTTGAATACGTCATTTCTAACTGCTTGGGAGTATTTTGCTTTGCGTTTTACGCGGGGATTTCTTGTGCTGAGTTAAACTTGATCTCTAATCACAGCATTTTTTCCTGTAGTCAGTTTCCAGTCCTATTAGGTTTTTATAGATCGGTCGATTGTGTGCAACAGAATTAACAACACAAGTCTGATAGATCTGGTCCACTAGCCCAATGGCATTAAGCGATGACGTCATCGCTTCAAAACTGATAGGTCACCGAGGGTTTCGAAATGTTTGGAGGTCATAAATCTTTTTTTTTTTCAACTAAAGTTATTTTGTAGTTTTCGCAGTTTTTTGGGTACTTTACTAAAATCATAAAATTTGTAAATAATCTATGTACCTATGATCAATCGTGGACTTCGTGGATGCTCTTCTGATTTTTCGTTAACTCCGTTATTTCATTGTTTTCATTGTAGTCAATTTCACTGTTTTTTTTGTCATTTAAGCAAAATTCCAAATTTTTTGCACAATAACATTGCATCCCTAAGTTTGCTTTCCTGGGACATAGGACAGTTTACAATCGTTATCCGTGATTTTTTTTGAACATTTCAACAATAGTTTTTTTTGTTTTGATGCATAATTTATCTCATAGGACATTTTTGTGAGTTGTATTGATGCACATTTTATTAAAGAGTCTTGGCGAGCCCTTGGGGCGAATCAAAATGCAAATGGCAGGTTAATATGTACATGAAACTAAACTGTCTAACTAGAGGTTCGTTATTCGATCCAGGCTTTTCATCTTTTTGGAATCTTTCGGGAGGTCTGCAAGTTACCTGGTTATCGATCGTTATAAGATCAGAGCCTGGGAATCAATGGCTGGCTCTTGATTATAGTAGTCTGGCTCGCACAAGTGTTTATTTTTTAACAGTCGTCAAAAAGGAAGAATAATCGCCTTTATTTTATTTACAGTACAGTGACTACATATTATTTTACACTTTTAGATATTTAGCTTTATTTTTGCGTCTTTCGTTTGTAATTACCACTACTTGTATGGTACTTTTTCACCACAGGCAAGCGGATACTCCTAAATATTGCTTTAAGCTTATAAAGTCACAAGTCATTTTCAAGACCTTTCAATGTTTAGCGGCTTTACTGCTCAATCTGCTTACACTAATATATTTTTACCAAGACAGCGCCGTAACCAGCAAGATCATGCCTCGTCTATGCCCGAGGTCTGAGGGGGCTCAGCGGGCATGCCCTCCAAAAAATTCTGAAATCTGGAAGCTCTGAAACCCTTTAAGAAACATTTTTTCACGAGGCATTTCTTGAGAAAAATAAATCTTGTTCAACTGGGATTATTTTCCCAACAAATTAAAAAATACTTTTTTTTATTTTGGGTAAAAATCTAGACGAGGCAAGTGCCTCGTCTTGCCTCTTGCTAGTGACGGCCCGGCAAGAAAGTTTTATTCTGCAATAATCAAAACAGCATTCGACGAAATGTTTTCTAGATAAAAATATTCCGGCAACAAGTTATGAATTTTAAGAAATAACGCTTTCGCGTTGGAGTGAAACTAAGAGTTGAATTGTACCACAAAATATCACTCTTTAGTTGAAACATTTAAAAAGGTCGCGAAATCACGTTGTAAGACCTTATATCTCGATTATATCCAATGTCTGTGGCTAATTGTTTTCGTTCCCGCTTTTCTGGAATTGGAAAATGTTATCTAACGATGTAATTTTTCATAACGAGCACTCGGCATTTATTTACATACAAATCGATTTGTACATTACTCGCCCTGATTGGAAAACAATTAAAGTGTAAAGGTCTCCGCACACGTGGGGACAAGACGTAGGGACATGTCGCAGCAACATGTAGCAGCGACAAAATCATGTGTTGTTCACACTGAGAGGACATGTAGCAGAGACGTCTAGCGGGGACATGTAGCAGCAACAGAATTAAAATGTGTATACACACAAGTAACTGTAGCAGGGGCATGCCCCAGGGACATGTCACAGCCACACATCCCCTCGTGTGTGCTGTTAATTTTTGGCTCGTGCTACACGAATTCCTGCAACATTTTGTCCCCACGACATGTTGCACGAAGTTCTACGAATTGAATTCCGTTCAACAAGTCGCAGGGACAAAACAGCTTCAAAGTTCGTGTTGCGCGTGCCAAAAATAATCAGCACATGTACACACGAGGGGAAGTGTCGCTGCGACATGTCTCTGGAACATGTCCCCGCTACATTTTCCTTTCGTGTGTACACATCGTGATTTTGTTGCTGCTACATGTCCCCGCTCCACATACCCTCAGTGTGAACAACACACGATTTTGTCGCTGCTACATGTCGCTGCGACGTGTCCCAAGACGCAGGGACATGTCGCAGCAACATGTTGCAGCAACAAAATCATGTGTTGCTCACACCGAGGGACGTGTAGCAGGAACGTGTAGCGGGGAAATGTAGCAGCAACAAAATCAAAAGTTGTACACACACAATTTAACTGTAGCACGTGCAACACGAATTCCTGCAACATTTTGTCTCTGCGACATGTTGCACGAAGTTCAACGAGTTGAACTCCGTGCAACATGATGCAGGGACAAAACAGCTTCAAAGTTCGTGTTGCGCGTGCCAAAAATAATCAGCACACACGAGGGGACGTGTCGCTGCGACATGTCCCTGGAACATGCACCCGCTACATTTCCTTGCGTGTGTTCACATTGTGATTTTGTTGCTGCTTCATGTCTCCGCTCCACTTTCCCTCAGTGTGAACAACATATGACTTTTTCGCTGCTCCATGTCGCTGCGACATGTCCCCACGTGTGCGGAGACCTTAACAATCACTGGAGCAGTAACAGCGCTCAATGTTAAATTCCTTGTGTGACTGCGTATGTCGTATTTTATTCGCAAAAAAAAAACAACAACAACCAATTGAACCTATCAGCGTCCCATTTTGTTTATATAATACCGGCGGTTTGAGTGTCGATCGATGGTTTTCTGTACAAATTTCCCGACATATTAACAATAAATTTTTTATCGAAAGGAGAGAAAATTAAGCCTTAAAATTGCTTTTCAAATTAGGCATGTTTAATGAGCTTCTGAAGTCTGGCTTTAACGATAGGTAAATCACAGTATCAGGGACACTGCCATAAATTTAAGTTAAACCCTTTGCATTAATTAGATATCATGAATGCCAAAAAATAATGATCGTAGTGGCTTGAAAAGTAAACGATGGAGGAGTTCTGGGCAGAAGTTTCTAAAGCACAATATAAATGATATATAATAAGCTTTGTATAGTAAGTAATAATTAGTGAACGTCTGGCTTTGTAAGAACAGTTTTGTGTATGTGTTGCAATAAAAATTAAAAAATAAATAAATAAATAAATAAATAAATAATCTATAAGTCGGGCGATAACACAGAGAAAGAACCTTTTAACTAGCGGCATATGCTACAATCAATCGCTTAGTCCGGCGGCTTAGCTCCTGAATTGTGCGATTTTTGATACAAGCACCAAACTTTGCAGGATTACAAGCATTCGCATACTGATCAATTCTTGATATAGTGCCAACGCCAATTTCCTATTTTCAGCTAGTAAACAGCAATGAAATTTTCAGCCGAGAGGCCCCCCTGCCCCCCTCCCCACGAAGTATTTTTTTTTGTACTTTTATAAACCTTTTATTGTTGATTTTTATTCATAAATACAGATATGAATGCTTTTAATTAGGCTTACAATTGTTATTTTTTACCATCTGTTTGATACCAATAATTTAATAGGAAATTATTGCATGGAAAAGATTTTTCGTTCCCCGCCCTCTGCTCCCTCGCGTCTTTCGTTTTGCGCTAGCGTCCAGGTCTCTCGCGATCGATGAACCGTTCGCTAACAGAAGAAAAATAGGAAAATATAGGGCTGTGAACAGTCTAAATTACAGCATTTCATTCTAAATTTTGTACGTGCGACTTGGTATCACTACCTGGCATAATAGTATTTGTCTATAAACCAGGACAAACAAATATTTCACGAAATTTCATTGATTTTAACCCTATCCAGACCGGGAGGGGCGGAAAGTGCCCGCGCTGACTTTGAACGCTTATAACTTTTTCAAGATTCAACCAAACACTACCAAATTTTGCGAATTTATCTCAAATTTATCTGGAAATAATTTGGTAGGATAAGTTGTTGTGTCAGGAACTTGATGTCACCATGGCAACGGTATTTTGACAGGCATGTTTTCCCAATTTTGTAATTTTCGTGTTTCTATCAATGAAAAATAATTTTAATGTAATTATTTTCATCTTTTTACGGTTTTTAAGCACAGTTTTATTGATTTTGAGTACTTTGCAGTAATTGTGGTCAGGTGCAGGGACTTAAGTTCTTTCTCAGCCGACCTTCGCCAAGTTGTTCTAGGCCTTCCCCGTGCTCGCTTTCCCTCTGGTGTCCAGAATAAACCTACTTTAGCTACATCGCCGGAATCCTTCCTCAATACATGCCCAATCCAACTCCATTTCCTGCGGGTTAAGCTCACCATGATGTCCTCTTGTTTACAGATGTTTCGTACTTCCAGGTTGGATATTTTTGTGGCCATCTTATTCCCAATATAATACGAAGGCACTTGTGGATAAAAACCCTCAACTTTTTAACTACGTCCTGTGTTGTTTTCCAGCTTTCGGAGCCATAGAGAAGCACTGTCTTTACATTTGAGTTGAATAGTCTTAATTTGGTCTTAAGGGAAATCCTTTTGGATCTCCAAACTGGTTTCAGTGCTATGAATGCCTGTCTAGCTTTGCCGATACGCGTTTTTACATCTGCATCGGCACCTCCCTGCACATCAATCACACTGCCAAGGTATAAAACTGGTATAGTTCCATAATATTAATTTGCATATCTTAGTTACCTTTTGCAATGAAAATGGAACTAAAAACACTGTATATTTCAAACGATACTCAGTCAGTTAACAACATTCTAAGCAGAAGCCAAAGCAGCTAGCGTGTTTGTTTAAAACTTCATGAATATCTCTCAGCGAACTGAAAATTTTGACGCAAATTGAAAGCTTCGCTCAAAATCCTAGCTGTTTACATCCGCAGGCATAATATAATAAAGATTTTTATTATTTATCTTAAGATTTGGTTTGTCTTGCCTAAATAAAGAGTACAAGTTGCCAAAATACACTTAAAACTCATTTGAAGTCAGCTTAGAACAGCGATCAAACTATACACACTAAAAGCTGGATATAAATCGAAAAGAATTTTCGAAATTAAACATGACAGCAACTAGACTGCTAGTGATTTACAATTATATAATCGTAAAAAAAAAACAAAATTATATACCAAAGACTGTTCAAAGCGAGGTAATGTCTCAACTGGCCTTAACGACTGTGTCTGCGCATATCTTGCATAATACAACTGGTCACTATCAGCTAATAATAAAATATCGGCTGATCTGTTTCTCATATGATTATTTAATTCAGAACTGAACAAGGACGTTTTCCGTTCAAAATCGCCCGAGTTGACGGCCATGCAGAGATCTGCTTGGTAATATGGAGTTAGTACATGTGATAATATGGAGTTAGTACATTTCGCTCGCGGAAACCCATTCGAAGCCTGTTCGCAGACTAAGTCGGATACAGTGAGCCATGGAAGAGAACCGACAGAAAAAATACATTCCACTTCAGATTTTATGCAGATCACGGGTAAAGTATTAAAGGGAAACATCTTCAATAATAATATTATGTTGAATCGCTTTCGATTTAGTTTCTACATATCAAGGAAGATAAAGTACACGCTGAGCGTTATATGAATTGCTTTTAGTATTAAAGTTAGTTCGCAATCATTTATATCAAACGTAAAACAATAATATAATGATAATCTGAGATATATGCAATGCTTTCGAGTTGTATACCGTGAAAATATCACACAAGCAAGTTCGCGGAGCGCTTTGCAGAATGAATTGTTTTTAACAATCGAATAGAGGTAAGTTTACAATTATTTTATCAGTTACGGCATCATCGACAACTAACGGGCAACGACATCAAAAATAACGTCTGCATGTGCGTATTACACTGGATACTTGCCTGAACAGATTCACTGACTTGATCCGCTGAGTGTTGGTACAGTCTGAGAATAAGTAGGCCACCTGATTTGCACCGTAAACCCTACACGGGTATTTTTCAGCGATCACTCTCTTTGTTAAGAAATCAAACTGAAACAAAACGTTTACGCGAACACGTTGGCACTGAAACTGTACCAGCGTGTTTGGTACGTACGGGAAGTTGAATGACCTTGAAAATTCCATG
>NC_135765.1:22235702-22444297 GCF_052425735.1 Oculina patagonica
ATCAAACGGCATAACGTTATTTATACCAATCGCCGATTTCAGGAAGCCATTGCAATCCCGGTTGATGTAATTGTTAGACCACCATAAAGAAGAAGAGTAGCCGCATCTGTCAATCTGTCAGTCACTGGATGATTGCCACGTGAGAAAGAAAATCGGAGCAGATCGTAAAGGACATCAGAAAGATGTGCATTCTACAAAGCACAAATACCAATACCGTTGTAAACCACTCTCTCCTAACCTTTACAATAACAATGCTCAGGAAAAACCACTCCGTACAAAACAGTTGCAAAACCTTAATATAACCCATTTGATACTTTTGTTTCTATGTTTGTATTATTTGTATCAGTTAAAGGGACTGTGTCATGGATTTTAGCTAAATTTTGGCATAGGCAATGACCATCAAATTCGTTGAAATGTAAAACATAACTTCTTAAAACGGTGAAGGAACATTTCAACAACACAGCAAATACAAAAGAAGGTATGGATGGCCAAAAGTGACGAAGATTCCAACGTATTGCGATATGGGTTTTTGAAATATTTTTGGGCTGAACAGTTTTCAAAGTTCAAACCTTGTTTGTTTGTAACTTTAAATTATAACGCGTGGGAGACAAATTTGGTGGCAATGAAGCTATGGTTTTGTCATTTAGATCCATTGAAGTAATTCTTTGCAAAATTAATTTCCATAGCGAGTATTTGGCAAACTTAATAAACTCAGCCGTGACACAGTCCCTTTAAACATTCTTTATGGGATAAATACTAAGTTCGTAAACTGTAATTATTGCAACTGAACATGAGGAACGAAACCGGCTTAGAGTCGTATTTTGTTTAAAGAATTATTGCGTCTCTTGTGGGAAAACGTTCATATTTTCAGTGTGGAAGAGATGCACGCGATGAGCCTCGCGATAATCGAACGAAAAGTCTCTTTTTCATAAATTGCTTCATTAAACTGAACATTGGAAGTTACTGCAAATTTAATTTTCCCCTGACTATTGAAGCCAATCTTTTATTTTGCCTTAAAGGTTAGATTAATCTGAATTCTAAAATAGTACAAGTAGGTACATTTCTTACAGTGGAATATTCGATGTTTCTTTTTTTAGCGGATTCTTGCAAAAAATAGATAATGAAAGTTTTTTACATTAAATATTACAATAACCAAAAAAGGGATTGTTTACACAATATTGTTGAATTGACTTGTTTTTTGGTAATATAAGTTCAGTTTATGTGTAGATTATTCATTATAAAAAATGTTAAAGGGCTGTTTAAAGGGACTACGTCACGAACAACTCAACTTGAAAAAATTGGCAATTTTTTTCAAGCTCCTTGCTAATAATTCGTCTTAATCTTTGTCACTTGAAACTATCCTTGTTTATTCAAATACCGTAACATATCCCCTTTAACGTCCGTGAGATAGAAGATATTGACAAGATATATATTATATTTGTCTTTATTTTTGTCTTTATTGATTATATTTGTAAATACTGTAAATCGTATGATTATACCTTCCATGTTGTTTCAATGTAAATAGCTTAGTTTGAAAGTCATATAAACTACATATATTAAATATAATTTCTTATTTCGACAATCTAGCCGGTTGTGAGGACACTAAGACTCGCTAATTTTATTCCGATCTTTTTGTTCTGATCATTTGTCTTGTCACTTTTTTAACCATGAGTAAAACAATTGTGAATTTTATATTCTCGATATATTGCTTTAATTTTGTGCTATTAACTTACGCAATGATGATTTGTTCGTCTGGTGTGAATTTGAGACGACCTTTAGGCGACTTGTCCGTCTACACGACCAAGTCGTCCTCAAAAAATCGTCTTCCTAGACGGCCAAATTGACGGACAGATTCAGACGACTTGTACGTTCAAAATCGTGTTCATCCCTTTTTCACACTAAGACGATTTGTCCATCTCAGACAATTTGTCCGTCTTTAGTGTGAAAACGTATAACGGCCAATATTTTCTCAATTTTGTGCCTATGTTTGACGATCTTAGAAGTTTTCAATGAGCCTGAAATTCAGGGATGGTGTTGTGTACTGAACAAATGCCGTCCTGAAAAATGTTTGAGAAAAATAATGGACGATTTTTTAAATAATCACTTTTTTCGCGAAAGCAGCTTTAGGAATGAAGAATAAAGCCCAAAATTGAGTTTCACCCTGATTAATATATTTTCAAGATTCACGTTTCACGTATTTCAAAAGAGTATTATGTTAATTATTCTAACTCCTTGCATTGTGAGGCTGGGCCGCCTGTGGCCATCCTGAATTTTGGCGCCAGAAAGCAAGGAGATCGCGGGTAATTTGACTCGGCTACCGCCAAAGTACTGGCACCCGCTAGAGACAAGCGTTTCCTAGAGAAAACATACCGCAAGAAATACTGAGTAAAAGAGCTGTTAGATAACCGTTGTCAAGTGGGTGAATACCACACGCTAGTAAAAGAAATGCGTGAATATGACCACGAGTCATTTTATAAATACTTCCGAAAGACACCATAAAGCGAATAAAGATTTGAGTAGGCCTTCCCGGTTTTACGATTCACAGCCTACGTGACCTGATGCCAGGCGTTTTCTTTCACTACTGCGTTCTTGTAATTTGGGTCTGTGCAGGTAGTCAGTTCCATATTGCTGGATACTTTCTAACTTCGTCGATGAGAAGTGCTTCTACATCTGAATTTTACCATGGTTATATCGATGGCACATTAAAACAAAATGGCGTCGACATGGTAAGTGGTGTCATGGGTCAAAATCCAAAAGTATGATTGGTTAAATCCCTGCGCAAGCACGGACCGGCCACGAAAAAAGTTGAACTCAGGTTTCTTTGGGAAAATCCGAAGTTGGATCATTGATCTCAGATCACACGGATACTTTGGTCCCAAAGAAGCGAATAATCCGAAAATGGATTTTTGCCATGACAACTCCTTAAACACATTTGGCACAGAACATGAAATATCAGCACAAACTTATTTTCCGTCGAATTTTTCCTAGCTAAAATCATTTCAGCACACGAAATCCTTCACATAAATCACACGTCGAAATAGTTCTTCTTTAGACTCGAGCACAATGTGGCGAGAATGCATCTGAGAACGAAGAATGATCAATGCAAACTTCACTCGTGACAATAGGCTAGTTTCGAATTACGCTCCACTGATCACAAACAAAGAAATAAAGTCGAGGTTCAGAGGAATTGTTTTATTCCCCTCAACCTCGACTTCACTCCTTTGTTTTGGATCAGTAGAGCGAAATTCGAAGCTAGCCTATTGTTAAAAGGATACAACTTTCGTATTTTAAATAACACTTCATTCTGATCAAGCTACCGTTTCCTTTAATCGTGAAATATTTTTGTATTTTGATCGAAAAAAGCGCCTGAAAACTTGCCGTATGACAGTGTTTACAAAGAGCGAACCTGTATTTTAACAGCAAAGACCGCTGGGCCAATGTACTTTTTTCGAATCCTTTCCCAAAGAAACGCACGAAACATGAATCCTAAAAATCCGGATTTAGATATGATCTGATGTATCTACTCGTGTGGATTCTTCAGATCATTGATCCGAGAATAATCCATTTTCGGATATAAGTAAAGAAACGCAAAATCCGTTATTGGATACAAGAATCCAGATTTGGATTTTCCCAAAGAAACAATCTCTTTAGTTCAACTTTTTCGAAAACCTTCACGACCGCTACGTGCGTATCCGTACGTGTAAGGTAAGTAAATACCAAAAACACGTGGCATTGGAAATTGGACAACATAAGTTGACGCACGTTAACACGCGCGTAAAATTTCATTTTTACGTACGTTAATAATTTTTTAAAACCAATCGAGTTTTGATCAGCCTGAATTTCAGACGTCCCTCTCCGGTCGCCTGCTCCCGAGAAGGAACGTCTGAAAAAGTCGGCCTCTGATGCCGTCCTGTGACGTCACTACAATTTGGTTTCATTCATACGGAAAAGTTTCTGTCGAATCCACGACTTTGTGAAAGAAAAATCGCTTCAATAAAGGATTACAGGGAATAAAATTGTTTTAATAGTACACTGTTTTTTTAAACTTGAGAGAAATGGATGAGATTTTAATCGACTGCAAGCTATATTCTTTACGGAACTGATTTTAAAATCTGAACTGATGTGCTTGATCTAGCGATCGAAATCAGTCAGGTAAAATATAGCGCAACCGCTGTCACAAACAATACATAGGTGAAACCAAACGTAGACTTAAGCGTGGTTTTCACTAGCGACGCAAGCACAAGCACAAGCATAACCGCTCTTATTTCACCGTGAAAACTGCTTCAAGGCAAGCAAAAGCACAAGCGTATCGTATTTTGATGCTTCTGCTTTTGCTTGCGTCGCTGGGGAAAACCAGGCTTTAAAGACCTTTTCAACGAACATAGCAGAACTGTTGACAAACAACAGTATCACTACAGTATCACAACATTTTCTTTATAACAATCAAAACGCTATTGACATCAGAGAGTAATTCCTCTTAAACTCATTCAATCTAACCGTGACGCGTTGTTGGGAAAGCAAGAGAGGCGTACCTCATTGAATGAGGTCAAACACTTGCACTTTTAGGATTAAATAAAAAAAAAGATAAAGATTACATTTCGTAGTTTATATTTCCACTTATATGTTGTTGTTCAAGTTTTTAGTGCCATTTATATTTGTAAACTTAAGGTAAATGACTAGTAAATTCGTTTCTGGGAAGGTAAACTCTTTCAAGCTCTTTACAAACGTTTTCAAATTACAATCCTTGTGCGTTAAAATTCAGTGATAATTTCACATAATTAAGCAGATAATTTTCAAATCAACCAATCAAAATCACTTCCGGTATTTGGGTAGTGACGTCACCGGACGGCATAAGAAGCGGATTTTTTAAGACTTCCCTTCTTGGAAGCGGGCGATCAGAGAGGGAGGTCCGAGATTCAGGCTAAGTTTTGATTGGTTCACCGTAAATGTTTTGGGGCCTGTTACACGACCCCCCACCCGGACGGGATTTTAGCCTGGAAGAGCTGTATGCCATTAGGTCAGCTGTACATTTTTATTCGAGATGAAGACAGAGAACAAGAAGTTATATATTCTGCAAGCTGCCGTCTATTTTGCTGAGCCAATGTCAATTTAACTTTAAAGTGAACAAAAGATGCAGGTAAGCTAATTTTGCTTGTTTATACTTTCTCGTTAAAAAGATTCGTATTACCCAATAGTTACCGAACGATATTAGGCGTATATTACCGAGCGATATTACTGAACGATATTAGGCGTCTGCGATTTGAGAACTTTGAGAAACAGTAACAAAGTGCCGGTTTAGTCGCCACATTTGGATAGTCGATAACACCTATATCCACCTATATATCATTGTTTGAAGACTATTTAAGATGACTCGCAAACATCTTCATTACAAATCTTGAATGCAATTAACCACTGATTTTCATTCTGACCGCGAGACATCGGAACTTTGTATTGTATTGTAATGATGTCATGCGAGATTTTCAGGCAGTCAGTACTTCTCTACTAGCTGCCTGATTTGGTAAATATGACTAAAAAAAGCTTTTATTGTGGGCTTTTTAATAGAGGATTCAGAACATCGAACATCATGCTATAATGATATTATTCCAGTATTAATTCCGCCTGTTAGAGGAAGTCATTCAATATGCGCATTGGAATATGCATGCGTTACAACACGCGTACACGTCGTCTTGCTTCACTAAACACGATCTGTTTGAAAGCAATTACATGGTTGTGGGGTCATGTATTTATGAACCAGTTTGCAATTACCTAGGACAAATTAATATCACATTATAATAAATTTAAATAAATGATACAATAACTGATTAAAATTAAGATTTAAAATTTAAAATCGCACATGTGTATTGGAATCGACTCAGCCGACAAACTGCCCAAGTTAAGTTCCTTTAGAAAGAGTGACGGCCTGACCCTAAGGGACGGTGGGTTGCTTGGTTACCATGGTAACGTCAAAAGCGGTCAAAGATTAACAAATAGATTCCATTTTGCCGTGCGTCTGTTCAGTTATAGATCACAGATGACGTCAAAATGTGGTATGAACAAAAGAAGTGGCCCACGAGCCGAAGGCGAGTGGGTCACTGATGTTCATACCACATTTTGACGTCTTCTGTGATCTATAACTGAACAGACCCACGGCAAAATGGAATCTATTTGTTTTATATAAAAACACAAGACTTCAGCACACTTCTGTGTGAGCAATGCTGCCGTACCGATGAGCTAAGTTGTTTTGATTTCACTGTTAATCCGATTGAATAAACAGAAAAATGGTCAATTGAAAGTCAATGAAAAAACTAACCTTTATTCCGATTTGGAAAGTTGTTAAAATCTAACCGAAGCGTTCAACCGCAATTCGTTTGTTTCCCGTGGCAACGTCCAACTGTACAACATCGGTCAAACTTTCATACAGATTTCGGATAATTTCTCGAATAATTCACTGTCTTCTTCAAGCTTGTTTCGCCCAGTTAAATGCTTCGAAAGGTGAACGATGCTTGGCGTATTGTTTCTCACTGAAGATTTGTAATTAAGCTGAACTTTTTTGCTTTGTTGTGGCCCCGCAAGTTTGAAAAACTTTGCCGACAACTCTGATTTGGACTATGAACTCTGATCACGCGCGCGAGTCACACCACCGCGTGACGTCATCTATGTGTCTGTACTCTAATAGATCATAAGTAAGAACCAATCAAAATGCACGTAGAAGTCAGGTTATTATATAAAACCACATAGATCACACATTTATGGGAACTGAAACCTGTCCTTTAGAAGTGCTAATATCGCCTTTTTCCGTAGCTAAACCTTCCTTTCTTTAGGCTCTGTCTCTTCCGTTAAACATCCAGTTCCATTTTTCCTTAACTCAATTTCTTTATTGGTTATCAAAATAAGATAATTAAAGAAAACGCTTCGTTGTAAGTGCTTGTCCGCAGCTAAGGCCGTACTTTAAGAGACAATAGGTACAGGGGCGGATCGAGGATTTTC
This sequence comes from Oculina patagonica, assembly GCF_052425735.1. Lineage (NCBI taxonomy): Eukaryota > Metazoa > Cnidaria > Anthozoa > Scleractinia > Oculinidae > Oculina > Oculina patagonica. Next base: position 22,242,690 of record NC_135765.1, read on the forward strand.
GGGGGATGGGGGGGGGGGGGGAGATGGGTGGTTGCGTGTAGCTGTTAGCAAATATTGCGTTTTACTATTTTATCTTAGCTCCATGCTTTATAGATAAGGGGTGGGGCGTGGGTGAAAGCAAAATTTTTTATTTTTCATTACACTGTAAAAATGGACTAGTTAAAATAAATAGTCTGACAGCTTAGCCATTCTTAACGGTCAAAATTGTCAACAAATGAAAATAATTAAATTAATTTACTTTATATGTGTCTTTAACCATTGATATTAATCGCGATAACTCTAACTATCATTAACTATCGTTACTCTAACTATCGTTACTGTACAGGTGATTTAATTCTTTTCCAATTTTGGAACGACACTGTTTACAACCCTTTTTTCCCGGTAACACAAGGTGAACAGTCACGAAAGATACGACGACATTTGAAACCTTTCAAGGTCGCAACCCTCGTGCAAGCAAAGCAACATGCCACCAGAAAGCGGTGGTAAACAAAACGAGCAAATCTATCGGGGTACAGATTAGGGTCTTCGGGTGTTTGTATTTGACGATCAGCGCTCGGTCATGTGATAGGTTGTGCATGGCGCTTTCGCGTAAGAAATGCAAAAGCCCTCGACTGATTTCAACGCAATACAAAGTTATTAATTCAGTTGAACTTGTAATTGGTGTTTAACACATTCTAAACGCAGCTGAAAGACTTAGTACACAAAACGTGCAACACTAGCGGGATAAAGAGCTTATAGCAGAAGCCTGGGGTCCTCATTTTTAAACACTCTATTGTCACAAACTTTCTATTTACACACACTTTGTCTATATCAGTAACCGAGAAATTTGTTCATTTTTTTATTATTTTCATAGAGACTTGTTGATTGTTAAAATATTAAATTTAAATGGCGACCGCTTTGTACGTCACGAGCCACAACTCTGAAAGCAGCTAAAAGCCGTCGTGCCCATAATTTTTAGTGTTTGCTGTTAAATGGGCCAATTTTTTAATGTTTACTGTTTCCGGAGAAAATACTGTGAAAAACTCAAACTTAGATGGTGAAAAACTCAGTCTTTTAGCATTGAAAATTTTTATCCGCTCTTCGAAAATCGGTAATGAAATTACTCATAAACTTTGAGCCTGTGCTGTGTGTTCTCCACGGAAATCTTCGGTAGTCTTCGGACATCTTCGGTAGTGTACGGAAATCTTCGGCAATCTCCGGGAATATTCGGTAGTATGATATACTGAAACTAAATAATATTGGCGTTTTTGGAGCCCTTTTTTTTCTTTTTGGATACAATTTACTGTTACAGTGAATTTTTTACTATTAGTGTTAAAATGCATAAAATTTAACTGTTTGATGTTACAGAGCCAACAATTTAAGTGTTTAGTGTTATTGAAGTACCCCCATTCAGACCCTCTTATATATAAGAAAGTATCTGCTTTCTATTGATATACACTTTCCGTTTACACACACTTTTTATATCAGAAACGAAGATTTTTTACTGGTTGCTTGTTATGATATCAAATTTAAATGATGAATATGCCTTTTCACTTAGTCTAAAAATAAAAAAGTATCTGCTATCTATTGTTACACACTTTTTATTGTTATACGTACACATTTCATTCTCTCTTTCGATAGCAATATGTTTTTGAACACTAAAAATCGCGTTACGTTCTTGACTAATCCGAAGTAAAACTAAAACCAATCGTGAATCCCTCGCCCACGTTTTCCCCTTGCTACGAGTTTGATTGGTTCACTTTAAACGCTTTGGGACTAGCCTGTCCCAGGCGTTCTGGGACACGACCCATACCCGGACGGGATTCCAGTCCCCGTGAAATGAATTCATTACGTCAGCTGTACATATATTTTCGGGAAGTTCCCTTGATTTATGAAGACGGAGAACAGGAAGTAACATTTTGCAAGCTGCCGCCCATTTTCCTGAGCCAATGTCGATTTTGCTTTAAACTTATTGTGCTGACAAAAGAGGCTGGTAAGCTAATTTGGCTTGTTTGTATATTCTCATTAGAAAGTTTCGTAATGTTGCACAATATTTAACAATTATTCGCCGAAGGCTCAGTGATTATTGTTGAATAATCCCCTCGACTTCGTCTCGGGGATTATTCAACAATAATCACTTCGCCTTCGGCGAATAATTGTTTTAGTATAATTTTTAGAGGTGATCATCAAGAACTTAAAAAATGACGATAGCAAACAAGAAAACAGCAAACACAAGTGTTCGCTTGCATACGGTGTAAACCAGTTTAATTCATCGATTACAATCAGAATTTACTAGTATTTAGTTAAAGCAATAAAACGGAACAAAACAAACACTATGAGGCTACGTTTACACGGACACGGTTTCATTTGTAACCGAATCGAAAGCGATGCGGTTACGCCTTTCGTTTACACGGCACCGATCGAGACAACTACTGTAACCGGGTCGTTTTGAAAACGCTGTCAAAAGTGGAGCGTTTTCAAAACGATACGGTTTCGTTGTCGTGTAGACGGTCAAAAACGGCGAAACCGCATCGATTTGAAAACGGCCATGTATTTTGGCACGAACTGGCTAGCTTGCGAAGGGTAAACGTGGTAAAACAAGCATAGAAAGCAGCGCTTGCTTATACAATCACATTCGAAAACAGTCGGAAAATCGTTAAATAGGCTCTGTGTAAACACTTCGAAACCGTGTCGTTTTCGATGCGGTTTCGAGGTCATAAAACAGTGTCGATTGATAACCGTGTCCGTGTAAACGTAGCCTGAGAAAGATAGATGTCCGTTACCTTTGTATGATTGTTGATGAATTCTAAGCGAATGTGGGAATCCTCTCGAAAATGAGAAGCTTCGGTGAGAAGAGAACTAAATAATGTTTGCTCAATCGATCTGACTGAGTTTCTCATCGATCGCCAGAAACCGCCCTGTTTACGATCATTTCTAATGCTTTGAGAACCACCTCTTGAAAATGTTTTCGGTCCAAAAGTCTTGATAGTTAATTTGAAAAATTCCCAGTGTTTAAAATATCCAGGACTCGGACGGGTTTCTTTTAAATCAAAGGAATTTTCATTCAGCAAAAGCGGCCATGTTTACTTGCCTGGATGTCAAAGGTGGCGTGGCTAAGTAACCAAGCCTTCAAAGCTATAATCACCTCGCGCTGGGTGAATATAGCCTAATAAGCCGAGCTTCTCGACCAATCAGAATGCTTCAATTCTTATAATCACCTCTGAAATTATACTAAATAATGATATAAGTCATCTGCGTTTCGAGGACTCTCAGAAACAGTATCAAACTGGCCGATCTAGTCGCCAAATATGGAGTTGTAGAGTTTAATGGTATAACGTCTTAACAAAGCTTCTATATCCTATATCTTCGCACTACAATGTAACTCAGTTGTATTTGTTGGAGATAATTTGAGTTTGAGCTGACTCGCGAACATCAAATTACTCACTGCTTTTCATCCTAAAGGGAAAATGTCGGAATTTTGTATTGTAATGAAGTCACAAGATTTTCAGGCAGCCAGTTCTGTTCTATTGCCTGTCTGATTTGGTAAACTGATATAACCAAAGAAAAGAATCCATTATGGGCTTTTATCGGAGGACGTAAACGTATTAAAAGACATCGAACATAATAATGATGTAGGCCGGTGTCAGCATGGTTAATATTCAAGTCCGCCCGTTAATAGTTAATAGATAATTACTGAGGCTCACAGCATTATTGGATATATTGCCAAGGCTGCCTGCAATATACCCAATAATGCTGTGAGCCGAAGTAGTTATCTATTATAATTATTGACCCTCCTAAAACCCTTTTTTCTCTCTGCATCACATCGACGATTTCAGTCGCTTCCTCACTGATGTTTTGGTTCATGGCTGTAATATTCGATATATTGCAGACAGAACAATAGGATTTTTGTGGGTCAGTAATTATTTCCTTATCCCACCTGCTGACTCATTAGTATTAAGGTGTGGGAAGACTCCTGTCGAGCAGAAATGACAGGGAGCACGAGAGTGGATGAGTCAGCAAGAGGGGTGGGAGGGAGGGCTGACCAGTTCCTAGACGTCTTCGCGAAATGAGACACTGCTTGCATTAATTATCATGTCTTTTATAATGCCAATAAGTCATCACGTGGGATAATGATTATTTCATGAACTGTGGATAGTTCCTTATCCCACCTGCTGACTCATTAGCATTAAGGTATGGAATGATTCCTGTCTCGCTACACCTGGGAAGGTAGGGCGAGCCAACTTTTTTGGGTGTAAACAGGGACATTTTTTGATTCACATACCAGGGACAAGTGTGGACATGCAAATTATTCGTGAAGGGAGAGTCAAGGTTTGTCTCTGTTGGCAGGGATAACTTTACTCATGTCAACGCTCGGTAAAGGATGGCGCGGGGGAAAGGGTTTACAACCCTCCTACCACGGAAAATGTTTCTTCAAATAAACATGCCCTTAGTGTGACTTAGTGCATTACTACGCTTTAAAAACTCACACCACGTTGTTGAATAATCTAAAGTAAAACTTAAACCAACCGTGAATCTCTCGCCCACGTTTTCCCTTTGCTACGGTTTTGATTGGTCAGTTTTTTACGTTTTGAGGGTCTGGCACTAGCCTGTTCAAGGCGTTCTGGGACACGACCCCCACCAGTCCACGAGAAATTAATTCCATTACGTCAGCTGTATATTTATGTTCGGGAAGTTCCCTTGATTTATGAAGACGGAGAACAAGAATTAACATTTTGCAAGCTGCCGTCCATTTACCTGAACCAATGTCGATTTTACTGTAAACTGATAGCGTGGACAAAAGATGCAGGTTAGCTAATTTTGCTTGTTGTATATTCTCTCACCGAACGATATTAATAACAAAGTTCCCGATCTAATCACCAAATCCGGAGGTGTAAAGTTAATGGGATAACACCTTACCAAAGCCTTTATATCCAATATCCACGCACCAACTAGCATTTGTTGAAGATTATTTGAACTTACTCACACCGAACATCTATTATTTACTGCTTTTTATCCTAAACCGGAAAACGTCGGAATTTATTGGAATGAAGTCGCAAGATTTCTAGGCAGCCAGTAGTGTCCTCTTACCTGTCCGATTTGGTTAATTGATAGAATCCATTATTGACATTTAACGGAGGACGAAGACATCAAAAACCATGATTTAGGCTTGTGTCGGCATAGTTATAATTTTTAATATTTAATTCCGCCGTTTATAGCGTAATCGATTAAATGCTAAGTAAGGCTTATTAAGGACCTGGCAAAGCACCAATAAAGCTTGTTACAAACTACAATCCCGATTTCTGGAACATTCAGGGGAAACAAATACTCAGCCGTGAAATCGCGAGGTTCGATGCCGGGGTTCGATGGTTTCCTTCGCATGCGGTTTGGCATGGTCTCGTCGCGCAACATTGCGCAACTATCAAATTAACGTCTGTGAAGGACATTAGAGAGGCCTAGCTTCCAAGGAGGGTAGCCCTGTCGCAATCTCCCATATTTCTGGGAACCGATGTCACCTTGTCAACAGCTGTTGAAGTCGCTGTCGTTTCTCCCGTTATTGTGTTGCTGCCGCACTGTGTCACTGTCGCATTTTAGTGCCGTTATGATGTCGCCTGTCGCTGTTTAATGCCAGGATTCAGGGTCATGTCGCTTGACGCTTTAACACCTTGGTAGGTTTCACTAATATAGAGGTTCGAGTAATTGGAATGATATTTCAAAGAAGTACTTTCCACGCGCATTGAAGCTTAGTTCGAGAAATGAAGAAATAGGTAGGCTCGAGAAATCGGGCGTAAAATTGCTGATCATTACAGAGAAGTACTATCAAGCGAAATGAAAATTGCCCGGGGGGGGGGGGGGTACTCCATATAACGGCCTATACGGGGAGGCTCCGCCCGAAAGGGGTACTTTTTTCAGGCTTCAGGTATATAAAAGGGTAGCGATTTCACAAGTTTAGGTATATGAAAGGGTATGAAAATCCGTCATTAAGGTTTTTTAAAATGCCAGTAATTAAAATATTTCGAACAGACGCACTTTATGGCTGTATTATTTTAATTTATTAAGCGCTACATAAAAATGACAAGAAAACGTCCTGTTCTAAGGCTATGTCACGTCTTTTAGGTATATGAAAGGGGTACCTTTTTTCAGTAAAAGGTATACAAAAGGGGTACAATTTCTGTCAAAAAGACCTGTATATATAAAACTTTTTTGAGTGCCCTACCCCCCCCCGGAAAATTGGCCCGGTAAATCGGGAGTTTCGACCAACCGAGGGTTCTAGAAAACAAGATTCTACTGTATTCACATAAATTACACGTTTTTATCCAAAAGTGAACTTATCAATTTAATTAACTTTGCGATGAAAGCTAGCAGCAGTTGGTTATAGATGCTTCAGTGATTTTGCCTAAACCACATTGTCTGCATATCTCTGAAACCTTGACCCACCATCTTGCACATTACAGTTGCAGCTACCATTAAAAGTTGATTAGAAGGGATTGGGTTAAGCATTAAATGGCCTCTTAGGTTTAAGCACCAGGGTAAATTTCGAGAAAGCTTTCCATGGAGTGAAATGAAAACAGGAAGCAGAGGAAGTCATGCTTATTGACGTATGTATGTGTTACAACACATTGTCTTGTTTTACTGAAATGTTCATTGTTTCCGCTGAGAAAGAGTGATGGCTGGCCCTAAGGCCATTGTTAAATTCTTGAGGTGGTGGGCAACTGCTTTGGAGTAATATTTTGTTTTCAGCATTGGTATTTGCAAGAATTTTTTTACCATTTTTCTTCCAATTTTTTCCCTTTGCCAGTACTTGTGCACGATTTTTCTCCTTTGTTTCGTGATTGCCCCCTCCCCCTCCCCTCCCCGCACCTAAAAAATTGTTCCTTGGAACACCAAATTCGGACCGCTGAGGTTTGTCGCATCAAAGACGGCGAACATCAGGGAAAGGGACCTCAGTGGACTTGTCGGAGGAAACACATGCAAAGGGTGTCACCTTTGTAACTCTTGAGCCGAAAACACCCTATAAGTATTAAATATAGGTTCGATATTCCGTATTTTAAAGTAGTATCTTAATTGTAGGAATTAGATGTAAATACAAAGAGTGTTGGAAAATGTAGTATAATTTAATGTAAATAGACCAGAATCGTTTTTATACTTATATTATATTTTAATTTAAACAGTGTCCCCGATTAGTAAGCTTAAGGCTAGCTAGAAGACCAGACACTTAAATAAAGTTCTTATTATTATTATATTATTATAAAAAAGTTGCTGTAAGTTTTTCTGATGTTTGATTTGAAAGCCCCGCGATTCCATTTTTTGGGTGAAAATCGGCTTGGACCGGTCAAAAATGAGCTTCCCACCCTTGTTCTCCTCTTTTAACGTGTGGTAACAGTCATTGCAAAACCCTTCAAATAGCTCAAATTCGACATTTTGAGCCGCTTATTTTCCAAAACTTTGCCTTTAAGATTGTGTTTTTTATTTTTCATTTTATTTTGAAAAAGGGTCACACCGGCAGATTTTCGAGAAAACCGCCATTAAAACAACTAGCGCTCTGTTCCTTTAAAGGCACTCGTTCGTTCATTTTGCCAGTTTTTTCGTGTTTGTTTGTTTTAACATATAATGGTTTTGTATAGGTAATCACATGATTTCGAGTGCAATTTGGGATAAATAAGCACGAGTAAATTTTTCAAAGGCTACGGGCTCGTGCAATTTGTAGTCTTTGAAAAATTAACGAGTGCTTACTTATTAGTAATATTCATGAAAAATTGCGAGAAAAGTACATGCCCAAATCTCGTACAAAAACAAATATCATCACGCGTTCATTCAAAACAAGGTCAAAGCCCAAACAACGTACAGGTTCCTCAATGTTTTAAAAGTTTTTTAGTCGAAAAATCTGGCTAAACAGTCAAACGAATTGTCTGAATAAAAGTTTTTGGGTTTTACCTCTTCCAGAGATTTTCTTCTGCTCCTACTTGTCGAGCTTTGCTTGAGCAATTTCAATTCGACGGTCAGCCAAGTGAAGACAAGTGTTTCGCTTTTCATTTCAAGACTTTCAACACTTCCTTGGACGAAACAATTCTCTGTCTCGTACAACAGAAAGCCTATATGTTCTGTTCTCTATGTACAGTGTCTTTCAAGCGATGTTAGCATAACGTTGAGGCTCTCTGGTCCATAATCTTCGAAAAATTAATGTGTTTGTTGTTTTTGAATTCGGCGAATTCGGCGTAAATAAATTTGCTCAATGTGGCTGCCTTTGTTTATTAACCAGTCAGGATGCCGCGTTTGTGTCTCTTTTTTGCACTAAATTTCCTCATTTCTGCATAGAATTTACTGAAAACTGCATTTCTCTAAGCCAATCAGATTTGAGAAATTTTTTGATGTATATTATAAGTACCTGTAATCGCATGATTTTGAGTGCAGTTTGGGATAAATAAGTACGAGTAAATTTGTCAAAGGCTAACAAATAGGCTCGTGCAATTTGCACAGGGGCACCCAACAGACTGTTTCGGTGAATATCTGTTCGGAAGACCTATTATCGCCTACGATTTTCGAATTAAAGTGAGATGAAAAACTGGAGATATCTTTAGCTCAAACTTTCGTGTCATGGGGAAAGTAATGCCTGTTGTTTTCGAAAAGAGAAAAAAAATCGCGTTGGGTACGAAAAAAGGCCAGCTACGATTTTCGAGAAGGCAACAGCGGCTCGTAAATTCGGGTAGTAATATTTCGTTCCCTAAAATTTTCTGAAGTTTGAAAGTTCAGCTAGCGTTTCCGTAAAGATACACTTTTCTAAGCGTTTAAAAATAAGGCTTTAAAACGCACAAAAAGGTTACTTATAATGCACAAATTGGTGTTCCGACACCTATAGTAAAATTTTCTCGTTGGGTGCCGCTGTTTACAGTCTTTGAAAAAATTTACGAGTGCTTATTTATCCCAATTGCATGAGAAAAAATCTTGTGACTACTTAGTAATAATATTCATGAAAAATTGCGAGAAAGCAACATGCGCAAATCTCGTACAAAAACAACTTCTTCAAACTCGGCAAACATCACACTTCCAGACAAAACAAAGTCAAAGCCCAAACAACAGGTTTTTTAATGTTTACAAAGTTTTTAAGTCGACAAATCTGGCTAAACAGTTCAATGAATTGTCTGAATAAAATATTCTGGGTTTTTACCACTGAGTTTCTCGCTCTCCAGAGATTTTCTTGTGCTTCTAATACTTGTCGTGCTTTGCTTTGGCGCTTTCGACGGCCAGCTAAGTGAAGCAGTCTCGATTTCCTTTTTCCTTGGACGAAACAATTCTCTGCCCTGTACAATAGAAAGCCTATAGGTTCCGTTCTCTAAGTGTCTAACAAGCGATGTAGTCATTACTTTGAGGCTGTCTGGACCATAAATCTTCGCCACCTTGAATGGTGTAAGAGGAAGAAACGGGGGATACGTACTTTGTGTTTTATTTTTCGCCCAGCTTTATATTCTTTTTTCATGAAACTCTTTAGCGTACTTGTGTTAGCTGTTGTTGGCTTTATATAACAACTTAACAGGAAATTGTTTGCAGGTTTAACTGGTGACCAATCCATGAATGGCTTCTCCTCCATCACCATTTGCGTCCACCAAGGAGACGACCAACTACGCCCGGCTGTGCCGTCTCTTGGTGGATGTGGGATCACAGGCCCTGAGAGAGACATTTGATAAAATAAATCCACCGGCTTATCTGCATAGAATTTTATCCAGCTATTCTGTGCAAACTACGCTGCAATCACTTTATACAGGAAGGAGGAAAGTACTCAATCCTACACAATGGGGAAAGCTGTATCCTGTTCATTCACCTGTGTCATCAACAAGCTTTGATGTCACCCTTCTAACAGTGCTGCTTAGAAATATATGTGGTTTGAGCCCTCCTGTCGCTGGCTGGGACAGTCTTCCTGCACCTGCAGACACAAGCATTGCAGATGACATCGCCCGAGTGAAGTATTACAGAAACACTGTATACGGCCATGCCAGTCAAGCCTCTGTTGATGATACAAGTTTCAACAATTATTGGCCTGAAATCCGAGAGGCTGTGGTTAGATTGGGAGGACCAAGGTATAGAGCGGACATCGACAATCTTGAACACGATTGCATGGATCCTGATATCGAGGAATATTATCGAGAACTCATGAAACAATGGAAAAAAGATGATGACAGCATCAAGAACAAACTTGAAGAGATGGAAGGTAACATGAACAATGTTTTGAGGACATACAAAATGAAAACCAAATGTCATGATGACGTTCCTATTCCACGGTAACAAACGTTATTGAATGAGAATGATGTAATTTCTTTATAGATAAAACCTAACCCCTGGCACAAATTAGCCTTCTACGCAGACGTCCTTTGGGCTCGTCACGCATTTCTCCCAATGAGCAAGGGAGAGAAAAGATTGTGTGACGAGCACAGGGACAACTACGTGGGACGCAAGGCACATTTTTTTAAATCAAATTTTGTCTGCAGACATTGCACCCAATAGACAATGCGAGATATTTCTTTTTATTTTCGCGCGGAGGAGGCGGTAAATGGGCAAGAGAAACACATCGTTACACGGTAAACGAACAGGAAATCTCTGATTCGATATTTTGATGACCTATTCTGTTAGGTCACATGGCGGTATCATGTATAATTAGGAAAAGGTGTAACTGTTATAACCCAACAGCTGACTACTGAGCCCTACAGTAGATGAGTGGATAGCCTGTTGATGTAGGGCCTTAGATTGTGAAAGCCTGGAACAGGTTATCAATTTAAATTTGGATCTTGAAGCCCTCAGCTTAATTTATTGTCTCTATAATTTCATCAGTAACTGCTTTTTTGGTAAAAGGTTGAATTTAATTTACTGCATCTATGACGCATTTGACATATTATGTACAAAATACTATTTGTAAATTAATTGATTAATTGATTGATTGATTTTCATTTGCATGCTACCATGAGCTTTAAAAAAGTAAATTTTAATTTTCAGAAAGCATCAGAGACTCATTAGACCAGACGAGAAGTGAAATGAAGCGGATAAGAAGTGAGATGAAAGAAAGGCTCGACATCTTGACTGCTTCAGTAGAGGAGAACAAAGATGAAGGTCAGTGGCAGAAGACGCTAACAAAAATAAACACAAGTTAAAAATAAATGACAGAGCTCGCTCCAGTTGATTGGGCAAAAGTTAGACTAATAATTTCAATCAAAAGGCCCTTAAGGCCGCTTCGTGCCACACTAATGCGCATGAAAGCAAACAGCTTACTAAACCCGACTACATAATTCCTCTAAGGTCTTCGTTTATCTACTAAAAAATTAAAACTGTCTTTGGTGTTCATCAAAAATGGCGTTATAATGTAGCGTGTCAACCACCACGCGATATGCTATTTAAAAAACGTGCAAAGTCAATCCTTGGGGTCAATCGCTGTCTAGTTGATACCCCTTTGTAAAGAATGCTAGAGATGTCTGTTTTCTAAGGGCGCTTTTCATTTGTCAGAACTGGCCGGCCGGTCCGGTGGTTTTAAGGTGGCTGAACACAGTTTTCCGTACGTAACTTATATATTGCTCTCACGCCAAAACCGTTGCAGTTGACGACCTCAAATTTGGCAGTTTACAAGATCAGCTACTGTATTTGAAATTTGTGCGTGTCCCGTAAGATCATGTTGCGTTACCATGTTAACCCAGCTAATTAAAAATCAACCAAAAATTCAGTCATTAGATTTTTTTCATCGTTCGTGTAAAACAAACTCGGAAAAATTCTGAGATTTTAACACTGAAGTAGTAAAGTTTTGACAGAGGGAATTTTTATTTTTCGCAGCTTTATGTTTTATCGTAATTTCCTAGAATGTTTTAAAATTCCTTTGTTAAACTTCAGATTTTTTGTTATCAACAGTTTTCTTGCTTTCTAAAGTACAGCCTTGCAAAATTTCTTAAAATTCTAATAACAGGTTCGTTAGAAATCGTGCCTTTCTGGAAAGACAAAACGCGCGGTTGGCGCGGTTGCAGCTTTTTGATCAACTGCGCACGCGCAGCATTTAAGTTTTGTTTGTCTAAAAGGCTTGAGCGTGCGCACACGGACTCGAATCGAGAGAGCGCGCGAAAACTGTGTTCAGCCACCTTAAATCAAAATGTGAAATGGGTCATTTCCACGAGAACCTACCACAAATCCCCCACAACAGTGTGTAATATCTCTGACTAATGGAAAGCCCTCTAAATCTAAGAAAACTCATCAAATGAAATCTCTCTTTCGGTTATACTTTATATTATTGGCTCACTGCATCTATGACACATTCGACACATCATGCAAAAAATACCAAATATCAATTAATTAATTAATTAATTAATTAATATTTGCATGTCTTAATAAGCTTTAAGAAATGTAAGTTTTAATCTTCAGAAAGCATCAGAAACTCATTAGACCAGACGAGAAGTGAATTGGAGCGGATAAGAAGTGAGATGAAAGAAAGGCTCGACGTCTTGATGGCTTCATTAGAGGAGAACAAAGATGAAGGTCAGTCGCAGAAGAGGCTTGTGCGCTCATTGGCGGCCCTTAAGTCCACCTCGTGCCACACTATAGCGCAATTGCGAGCTAGGGCACATTCGCACTAGCGGACAAGTTTGAAATGTCATGACATTTTTGACAAAAACAAAGTTGTCGCGGCAAGTCAGAAACATCTTAAAGAGAACAAAAGGTGAAATTATCAGTACAATAGCTTTGCACGTGCTTCTGGCATCCCTGTACATTTTTCAGCACGGCCGTCTTGGACAAACATTAAATATGCAGTACCACGCGGTAAATAATTATTCTAAAATAATTCGAATTAAAGTACGCGTGTTCTCATGCAGTGGAATAACGAGTCGTTTTTGCCCGTTTTTCTCATTCTTACATTGGGCAATCACTTCACTTATAAACATGCTGAATTATGATAGTGAGAGCCACATCATGGTGCATACTACCACAACAATTTTTGAGTGCCTGTTGGTTTTTAGGTGCAATTTGGGCCAAACACAATAGCCAATCAACAACGTATTGTCATCTGGCATTATAAGGGGCACGAGAATGCGGATTGTCATGAATTGTGGACAAAAGCCCCTTTGATGATTCGTCCGTTTTGACAAAATTTGCCTTGTCCAAACAAGCTGTTCGCACCTTCATTGCGATTGTTTGAAAAAAAATGTATCGCGCGTGCAATGCAGACCAATCATAAGTTAACTGCTTCTTCGTTGTCATCAAGAGAGGATGCATCCTCTCTTGTTGTAATGAATTGTTGGACAAGTTTTGCGTCTCACAAAAAGCGTACTCGCACTTGTTTTCTGTAACAAGTGACACATTGACGACGAAATCGACGAATTGTTACAGAACTTGTCCGCTAGTGCGGACAATGTGACAAGTAGTCTGACCAAGTAGTCTGACGAAAGCGAACCGTTGTTTTACAGTAAAGTTTAGAGGTTTATTTCCAAATACTTTATTCCTCCTAGGTCTTCATTTCTCCTTTAAAAAACTAACAGTGCCTTTGTCGCTTAATATTTCGTCAGTAACTGCCTTTCTTGGTGAAAGATTGAATTTAGTTCACTATAGCTATGACACATTCGACATATCTTGTGCAAAATACAAAATATTATAGAGTGCGTGAAAGCAAAAGTCTCGTTTATTCATCTACCGAAAACTTTCTTACCTTTCTTACCTTGAGCCAGTATTCAGTTTATTAATCTTGAGTGAGTGCGAGGAAAAGTCTCGCTTGCTTTAAAGGGAAACAAGGGTCTAGAAAAATTTTACCTTAAATGAAAGCCCATGTGTTCAGGACTTCAAAATTAGTTGTCGTTTGGTGAAGCGCCGCCTGGAATTTTAGCAAGAGGGCTTTGAAATCGTTCAAAATCACCGCTTTCGAACACCGACGGACGCCATCTTGAATGACGTAGGCTATGACGTAGCATTAGTCAAAGCTGGTTTTGCAATGACCCAGATCTTCGGTGCAAAAGTGATATCTAATAAAGCCCAGAATATTATGGTTCGCTGCCTGGATGCTGGCTGTAGCAACACATACAAAAAACTAAGGAATGGGTCACCCTTCACAAGTTCCTGACATAACGAGAGGGTAAATGCGGTAAGGGCCTGATTACATGAGCCGGGCTGGTCCGGGCTGGCTCGGTTTGCCGAGATCTCGGCACGCCTGTTAAATGCAAAAAAAATCAACTTCGCGATTACATGACAACCGGGCCAGCCCGGTTAGCCGAGATCCCGGTATCGCGATGCCGGGATCTCGGCTAGCCGGGCTGAAAATTTTCCATGAAATCGCGTTCACCGGGCCAGCCCGGCTAAGCGGGCTAGCATTAAATTTCTCTTCTGGGCACAATATACGACGAAAAAATCAATGCTACTCCTTCTAAATAGGATGTAGAGGTAAAGTAACCCATCCAGCTGCATAAGTGTAAAACATTTAACCACCAAATTGCCGGAAAAAGGTGATCAAGATCATTCGTGCTTGAATTGGTGTAATTTAATTAGTTTTTGTCTCGCATCGCATGCAGTCGTGGAAAAAATTGTTTTACGTCGCGTAGAATTTATTGGTCATTTTGCCACTGAAAGAAAAATTGCAATGTTTTACTTTTTTTCTCGAGTTGGTAGGATGAGTTGGAAGCCTAAAATAGAAGCTACAAGTTGTAGGATTTCCGAGAAAATCCACCGCGACTTGAATTGGTGTAATTTAATTAGTTTCTTGTCTCGCATCGCATGCAGTCGTCTAAAAAATTGTTTTACGTCGCGTAGAATTTATTGGTGATTTAACCACTGAAAGAAAAATTGCAATGTTTTACTTTTTTCTCGAGTTGTCTCCTACAAATAATAAAAAAAAACAACTCACCATTTAAGTCGCATTTGTGAACTGACAAGTGGCTTGCGTGCTGGTTAAAGGTATCTCTGTATTAAAATGTTTACCTTTGAGTAAAAGTTCAAAAAGTTCGAAAGGTTCAATTTAAACCTTCGAGGACCAAACGGTTTTAAACCCAGAATGTCCATCTCCTGGTAACAAATACTTTCTGTTTTTGTGGGCTAAACTTGGAAATTGTTGCAGCTACACCGGTCGCGATTGCCAAGATGCGATTGTGTAGGGCCGTCGGCGTCGCATTCCACTATTACAGGTTGATCTTGAAGCTTCTTGATGAGCAATCGGCTCGAGTCAACTTCTTTCTCGAAGGACATGTCGTATTATGGGTAGCTTTATGGCTTCATCTGACTTGATTTCTGGGAAAAGCGCGACTCACTTTTGCTGTTCATTAAATCCCACTAAATCCTTGACTAATGCAACGTCATAGCCTCGCTTGCATGATGAGAAAAAAAAATGGCCGCTCGCGGCAGCAAAATGACTATTTTGCTGTCCCGATTATTGACAACAAATTGGATGTCAAAGCAAATAATTACTATTTTCAGTAATTTCATCGCATGAACTTTCATTTAAGGTAAAATTTTTCTAGACCCTTGTTTCCCTTTAATTGTTGGCAAAGTGTGAGCAAAAGTCTCGTTGGCTTTAATTGCATTTTTAATACTTGTTTGTCTTGAGTGAACCTCGCTTATGTTTTAAACATTTAATTGTTTATTTGCCTTATACATAACGAGGAGGACTCCCTTGCTGTCCTCAGTGATAACCACATGTGGCCCAGGCGTTGTATGTGATCAATGTGACATATAATGTGGCCGATTGCGTATTTCTGGTTCAGCCGTTTGAGACAATGTATTAGAAAGCTTCGTAAATTGATGTAAATACTACATTTTTAAAGGACCTGAAATTTAAATGGCTTACCTTTGTCTTTCTTGCATTATTTTGACCTCTCTGTGTTCCTAGGGTGGGTTTTAAGCCATTTAAGCGATTTTAACTTTCGACGGTTTAGCTTCCCCTAAAGAAAAACTAAAGGTAGGTGACCCAGTGGGCCAACGGTGCGCACTCGAAGCTCCATAAATCCCACAATAATGGTCGAATCTCGCCAAAATCTCCTCACGGCAGCCGTCGATAATTCTTCTTTCCATTGCTTCTCCTGAAGTTCCAATGTCTATCGCAACCGCCCGAGAAACGCTCGTTTTCGAGCGCTGGATATCCATTTTTTCTTCGTCGCGAACCATAACCAGATATAGGAAAAGCATGATCTTGGAGACTGAGTCAACTCACACACAAAAGTGAAATGTTTTAAAAAGTTATTGCCCACCACGAAAATCACAAAAATATCGATATTGCAACTATCTTGTTTGTTCGGTTGCCCCTAGATAGATAAATAAGTAAATAAATAAATTTTGAATTTATTAATTAGTTAATTAGTTCATTAAAATTTGAATTTCTTAATGAACTTAAAAATAGTATCCTTTGCACTTCAGAAAGCATCAGAGACTCAGTAGACCAGACGAAAAGTGAAATGAAGCGAATAAGAAGTGAGATGAAAGAAAGGCTCGACATCTTGACTGCTTCAGTAGAGGAGAACAATGATAAAGGTCAGTCGCAGAAGAGGCTAACAAAAATAAACACAAGTTAACAATAAATGAAAGATTTTTCGCTCGCTCTTTGGTCAGAGATAAAGTATAGATCCTAAAAATGACGTAACCTGTTTTGCACGTGCGATGCACATTGATTGATCTCTTAACAAATTTCCTAAATTTTTAACCTTATTGTAGAAAACAATCCTCTAGCTGTCTTTGCCACTCTTTTAGTAAAGTATTATTTTCTTTTGCAGACCGCGAGAGTATGAATGATGTTCACGAGTAATGTTTAGTACAAACTTGTACAAGTTTTGACAAAATGGCATTTCTGTGACGTTAAATGTCATGAAAACACTAAAGACAAAGTCACCGTATTTTTTACCGTTCCAGGCTTATTAGTCGAGAATAACATTATTTTTTGAGGTTTCTGACTGCTGTTTAGTACAAACTTGTACAAGTTTTGACAAAATGGCATTTCTGTGACGTTAAATGTCATGAAAACACTAAAGACAAAGTCACCGTATTTTTTACCGTTCCAGGCTTATTAGTCGAGAATAACATTATTTTTTTAGGTTTCTGACTGCTGTTAATGTAATTTAAATAATAAATATACATAACAATGTCTACCACAGGCGTCCCACACTCACGATTCGAAAAATCGATCGAATAAATGATTTATGTAAGCGTATGAATGAATTATGTGAGCGTATGCCTGATTTATGTGAGCGTATGAATGATTCATGTAAGCGTATGAGTAATTTATGTAAGCGTATGGAGTGAGTCGTGGCTACTTCAAGTGCACGATGTTGTGTTACAATTTAGGTCGTTGGAGATTTGAGCGCTCTATAAAGGCCTGGCTAAACTAGGAAAAATTGTTGTAGAAACGTTGTTTCTTGTCAAGTTTCCTAGGTGGCTAAATTAGCGAGAAACAAGGAAAATGTTTTATTTTTTGCTGGCTGAGTGGCTAAACTAGGAAACAATGTTCCAGGAACAACGTGTTTCTGCAACAATGTTTCTTAGTTTAGCCAGGCCTTTAAAACGAGCGTTAGCAAGATATACTTGCACATACTTGCTCTTATGAGTCTTTCTAAAACCTCTTCTGAGTAATACAGTATCTTTTTCAATGTTTCATGTATTTTTTGTAGGGTCAGGGGAAGAGGTAAACAGGATTACCGGAAGCATTTACAACATCAATAATTATTTTCAAGCCGGAGGTCCCGTCACTACGTGTATTGGGGATGGAACTGACCTATACGTAAATTTGGCAAATTGTGTAGCAAAAGGTATGCAGCATCCTTTTTAAAACACCTGTAAGTAATTGTTCAAGACTGTAGGAGTTGAACTAAATGTGGCGACGACTCTGACGTATAACATCAAAGGTTTTTTTGAGATTACGACTATTTTGCATCAGTTAATTGAAATGATCGTCATCGTTATATGCTTCAAAACATTTTAGCAACAGTATACATCTTGTAAGAAGAAACGATGAAATATTTGGACAAGAATGCGTGACAAATTAAACGAACATGTTCTAAACAGCAAGAGTGGACGAAATAAGTTTCCAAAGTTGAGCAATATATTTTTTTAAATCTCTGTACAATGACTGTATGATGCAAATAGGGATGGGAGTGCGTTAAAGGATAAAAACATTAGAGCTCCAATGAAAAAGTGTAGACTGAGGAACAATGAGGCCCAAAATTTACTGACAAGTGATAATGGCAAATGTTTTTTTGACAACTGTCATTTACATCCCCCATCCAGACACTTGTTAAATTCAGATGAAGATGAACGTTTTATAAGTATCTTTCATTGGAATGTTTATGTTTTCAGATCCAGAAGATCCAGATCCCATTTATGATGTTCCACGAAGAGCGACCAGTTCAAATCAAACTTTAAGTGCCACATTTCGCACTAAAAATGATATAAGGAAAGAAGTGGGATTTGAAGAAAGATATCAGGATGAACAGCGAGACCATAGCGAAGATGGTTATCAGTACCTAGAGGAGGTGGTTACACCACGTTGGCAGAATGTGAACCCGGAAGCTGGTAAATGCACCTTCATGGACACAGGTAAGCTGTACATGTCAAACGCTATTTTAACTATTCTTTCCTAGGAATCTCATCAGATCGATGTTGTAAACTACAGGGACCTTTGTTTTGCCTGAATGTAATTCATGTAATTCATGACCCTTGCTTTACACGTTAAGAGGACACACTAGGCTGACGTACCGCGATTTTTTTAGATATTTTATGAAGAAGTGAATTTGAAAAAGAGGCGCTGTACTGTGGAATTTTGCTTCGGACTATTTTAGACACTCTTTGAATCTTAAAAAAATTGAAGAAAAATTGAAAATGAATCTTCCAATAATGCATTATCTTTTCTGATCCTGGTTAGTCCTAAGTTTTCACAATAATGTTAGTTAGTACACCAGCCCACAAGGAGATACTGCTTGTATACCAATCGTGTTAAAAGAAAGGTTATATGAAAAACAATACCAATAACAACAACAGCGGCGATAACGATAATAATAACAATAATAATATTAATGAAAATGGAAATGATAACGCTAACGATAGTAATAATGATGATAATGATAAAATTAAGGTCAAGAGAACATGCAAAATAACAGTTGGTATTACACTCCATGCAGTATTTCCTATCAGACAGTCTTGCTCTATTTTACAGCTTAATAATAAAAATGCATTGAAATAACTTTTCCCATTGAAATAATTATACCATTCCAAGACATTTTTTTAAAAAATAACCAAGTAACGTGTATATAATTCCCTTCAATTTCTTCATTACCAATGGGCTGGCTTGAACGACGAAGCTGATTTTTGTATTTTACTTTTCGTTCAAGATTTCTAAACTGTTGCTATTCTTCCTACTTTCCTTTTTTCTATACAGATGGCTTTCTTTTTCATTTCGTATCACCTTTGACATGGGGCAACATTGCGGTACAGGGGTGTTATTTAAGTCTAAGGACATAGGGGGGAAAGAAGCACTACGAGAATCAAATGTCTCTTTCAACTTCATCAAGGACCCTGCATGGCCAGGATTGAAACCTGGTCTCTCTATTACGAATGCAACACACCAGCCATTAAGCTTTTAAGGAAGTATTTTTAGACCCTGTTTAGCCAAATATCATTTCAAATTTTTAAGCGTGAAGGTTAAGAATTTTAGCTTCATTTGCAGTTATGTTATCATCCTTACATTTGTGTAAATCATCAGCTTCTGTTCTATTCTTTGTCTCTTGTTTATTCTTTAGGCACGGTAACTTCAAACCTCTCTGATGGCTCGTACCTTAGCAACGTAGAAAAGCTAGTCAAGGAATTTGACGATACTGCTGGACCCCTTTGGGAGGAGAAAGAGCAGATTATTTTACAAGTCGTGGAGGAGTCTTCTCGAGAGTCCTGCTGCAACAAAATAGTCGTGTACCAAGCTCTGGCTAAAATTAGTTGTAGCCGGAGTAGTTCCAAAGTAGTAAGCTGTGCTCTACGACAGTTGGAACGTCTGATGCAAAGCGATAACCTCGAAAGTGGCAAAAACAGCTTGCTTGGCGTGGAAAAAATTGTAAGGTTATCTATTTGCTCTCCTGATGCGGTGTTTAAGGAGGACGGCCAAAAAGAAAGACAGCTTCGACTGTCGGTATACAGTCGAATTCTGGCATTGCTGATCCAGCAGGCAGCCCAAGGAAAGGTCTTCCCTGTCGACAATGAAACGGACTTGCTTGAGTTTCAAAACTATTTAAGAAAGTATTACGTTCAGACGAAGGACTGTTTTCGATATTCCATGGAGTTCATTCTGGAAGGCATAAGCTATTTGTTAAAACCGCCCAACAAGTTAACTGCTTTCCTAAATGAATGTCAAAGTAACATTGAAACAAAAGGTGATGAATGCAAGGAGCTATCATTTCTTGGCAGGTTACAAAAGCGCAAGGGCATAAAAAAGATAAACAAGAAAAAAAACAACTGGCTTGCTCTACACTGTGTGATATTGTACCTTCATAGAAAGGTATGTTAAGGGAGTCAGAGGTTTGTCACTACTCGTAACTGTTGTAATGGCATGGTTTTGTACACTACTGTACACTTTACCTTACTCCTTCATGCTGCGGCCCATACATTAGTTAATGTCAGCAATAACATTTAAACTATAAATTCCATTTTAACATCAATACATGTCAATCACAATTCACCGAGAGGCTTAATTTTCACGATTTATGAACCTCAAAAATGGCTTATCACAGAGTCACGAAAAAAAGCTTGCCTTCCCTTTTCCTCAATCGTTCATTTTTTAATGAATGTACCATCTAATCTCTCATTAAAAAAATCAAGGACGGGACCGGATTCGTTAACGTCGTTCAACATTTTGAGCTTATCAGTCAAATGATGGAAAAAAAAAATTACTGTCCGCTTCAGCTCAAAAGGGTCATTTTTGGCAAATCTTCATTTGGTTAGCTCAGTTGGTAGAGCACCGGACTGCTGTGCGGGAGGTCGTGGGTTCGAACCCCAGACCGGACCAACACTCAGGGTCTTAAAATAACTGAGGAGAATGTGCTGCCTTTGTAATTACATCTGCAAATGGTTAGACATTCTAGTCTTCTCGGAAAAGGACGATAAACCGTAGGTCCCGTCTCCTGTATCTTCAGTCTTATAACAGTGGACGTTAAAGAACCCACACACTATTCGCAAAGAGTAGGGCACGAAGTTCCCGGTGTTGTGGTCTGGCCTTTGTGTGTAGTAAATTACAGTATGTGTACAGCGCATTTGAACATTACATATGAAAAATGCGCTATATAAATTGATTATCATTATTATTATTTTATCATTATCATAGAAGCGATTCTTATTGATTGTCCAACAAAAAGGGCACGAGTACTCCTGATGGTGTCACATTCACATGTTCACAAGGATACTTCACGTTGCTTAGGAATAAAAAAGACAAAAAGGATTTCTACCCAAATATAAATTTATTGCCAGCTTGGTTTTGTTTATGCAATTTACAGGTACACTGCAGTGAGACAGACAAGGCAGACAGGCGAGCAGTGCATCTTTTGCTGAGCGTGATAGAGGCTTACAAAGAAGGAGGCGGTGGAAATGACTGGAGGTTTTGTATGATTGCCGCGTCGGTTTTATCGGACATTGCCATGAATAACGAAACCAAAGGTAAAGATGTACACAGATGAGTTTGTATGCAAAAGCAGGGCCGTAACCAGACCTTTGCCATAGATGAGGCAAGATCGTGCTAGTGGGTTTTAAGGGCATGCCCTCCAGAAAATTTTGAAATCTAGAAGCTATTAATCTCTTTCAGAGGCATTTTTCATGAGGTATTTCTTGAAAAAAATCAATCTCGTTCAACCAAGAATTTTTTTCCCAACAAAATATATTTTGTTTTTCATTTTGGGTAAAAATTTATTGAGCAGTTTTTAAAGCAATGCACGAAAAAAGACAATCATTTTCGGTTTCTTCGTCTGAAAATGTACCCATGTTATCATTTGCTCTTAAAATATACGTTTCTTTTTGGCTACAGAGCTCTCAAATTGGCAATTTTTTTTTACAATATTTCAAAAGATTCTATAGAAATATCTGCAGATTTTGCCATGAATTTTAAGTAAATGTGAAAGATTTTAAAATGGCTTTAAAGATAATTTGACGTCAGTGGCAGTCCGTGTATTGATTAAATTCTAATTGCGTCATTACATCATTTACGTTTCATTATTTATAACCATTATCCTGTTCATTATTACTAATAATTACTAGTACCAAAGTTGTTATAACTTTGGTTTTTGGTTTCTCAACAGTCTTTAGGCTTGTATATCTCATCCATGTCATTTTTACCCACAATATAGAAAACAGGATTAAAGCAGGAAACTGTTTGGTAAACCTCTTAAAGGATAAGAGGGTTCAAAAAGAGCAGATTTGCAGAGCGATTCTCGAACGTCTGTCTTCTCAGGTGTTGTTTAGCCCGGATGGTTCCATTCGGGAATTACTGGCACGACAGACACTTAGTGATAAGCTATGTGAGGGAGAACCACTTCACGAACATCTTCATACCGAGCTTCTAGGGGCCAGGCACCAGGCACTTGAAATAACCAACACTTCGATCGGACAAAGTGCCAGGTTTTTCGTAAAAGAGGGAGTCTTCCATGGAAAGAAAGTTGCCGTGAAGGTGATGTACGTCACAAATCAGAACATATTGGAAAAAAAGGCTCCTGTGTGTCTGCAAGCAGAACAACGCTTCATCCAAGAAGCATATTTCCTTAGGCGACTACGACAGCTAAATCATCAAAACTTTCCCGTTCTGCTGAGCTATAGCACAGTGAGCTTGCCGTATCATCTCATAACAGAATATGAAAGTTTGGGTAATCTACTGCAGTTTCTCCAGAGGTCGCATGGGAAACACTCTCTTCTCCCAGCTACCATACTTCTTCAAATGCTGATCGATGTAGCTGAAGCTCTACAATACTTGACGAAGCTTGGGATGGTGCACCGTGCTGTCATGGCCGAGAATGTTCTTGTGGGTGACGAATATGTCTGCAAACTGAGTGGCCTTCACTCCTTGCTGGAGATTACTGACAAACCATTAAGCAATAGTAAGAGTCAACTCTTCAATTTACTTTAACTTGGAAAGGGTATGCCTGGGACCACTCATGTCGTCAACTTAATGCTTCCGTTCTCAGTAAACTATGATTTTTAGAATTCCTTCTCTTTAGAAGTCAACGTCGTGGATCGTCTCGACAACTTGGAGACCCTATTCGGTGGACTGACGGAATAGCACTAGTTGCTTGCGGCTAGCTTTCATTTCTTGGTTAGCGCAAAACTATACGTTACCAACAAATAAAAGCTAACCGCAAACAAACTAGTGCCAGTCCATCATTCCGCCATTCGCCCGGATAGGGTTACCCAAGTCATATAATTCTGACGATGACTATCGGACGGGTAGTCAACGTAAACAGTTTTTTTTTTAAAAACTGCCGTCATTTGAGTTGGACGATTACACTACATGAACCATATTATTTACTGTTCTTTGAATGGGGGGATTCCCTGAAATATTGATCTTTATATAGGTATACATTTTTCACACTGACTCGATCCAATTCACCAAAATCAGTAATAAATTAAGTGCTATATGTGTATTTTTCTCGAAGACCAAGATTCCAGTGAAGACCTGCCACTGAGATGGAAAGCTCCTGAGGTCTTACAGGAACGCCGCTATTCTACAGCCTCCGACGTTTGGTCCTTTGGTATTGTTATGTACGAGATGCTGACCTACGGATGCCACCCGTACAGACACCTCTTAGACGACCAGGATGTGCATTGCCATGTAAGAGTTAGATTATATGTTTATACGGTAGTGGGTAAGGTCAAGACGAAGGATGAAATGCAAAGACGGATCTGCTATTCACGTGATTAGAACTTTTTTAAAGAAAACACACACTGTTTTTTGTAGGTTATCGAAAAAAGAAACATCCTGCCTCGTGAATCGTGTTTCGAAGATGACGAGTACGAGTTAATGAAGCAGTGCTGGCGATGGAGACGGAGTGAGCGGATAACTTTACCGATGCTTGCAGCGAGACTTGGCGAGATGCGTGCAGCAATGGATACTTCAGGTGCCCGTTATTTTTTTTATTGTTCGACTGTATTGAGTCCTGGTTCGGACAGTTATTAGAGGTCTATAGTACACTGGACAAAGCAATCGAGGTTTGAATTTATGACTGATTCTCCCATATGTTCCCCAAGGAAATGACAAGGAGCAATTCAACAATGGGACTGTGAAAAAGACTGGCAAATCTCGCGCGACCGTCAAAATTTTTTGCGCCAAATTTGCTTTGTTGTTGAAAATTGTTGCAGTGTTGTTTTATGACTACCGTAGAAGAAATGGCGAATGCTTATGTCTAAAACAAAAATTCCGCAAAAGATCGTTCACAAAACAAGGAAATGTTAGGATAAGAAGCGGTAGAAAGCAAAGGGAAGTATTGAAATATCACCCGAAAAATATTATTAGAGCAACAGGCTGTCATTTTCTCGTCGCAGGCTGAAAGTCCGCGTGGCTAAAGCTGGGTTTCAAGAAGGCAAGATGCCAAAGAATCCGATATTTATTAGCGACTACGAAAGCTTTGGACTTGATTTTTACATTTAAGTAATCGGCTATCTTCTTTTATGTATAACCTTGTCAAAGCAATTGAATTTTTTTAACTACTCAGCTCGTTTAGTTTATTTCTATTCTGAGTAGTTTTTTTGCCTATTTTAGTTAATTTATGTTATGCTGTAATTTATTTTCTATTTAATTTGGCAAAATAAAATGGTTGTTGTTGTCTATCTATATTAAATGTACTGTAGAACGATAGTGAGTGCGATACCGTGATTTGATAAATGATGATGATGATGATGCCATTCTCACCATGGCATAGTGTTCATCTCATCGTCTAGTCCACAAATCAAAAACAAAATTCTGACATGTTACATCCCTTTTTGACGCCGACTTTCATGTTTCCCTTTGTCTTTTACAGCATATTAGTAACATGCACGGAATATCTTTATCATTCTCACGATCCTGTCAGGGACGCCTTTATTCCAGGGTGGGTGTTTAGCGTTCGCGGTCTATGAAGTCAAAAGCTTTCTCGAAGACTATGAAGATACGGCGTCACTTGCCACTCGATGACCTGCTCCATGATATTTCACAATATGAAGTCCTGCTCCGTTGCCACTCTGCCGTTTCTTTAATCTGCTTGTTCCCTTCCCTGCCTACAGTCAACTACGCTTCTTATCTTGTCAATAATTACCCTCTCCATTACTTTATTCACGGCAGATAGTAGTGTAATATCTAGCAAGTTCTTACATTTTTTTAAGGCTTTTTTTCAATCGAGCACTCTTGCCTGTATTTAGTAATTCGGCCGTAATAGATCGATGAACGATTCTTTCCCATTTTGTAGTCTTCCTGTCTTTTAGATCCCACATAGTGTTAGTTCGCTGACTGCAGATTTTCAATCATTTTAACCATTTAACGGATTCTCCATTATCATCTCAACGCTGAGTTTAATTTTTTTTTTTAAATTAGCATTTGGAAGCATTTTAGTATTTTTAAATAAGCATCTTTAAATATTTTGGTATTTTTCAAGTAGTATTTGTAAATAAGAAGTTGTAATTTTGTAACACGACCCCTCAACTGACAGCTTTTTTTAGATCGTGAGTAAAAACGTTTTGTATTTTGTTGTATCTTTAATTATGTTATGTATTGGGTTTCCTGACTCGTCCTTGTCAAGGATAAAAGTATTCTGTTCATCTTTTCTATGCTTTTTTCTCCCATTCATCAGGTTTTCGTTCTTAATACCAAGAACTGCATGCTGGGCTCTGCCTTGGTATTTCGTTACACGGTGTCTTCATGTGCTGGCTTCTAGCTGTCTATTTTGCGTCACTGCCTTCTTATTCCTCTTCGCCTCCCTGCCCTTCTCGTTGTCCGTCGCCCTCGGCTGCCTTGCTGACTGCCTCTGATCTTTCTCTTCATGTTAATCAGTTTGATCTACAAAAGAATCCGCTTTTTTAAAACTTGCAATCACTTTTCGTTACCATTTATTTTTTACGTGTTATTGATATTTATTTGCTCATTGTTTATTTGTATTTCTAGAGGATGGAAAACCACGGCCTTACCCACCTCCATTGAAACCACACATCACTGAGGTGAGTTTAGGGTCTGGCCAAATACTTTTACAGGGAAGTGGCTCCTTTAATATCAATCACCCGTCTATAGTTTTACAGATAGACGGGTGACGGTCATCGAGTTTGGATTATTTTTAACTCTTTAAACGAAAAATGGACAAACGTAGCAAGAGTAATCAAGAGGGGACGCCGACTTTTATATCATGGAGATTTAGGCCATGTATATTTATTTTAACCTTAGATTTAAGGTGGATTTCTACTGACACTTGTACGCAAGTCGTTCATGCATTGCCTCTTAATGTTTCACGTACGTAAACGCACGCAAAAACCTACGCGTCAGGTGGAAATCCACCTTTAAAGAGCTGATTAATCATAATTTCCTTTCAACCAGGCATTGCGTGGTTTCATATTATTTTTATGCACGTTGCAATTGTCTCCATTTAATATGTTTTATTCGCACTTATGAAACACTAAGATGAGTCAAAACGTATCTCTATGATGGGCATTAAAGACAACTGTTTTCATGGTGTAATATTGCTAACAAGTAAACTACTCGTTATAGGGATTGGCAGATCTACGGGAAACGAATTACAGCCAACGTCCAGGTACTTTATCTCCTCTAATAATATACATCAAAAAATTTCTTGAATCTGATTGGCTTAGAGAAATGCAGTTTGTAGGAAATTCGAAGCAGAAATGACGAAATTCAGTGCAGAAATGACGAAATTCAGTGCAAAAAAAGAAACAAACGCGGCATCCTGATTGGTTAATAAACAAAGGTAGCCACAGGGGGCCAATCAAACGCTTCCACGCGATGGATGGATGGATGGATGGATAATCTTTATTTAAAAACACGGTCAAATTCATCAGCTACAATACAACAATCTAATTATGGATATATATACAAGAAAGAGGGGAAATATAAAAATATATGTACAAAAATAAAAAGCTGCTTTCCACGAATGCCGTGCCCTAGAGTACTCGTTCAATTAGTTTTTTAAATTGCCCAAGGGACTCTGCTTGTCTTACGTTATTAGGAAGACTGTTCCACAAGATGGCGCCACTGTACGTAAAGCTGTTTTTGTAATAGTTAGTGCGCGGTAATGGAACATTGAGTTTGTTTTCAGAGTCCCTTAGGTTGTACGCGGTTTCTCGTTTTTCAAATTTAGATGATAGGTAGTCTGGAGCCAACCCGTGCAGAGACCTGTAAACCATCGTGGCTCTTTGAATTTGCTGCTGGCGAGCTAGATTTTTCCATCCTAGAATTTCAAATAAATCACCAGCGTGCGCGTCATAGTTAGAGAAGGTCAAAACACGGGCTGCTCTATTCTGTAGCTTTTGTAGCTTGTTTTGCAAAGTAATCCCACAGTTTCCCCAAACAGTACTGCAATAGTCGAAATGCGGCTGTATTAAAGCTCTGTATATTAGGTGTAAGGTTGCTTGAGGGACCAGGTGCCTTACTCGTTTTAAGGCCCCAATCCCAGAAGCAATTTCCTTTGTTAGTTTCTCGATATGACTACTCCAATCAAGTCTGTCGTCGATGATCACTCCAAGTGATTTTGCAGACTTGACCTGGCTAACTTGAAAATCATTTATTGCAACTTTCGGGGAACCTGTAAGATTACTTAGCCTCTGCCCAGATCCAATAAGTATAAACTCGGTTTTAGTCATATTTAGAGTAAGTTTGTTTGCTCTCAGCCAGTTGTGAACGTTTTCTAGATCTTGGTTTAGGCGTAACTGAATATTGTCTGTGTTGTCACTCGCGTATGTAAGGTGGGTGTCATCTGCATACATCCTTGGCTCACAATTTGAGAGACAATTCGGAAGATCGTTTATATATAATAGAAATAGTAGTGGCCCTAAAATCGTTCCCTGGGGGACACCACAACATAATGAACAACTACTGGAGAGCGAACCATTGATAGAGCACATTTATGTGCGGTTTTCTTAATATGACCTAAACCATTGGTGTGAATTACCATATATACCGTAATGACTTAATTTAGACAAAAGGATCTCATGGTCAACTGTGTCGAAGGCCTTTTTTAGATCTAGGAAAACAACAGCATTGATTTTGCCGTGATCGATATTATATGCCCAAGTGTCTGTGGCCTCGAGGAGAGCCGTTACAGTTGAGTGAATGGCACGAAAACCCGATTGGTGTTTACAAATGATATCGTGTTTTTCTAAATAAGCATATAGTTGGTCATAAATAATTCTTTCAAACACCTTGGCCACAATGGAGATCACAGAAATTGGGCGATAGTTGTTAAGGTCGTTTCGATCGCCTTGTTTAAAGAGTGGGGTAACCCTCGCGCATTTCCAATCGTCGGGAAATATACCTAGACTTATTGATTGGTTAAAGATATCACGAATAGGAATGCAGATGAGATCCGCGCAGTCTCGGATGAGCCTAGCAGGTATCTTGTAGGTATCTTGGTATCTTAAGCAAGTCTATTATCAAAATAGTTTTAACGAATGAATGGCGCGAAGTTTGGATCTGCTTCGAGATGCGAGTGAAAAAAATGGCTGGCTTTTTGAGCACAGTAGTGGACCAGAAGACAGCTGTAAATACCATAGCATTGAAAAGCACTGTTTTTTCACTCTCGTTTTGGAATAACTGGTTTCCAAGAAGGAAATTGCCGACGAAATCAAAACTACAAGCCGACTAAGCTTCACGCTTTGCTTGAGCAAATTTATTTACGCCGAATTCGCCGAATTCAAAAACAACAAACACATTTTCGAAGATTATGGACCAGATAGCATCAAAGTTATGCTAACATCGCTTGAAAGACACTGTATTTAGAGAACAGAACTTATGGGCTTTCTATTGTACGAGACAGAGGATTGTTTCGTCCAAGGAAGTGTTGAAATGAAAAGCAAACAGCTTCACTTCGCTGGCCGTCGAGTTGAAAGCGCTCAAGCAAAGCTCGACAAGTAGAATGAGCTGCAGAAAATCTCGATCTGGAAGAGATAAAACCCAGAATCTTCTCTTCAGACAATTCGTTTGACTGTTTAGCCAGATTTTTCGACTAAAAAACTTTTAAAACATCGAGGAACCTGTACGTTGTTTGGGCTTTGACCTTGTTATGAATGAATGCGTGATGATATTTGCCGAGTTTGAATAAATTGTTTTTGTACGAGATTTGCGCATGTTATTTTCTCGCAATTTTTTCATGAATATTATTAATAAGTAATCACATGATTTTTCTCGTGCAATTTGGGATTAATAAGCACTTGTAAATTTTTCAAAGACTACAAATTGCACTCGCCCTTCGGGCTTGTGCAATTTTGTTAGCCTTTGAAAAATTTACTCGTTCTTATTTATCCCAAATTGCACTCGAAATCATGTGATTACCTATACAAACTGACAGCTAGTCTTAATTGCATTCCGTTTTTGCAACTGAATGGAATTATATTGGGGACTGAGAATTGGGTCGGTCGAGGTTTTGGTTGAGCAGTCGTAAACATTAATTTTAATTCCGCTGACCATTGCTCCTACATTCTGTGAATAAACTTGCAAGTGATGAAAAACTGAAATTATGGTAAATGAGAAGCTCAATGATAGAAAGCCTTACAAAATAATACTACGCGTGCTCTGATAAGTCAATCACCTATGAACTATTGTATCAGTAAGCATCTACTTCCTGATATGGCAACATTAGGCGCGATGACGAAGAATTTAGTTGCCTGATTTCGATAAATATCTGAACATTTTTGGTATTTTAGGTGATAAAAATGGAAAATATGTTTCTTCAAACGATCATAATACAAACATCTTTAACAAGGTCGATTTCTTAAACGAACTGTTCCGCGTATCGCAGCAAGAGTGAATTATTTATTAAATTTGCCAAATGACACATTTCAATACATTTCAAACTTTTTTTTTTCAGAATTTACGGCCACTAATCATTGACCTTGTTCCATGGCTTGGTTGCGAATTGGTGAAAGCATAGTTAAGGATTTCTCGCGCGTTGCTAAGGTGCTAAGAGCGCGCGCTGTATTGCGTGTACAGGCTGTTGTACGTGTCAGATATCCAAAACTTATTCCCTTCAAGTACTTTTTCAAACTCGCTTAATAAGATGAAACAATAAGAACTACTGAAAAAAACTACCTGACTTATAATTGACCTGTCATATGATAGTTAGTCAGATTATCTTGACTCTAGGAAAAGCAGTTTTCTTACACGTACAAAGAAACTCAAAGCCGTACGCATATAACAAGCGCGCGGACTGTTCTCTGTTCAGAAGAATTGCGCATGCTTAACAAAATGACTTCCGGTTTGCAGAAAAAATCTAAATACTTGGCGGTCTTTAATTTGATTCACTGTTTTTCGATATTACATTTTTCCGAACTGAGCTGGGAACATAATTAAGTATCCATTTGCTTTAATCATTTTTAATAGAAATTTTATGGACAAATCATTATTTTAAATCTCTCTAAAAATATTTTTCATAATTAAATAAAACCCATGCTAAGCAAGGTGGAAAAATGAATAAAGATCATGACACCATGAATGATTTTCTGATAAGATGAAAAATGTCAAAAATTTTAGACTTTCTCTTTATTGGCCACGTGATCATGGGCGTGGCCCACTGACGTCATATTTGCGTTCTGGACTGAGTAAAAGATTCAATCATACTTAAACGAAAAAGATGCTTAAACTATATAACCGTGGATGTCCCTAGCAACGTGTCCTAAAATATACGTCAGTGGGCCCTTTAGGAGCCTGGCAAACATCAAAGGAGCAAACAAATGGGTCAAGATTTAGGTTGGAAGGTCCATGAGAGTGCACATCTTTTGTTTTGCGCTCACACACTATGCATAATTTACGTAGTCGCAAAGTTTTTATTGGTTAATTGCATGAACACACGTAACCACCTATTGTACTTTGTCAAGTTTTGTGCACTCTCAATTCCCAAAATAGCGAACAAAAACCTAAAACAAAGAACTTTGTCGGGCTTCATAACCAGTTCCCTCTATTAACTATGGAGAAGGTGACGTCAAAAGCTCAAAAATATAATAATAATAATAATTAGTATTGAAAATCGCATTAAGAGCAACAAAAAACTTTGGAATTGTTCTTGGTGCAACTTTCTATGCTGATTGTTATTATAATTTTAACACTTGTGTTTTTCAGCCTTTGACGCCACTTTTTCTAACTCCTGTAAAACATAACATTCACGATAATTTCGTTTTCCTTTTGCAGTTAGTAGTGGCTCAGAGAGCCCTTTGATTTGTTAACTTGTAATAATTTCCTTTTAGGTTCTTTTAGCGATGGTGGTTCCTATTCCATCACAATAGAGAAAGTGAGTCTTCCTGAAATCTTACAACTCTTTGCTACACAGCCACAATATATTAACTTTCGCAAATTTGAAGGGAATATCTTTGGATTTGCAAAACCGTAATCCTTGAGGACACAGGGGAAGTTTCCGTTCGCACCGATTTTGCTGCTTGTTTTACTTCGTGTCGCCGCGAATAACCGCCCATTCATGGGTCTACAAGGATACAAAACCCTTTGCTTTGCATATCTTGTTACCTATTCGCTAAATATTGACTGTTTTTTTCTTCAGTTACTCGTATTTCGTATTCATTTCTATTCAGAGGCCTCATTCCAAAGCGAGTGCATCAAGGCAGACATCAAGCCCAACACATCATGCAAACTCAGTTTACTCCTTTACCTTTCCTTTACCTTTACTCGCGTTATAAAATTGATTTCTGTTAAAAAATTTGATATATAGCAAAGTAACACGTAAGTTTTGTTGTTCCAGGACGGCTTACTTGTAAGGGAAACGATAAAGTCTGGCGATAAACTGCATCTAAAGAGACTTCTTGGCCTAAAGCATCCCAACCTAGTGGTGTACTTAAAGATGGAAACGTCAGATTTACCTTTTCGCATTATGGAAATGGTAAGCTATACTGTAAGGTGACATCACTGCTTAATCATCGGAACCAAAGCCTTAGGGACCTTCAGAACGGAATACGAGAAGAGGTTGAGTACGTGTACGACTTTTCAAACCTGGTGCTTATGCTTTGTTTTGATTATGGTATTTCACGCCAATCCCGTACCGACAGTCTCCCTTTTTACTCGGGTCAGAAACAGGGAGTAGTGAGGTCTCTGGGAACATTACTGGATTGAAATTCGAAAGTCGTATATTTGACGCCGTTTCAAATTGAATGCATTTTGTAAGTGCAACAGCTTGCCATTTTATCTAGAAGATTGATTGAGAGAGATGTTTGCACGATGTAATAGAGAAAAACTATGGTACGTTGTTATTTATTAATTATGTTGGCTAAGGTTGGCGCTTTTTGCTTGCCTTGACTGGGTACTTACTAACTATGCATTGCACGTTCATTGGGTCAAAAGAAATAAATTTAGTAAATAATTGTTAACTATAAAGATTTTTTGTTTCTCAGATCTCAGTAGCAACTGACCTGGGAAACCTGAAGGAATATGTTCTCAATGGGCATTGCCAGGAAGGTACCATAGTCGCATTCTTATCTCAAGTGGCATCCGCGTTACATCACCTTCACGACAAGCACATTGTACACGGAGAAATACGTGCCGAACATGTGTATGTTGTGAATCCTAACAAGGTAAAGACTTCTCTTTGTCGCCCTGTTCACTTAAGCCTACTTTGTGTCAGGTGAGCGTTTTTTTTAATGACTTCGTTGACTTAGTCACGTCCATTCAATTAACAGTTATTGCACGAGGTTGATCGACATTTCGTGAAAACCGAGTTTAATAATTTTTTTATCATTCGATCAATAAATTTGGTTTTGGGAACCAGGAACCGCGCGCTTTCTTGCTGAAAAAATGCAGACAAAAGCAAAACTTCGCCTTCGAAGATTTGAGCTGGTCTTCATCCATTTCTCTTCCTTTCAGTTATTGCCGAAATACATTTCAGGAGATTTCCTTTACCTTTTAATTAAAACGCTCTCCTACAACTCCGGGCCGGGTTGTTCGAAAGACGATTAACGCTAACCCAGGATTAAAAGATGATCAAGATTTTAATTTCTCTTGTTTTAAAGGGTTTTCCATAGCTAATGTTTTGTTAAGTTTGAGATTGGTCCACGTCAAAACTGGGGGACAGAAAATATCAACAGAAAACCTCAACGAAGTGTTGTAAAATCGAAATCGAAATTTCACGCTAATCCTGGATTAGATTGATCGCCCTTTGAACAACTGGACCCGAATAGAAGCTGCTATCTTCCTCGAAAGTGGACACAACTACGCATGAGCAGAATATTATTTGCAGCAAAATCACTGTTGGGCGCTAATGCGCATGAGTAGACCATTATTTGTAGGTAGTTATTTGCAGATCACGTGGTGGGCTCTCGGCCAATGAAAAGGATGGAAAAATGCAACTAATGATAATATAAATTATTTTACACAATTTAGAGAGCTTGTGCCAACGTTGAAGGAATGAATTATAAAAGATTTAGCAGTAATATTAGACTAGCCTCTGGTCAACTTAGAGAAAGCTTTTTTGGTTGTTATTCATACAATCAAATTATTTCCAAAAAAATGCCCTCTTAGAATCAATTGCCATAAACATCACTTAGTTTGAGCAATCCAAAAGTAGCGTATAAACAGATACCTTTTTTGTAACAATCCCTAACCATTCACTATTTCATAAGCTTATATGTTTTGCAGGTTCAGTTAGCCCGTCTGGGTCGTTGCAAGTCTTTGGTAATGCAACCTGATGAAGACACCAGTAAATCATGCGTGGTGCAGGCAGTCATGCCACCTGATTCTACTCGCTGGTAAGCAACATAGCTAGTGATATCCTTAACGTAGTTTGCAGATGAGATTTGATATTGTTGCTGAGACGGGATTTTGAGTCCATTATCAAGTCAGGGGGGGGGGGGGGGGTGACGCAGTCGTGTGTGCCGGAACTGACCTTCCGATGAATATCAGTTGAGTTTGTTGAAAGCCGTTCCCTCCTTTGTCCAATAATTTATAGCCGGGCTTTCCGGTGACCAGGTGGTTAGCAGGTTGGGCTCCTGATGGAGCGGTCCTGGCTCATGTGCTGGCTGGGGAACTGTGTGGTCTTGTGCAGGTAAAGTTACTCTCGCATTGCCTTTCTCTACCAGGAGTATAAACTGTTTGGAAGAATCAACAAAATGCCGGAAGGTTGCCAGTGACGTACTATCATCCCATTTAGCTAGTGTAGAAATGCTTCTAGCCGCACCATGCTATAAATATTAGGACAGGCTCCAGCAATTGTATTAGGGCTAACAGGGCCCTAATGTGCCTCATCTCTTCGCGCTCGTAGACATGGCGCGCTGTCAGACGCGAGGAGATAGGAACATCTCCAATTTTTTAAATTTGGAGAAAAAGTACTTGCTCCTTTTGAAATCAACTGCGGTTTCTGCTTTCTTTGATCGTTTAATACATCGCTTATAGTTTCGACTACATACAACTGTAAATAAAAAAACTGCACTTTGCAACATGTCAGTTAGCACACCTTAAGGGAGGCAGCAATGACAAAACGTCGGTGAACCTGTACAGAACAAAACAGTTTGATACTGCTGAGTACTACACATTGATATTTGAGCAGATTTCTTACTATTTTTTTCGGAAAAAATATCATGATTGGAGATGTACAGTCTAATGGAATGGTACTTTCCTTTCACAGGAGCGCACCGGAAGTAATTTTGCAGGGACTTTACAGCCACGCCAGTGACGTGTGGTCATTTGGTGTCGTAGCATGGGAAGTGTACGCAGCGTTAGCCAATGGTGTCAGCCGTAGAGAACAAACGCAGCCCTTCTGCGATCTTACTCACGATGAGGTAACTCCTAGTGTAAACAAGTTTTAAAATACTCAATACTTTCTTTAAATCAGTGGAGGCAATGGTGCCTATTTTGTCAAATTCCCGCAGATGTAGTGGCAAATTAAGCTCATCTGTTCATTCGTCGTGCAGCTGTTTATTGGCTTTAGATTCATTTACTTTAAGTGAGACTAAAAGACTCTAAAGTTGCAGCCGGAAAAGCTTCATTTTTTTTTGGATGTCACGCCTGTAGCCCTAGGAACATTAAATTGTAGCCAAAGAAAGTTTAGAAAAGGTGATAACATTTGATAAACGCATCTTAAATCTTCGGCAAATACATCAACAAATGTTTATCATTGGAGTCCTTATGAGACTGAAAAACCTGATACCAACAGAAGCAAAGCTGCAACTATATAAAGCTGCCATTTTACCACACCTAACTTACTGTCACCTCACCTGGCACTTCTGCAAGGCTAGCGATAGGAGAAAGCTTGAACGCGTACAAGAAAGAGGACTTAGGGCAGTATTTAAGGATAAACAATCTTGCTATGAGAAACTTCTGACAAAAGCAGACATACCATCGTTGTACAACAGGCGATTACAGGACATTGCCATCTTTATGTATAAAATTAAGCATAAATTGCTGCCCGAGAGACTCAGTAATCTTTTCCACTTAGACAGTGGCTTATATAATTTTAGAAAACGTGAATTTGTTCAACCCCGATTCTCTTCGGTAACATTTGGCAAACACTCTCTTCGATACCTAGGGCCTAAACTTTGGAATGCTCTCACACCTAGACTAAGAAATTTGCCCTCTTTGAAGCAATTTAAATACGTTATACGTGGTCGGGACCTCACTGCGCTGGCTGCTAATATCAGTGACTGTCGGGGATGCAAACTGTGCCAAGAATGACTGGCAGCCAACATTACATGACATAATTTTTACTTTGAACATAATTTTAATTTTTATATTTTAATATAGTTAAAGAAACAAAATTTTAATATATTTGTACTTAGGTATTTTTAAATGTATATAAATATTTTCTATTTTATATATATCAATTACGTTTTTAGTTAGGCAGGTTAGGTGTCCACCATTAGTAGAGGGGACTTTTCCCCTCAGCTACTACAGATTTGACACGATAATAAAGTTGTTATTATTATTATTATTATTATTATTATTATTATTATTATTATAAAGACTTATATAAGATTGTAAATTGTCGTACATAGTTTACGTAAACCCAATGCACCTTGATTTAGTAAAAGAAATAACAATCTATTCGGACACATTATGTGCGCCTTTGGAATTTTCAGTGCGGCTGCGATTTATTTTGATCTTTCTTCCAGATTTTGCCGAGCATTCAAAAGAGCAAGTTGTTATGCAGACCAAAATCTTGTCCAGACTGGATATACATAATGATTCATCAGTGTTGGACGTATCAAGCCAAACAAAGACCACCAGCTATTGCACTCCTTGACTGCCTCACGACCAGGTCAGTTTTTTAAAATATTTGTTTTAGATGAGAGAGAATAACTTGATTAAGATTGGTCCAGTTCCTGAAATCTACCTTCCGAGCCCTAAATGGGGGTTAAACACAAGAGCAAGAAGACAGAGTCATGGATAACTTGCACCATATATTCCAGAACGTACTTTGAAAATACGCGCGAACAGATGGCGAATTCAACTACGCGACCATGTGCTAAAGAAGGAACACCGTTACAACTTTTAAGGTTTCCGCTAAAAACTAACGACGAAAACAATGACTTCTAGTCAGCAAGTAGAGCGTGCATAATTCATGCTGAAAAACATGGCACTTTTGCTTACTTTTCTGCACGATTTTAAATCGCTCGCTTAAATGACGAATTTCCCGCGCGTAAACTACTCCATCCGTAGTGTTATCTGTAGCTAGTTTAGACTTTTGCAGTTTGTAACATGTGATTAGTGTCTCGGGCCGTTCCAGTAATCCTTTGCATTGATACTGCCCATTCATGTAATTAGACAAAGTTTATATACGTTTTTCTTGCATTTATGTCGCGCGCGCTTGGTCGGTTGTCGAATTTGTCACTTTAGCGAGCAATTTTAATCCTGGCGCGCGTTACAGGAAAGAAACGCCACACTTCTGCGCTTGCAAGTTATCCTGGACTCTCTATTTTCGCGCCTGAATTCAACCGCTGAAAGGAGAGTCCAGGGAATGTACTAGAAGAAAATAACAATATTAGATAGATACAAGCCTGAATAAAACTGAGGTTCTTGTGAGACTCAATTCTTTTGAATTCCGTTTGAATTTTGCATATACATGCCTACGGCTAATCTCCAGTTGGCTGTCTAATTTTAGCAACGACTGTTACAGAAAAGGCAAGGCTAAAATTTTAAATGTTAAGGCTTTACTTTTATAAAAGTAGCCGATTTTATAATTAAAGAGCAATGCTGTTGTAACGTTCACGTTTATAATTTGTAATTGAAGCTTATGATTCCTTGCCTTCAAATTATAAAACGCACTTATGAAGACTCCCATCAACCACGGCCTATCGTGATTATTTTAATAATTACGGTATTTTAAAGATGTAACAGAGTCTTAATTTTATTATTATAAACTAGCAATGGTACATTGCAATTCCTGTGTTTTGATCGTCTCGGGGTTATTAAACCATAATCAACTCGCCTTCGGCGAATAATTGTTTTAGTATATATTTTCAGAGGTTCATATCAAGTACTGCAAAATGACAACAGAAAACACAAAAACAACAAACACAAGTGCTCGATGGCATACGCGTAAACCAGTTTAATTCATTGATTGAAATCGTAATTCACACTCAAGTTTTAGCAATAAAACGGAACAAAGCAAACACTAAGAAAAAGATAGATATCTGGTACCTTTGTTTAATCGTTAGTGACTTCTGAGAAATTGTGTGGATCCTCTCAAAATTACTAGCTTCGGTGAGAAGAGAACTAAATAATGTTTTGCTAGTCGATCCGACTGAGTACATCGCCGCGTGCGATCTCCAAAACCACCATGTTTACGATCAATTCTAATGCCTTGGAAATCATCTCTTGAAAATATTTTCGGTTCAAAAGCGTTGGTAGTTAATTTGCAAAATACCCAATGTTTTAAACATCCAGGAGTTGGAGAGATTTCGCTTAAATGAAAGAAATTTTCATTCAGCAAATGCTGCCATGTTCACTGGCCTGGATGGCAAACGTGGCATGGCTTAGAAGCCAAACCTTGAGATGCTATATTCACCGCCTAGGGCGGTGAATATTGCGTCCTAAACCGAGCTTTTCGACCAATCAGAATTGTATTCACCTCTGGAAATTATACTAAAAGCTCATATACCATGGAGTGCAAAAATGCTAGGTGCACGCGTTAACGAGAACAGCCGAGGAGCTCAAAATATTGCAATTCTTTCATTCGCGCTTGTTGGATATTAGATAGTTATAGCAAACTCAGCGCTACGCGCCTCGTTGGCTATCTACTATTTCATATCCCACGAGAGCTCGTGGAATAATTTGTTAAAAATACCGTTTGCCGGTTTCAGGGAGCCAATGCAGTCCTGGTTGATGAAATTGTGGTTGGGCTACCATGGTAAAGACGAGTGGCCGGATCTATCGATCTCTCAGCCAGATGATGCTAGCCACGTGACAAAGGAAGAAAACCGCCCAAGTCAGGATGATATCAAAAAGATGTGTTCGAATGACTTCTTTGCAGAGCACGAATATGGCTATCAAATAATTTCAGAGGTGAGAGCTATACAGCGCCCATTGCCAATTCCACCACCATTTCCAATTCCAATTCCAAAAGAAGGCGATCGAGATCACAACGTACAACGTGAGACAGAAGATGAAGATCCTTACGCTATTATACCAATTCCGTGTACCAGCGGCTCTATGAGAGAGAGTACAGTAGCTGCGAGCACACTGAACACAACGGATAGTTATGAAATGCTTTCAGAGTTGAGACCTACACAGCTCCCGTTGCCAATTCCACCACCAATTCCAATCTCAATTCCACCTCTGGCCCAAAACGACATAAAAGGCGATCGAGATTACACCGTACCAGGTGGGACGGAATACGAAGATCCTTACGAAGATCCAACTCTGTATACCAGCGGCTTTATAAGAGAGAGTACCGTAGCTGTGAGCGCACTGGACACAAAGGATAGTTATGAAATGCTTTCAGAGGTGAGTGCTCCACGACGCCGACGACCAATGCCAACTCCACGTAGCACTGGCGTCGCCAAAGAAGACCCAAAAAGCGATCAGGATCAAAACGTATCAGGTGAGATGGAAGATGAAGAGACCTACGTTACTATGCCACCAACGTGTACCAGTGCACCAGTCAAACATGAAGGTGACTACACTGTGAATGAAAGCAGACATCTCCAACACAAGGAGCAGTCTAGAAAGGCCCCGAAGCCACTTCCACGGACTATACGCTTTGTATAGGTAATCACATGATTTCGAGTGCAATTTGGGAAAAATAAGCACAAGTAAATTTTTCAAAGGCTAACAATATCTGGCGGGTGTAGTTTGTAAGTCTTTGAAAAAATTACTAATGCTTATTTATCCAAAATTGTACGAGAAAAAATCATGTGATTACTTTTTAATAATATTCATGTAAAAATTGCGAGAAAGCAACATGTGCAAATCTCGTACAAAAACAAATTATTCAAACTCGGCAAATGCCGTCATGCGTTCAGTCAAAACAAGGCCCAAACAACATACAGGTTCTTCAATTTTTTAAAAGTTTTTTTTTTAGCCGAAAAACCATGCAAGACAGTTCAACAAATTGTCTGAATAAAAGATTCTGGGTTTTACTTCTTCCAGAGATTTTCTTCTGCTTCTAATACTTATCGAACTTTGGCTGGGCGCTTTCGACGGCCAGCCAAGTGGAGCTGTTTCGCTTTCCCTTCAACACTTCCTTGGACGAAACAATTCTCTGTCCCGTACAATACAAAGCCTATAGGTTCTGTTCTCTAAGTACAGTGTCTATCAAGCGATGTAGTCACTACTTTAAGGCTATCTGTTCCTTAATCTTCGCCAATGTGTTTGTTTTTGAATTCGGCGTAAATAAACTCGTTCAAGTAAGAGTCCTTGTTCTGTTAATGCGCAGCGAAATTATTTTGCACTGAGAAGAAAGCTCTTAGCTTGCTCTACATCGCCATCTTGAATCTGCCCTCTTGGATTTCACCATAAAATAACTGAAATTCATGCAAAATAAAATCAGAATGCTGAAAGTAAAATTAAACAAGCTATGCAATTTTGTTCAAAAAATGGAAAATAATGAAATTTGTCGAAAAAAACGATTTTTTGGCCGGACCTGCTTGTTATTATGACGTTGCCATGGAGACGTCAGAAATCGTGGACACGCAGTTGGCATATCAAATGAATGAACGGCATGAATAAACGGCTGCTGAAAGTTGGAGCATTGTAGAGTAAATACCCTTTTTAAAATTACGAGAAAACATTCAGGGGAGGTGGCATTCCCTCCCCCCTTGGAAGTTCGAGGATTAATATATCCCTTTTTGCTAGTTCTGTTTCTATACTGTATTCTTTGTAAAAGTTGAACATTCTCTATACGATAAATATTTCGTTCGTCAACTGCACATATTGCAACTTAGCATGAGAAATGAAACCGACTCATAGTCGCGTTTTCTTCAAAGAATTATAAAGTCAGATAGACTTTAATTATAAAGTCGTTTGTTGGAAAAATGTCCTATTTTTATTGTGGACGAGATCCCGATTTCTTAAGCCTCACGATAACTCGAACCAAATGTCATTTTCCTTGAATCGCTTAATTGAATTTTTCCCGGACTACTTGAGCTAATTTTCTTTTTTCCTTGAAGGTTAGAGAAATCGAGATTCTACAATAGTACATCTAACATTCAAACAGGATGTTATTTAAAGCGCAACTTTGCAATGTTGCTGCACACTGTTCCAATAAAGGCAATTTGTTCAGGTAGCTTGCAAATTAAATTCAAATTTGTTCAAGCAACATGTCAAGTTCCATTTGAGTTTTTTAAGTTCTGTGTATAAACTGAAACAGCGCGACAAGTGGAAAAGATTGAAAATAATTGCCTGTGGTTGAGTTTATTAACAAAGTATGAAAAATAGGCGACAATTTTACTTTAAATCGCGAAACCAAAAACCACGCTTAACGCCACGAAACACGGCGCAATTCGCCTGTGTCAGACTCAAAATTGCATAGAAAAGAGCATTTAGTTTGGCTGTAGGGCAAATTGCTTACAATGTAATATACGATGTTCTTGTCAAATAGATTTTTCAAAAGAAATATATGGATTTTTTTAGTATGTAAAATATGGGTTCTACATGCTTTTGTCTTAGAGCAATTTTACTTAACTCGTGAAATAGGTGGTGGGATAGTACACTCAACTACTTCGCATTAGTTCTTATTATTCCGCTATAGTTAGTAATTCTTTTGTTTTTTTGTGTACTAATTAGTAAGTGTTATGACACACTTACTAACATTTTTTTGTTTCACGGGTTGAGTAGAATCACTCTTACTATCTATAATTACAATAACCATAGGCAGAGTGATGGTTTACATACCATCGATACATTGACTTGTTAGTAGCTACAACTGCAATAAAGTTAGTATATAATTGCGTAAGTTTCGTTGTATGTAGGTTATACAGTATAATAAATGTTTTAAGGGGAGTTGAGCGTCCTTCAGGTAGAAGAAATCGACTCGATATAGATTGACTAGTATAAGGACAATATCCTGCCCTCATATAACATGAGTTCCATAAGTAACTCACGACGCAAGAATGTAAGACTCAGTAATCTAGTAAAAAGTTAATATGCTGGTCTTAGATAAGATAAGTTGCTTATGAAACTCACCAAGAATAATCCAGCACGAGGTCAATATGCCGCCCTCATATCACTTGTCTCTACAGGACAGTTCATTTCATGGAATATCAGTTCCATTCTGACAGAGCTAATCAAAGATAAAAATGATCCGTTTTTGGTGCAAAATCCGTGCTTAAACAACCCAATACACCTGTAATTGATCAAGGTCCCATTTTCGGGGTTTTCCAATGATTAAGTTAAAACATTTTTGGCCAAAAGAAAAAAAAAATATCACGAGTAGCAAGTAACGGGAATAAGAAACCTGAAAAAACGGAAGGAAACTGTAAAAGAAACGCGTGTTTGGAGGAAACTTCGCGAATGAAAGAGTTAAAATGGAGGCGTCGTATCAGAAACCTACCACGCAAAAAGTAACATAAAATAATCTAGTAAATAATAAAGATGGTAAATTTCAAGCTCGGTGATAAATAGTAAAGAAATTATTCTACATGACACGAGCGTGGGACAAAGAAAAAATCTGAGTCCCCGACGGGAATCGAACCCATGGCCTCCCAGATACCGGTTGGGCGCTCTAACCAACTGAGCTACGAGAGACTCGCTGTGAGCTGGGCCATTTACTAGGTTGATAAGTAACACGCGTCCTGCGTAAAAGGTTAATCTGCTGGTCTTTGATAAGATAAGTTGCTTATGAAACTCACCAAGAATAATCCAGCACGAGGTCAATATGCCGCCCTTATATCACTTGTCTCTACAGGACAGTTCATTTTGAATATCAGTTCCATTCTGACAGAGCTAATAACAAATAAAAATATTCCGTTTTTGGTGCAAAATCCGTGCTTAAACAACCCAATACACCTGTAATTGATCAAGATCCCCTTTTCAGGGATTTCCAATGATGAAGTGAAAACTTTTACGGCCAAAAGAAAGAATATAACGAGTAGCAAGTAACGGAAATAAGAAACCTGATAAAAAAAAAAACGGAAGGCAAAGGAGCAAGAAAAAAACTTGGATCAGTTCAGCAAAAAAAAAAAAAAAAAAAAAAAAACAACTCGAAATTTTGGCTTATGGGCATGCACCAACGTAAAATATTGTACATTGTTACTCTTTAACTTAAAAAGAAACGCGTTTTTTGAGGAAAATTCGCGAATGAAAGAGTAAAAATGCTGACGTCGTATAAGAAACCCAGTAAGGCGTAAAGGTAACATAAAATAATCTAGCACGAGGTTAATATACTGGTCTATGATAAGATGAGTTCCATATGGAACTCACCAACCAAGTAAGACCGAATAATCCAGCACGAGATCAAAATGGAAATGGAGAATAATTAACAATTATTCTTTGAAATCGAGGTGAATATTCTGCCGCTATTCACCGAGATTTCAAAGAATAATTGTTTTAGTATATACACACGAAGTGATCTCAACAGCAAGCGATC
This sequence comes from Oculina patagonica, assembly GCF_052425735.1. Classification (NCBI taxonomy): domain Eukaryota; kingdom Metazoa; phylum Cnidaria; class Anthozoa; order Scleractinia; family Oculinidae; genus Oculina; species Oculina patagonica. Next base: position 22,285,814 of record NC_135765.1, read on the forward strand.
TCAAAGTTTTCAGAAGGAAACCATTTAAAGTCGATTTAATTGACCTCTCAATTCATGCGTGGAAAACGTACATATAAGCGGCACTAACCGACATGCGCGAAACAGTTTACAGAATCTTCAAACATGGCAAATCTAGTTAATCTTCGATAAAATCCTCGTCACAATCTAGCAAAATGGTCCTTTAACACCACTCAAACCTGCAATCTGAATCAAAAACCTGCTTGCAAAACATTTTGACCGTTGAATCAAAGCTTTTGAAGTTCACTTGAATTGAAAATTGAAAGAGCAGTTGGCGAAGGATCCACCTGAAAGTTTAGATTATACTGAATGTGTGCAGAACTGTGGTGAAAACTGGATGTTTTCTTGCACAAAGACGTTTTCCTGAATATTCGTGGAGGATCTTGGTTGAATAACACTTGATGTTGCTGCCGATAAATCTGCGGTATTCATTTCTGCCGATGCCGGGCAAAGAGCGAGTTGACGGTAAGCCATTGTTTATCGTTTTAGTACTCGAGTTGTGTGGACATTGTGCTGCAAATTGCGAAATATGTAGTCTTCTCTTACTTTGAAAACCATCAGGCCAAATTTCTTAGCCTTTTTTTGTCTTTTCTGGTTCAGCATCTTCTTGTATTCTTAGTATTTGCGATTCAGAAACGCCGGCGAAACGCAAGTTTACGCCGGCCATTTTGTTTCAGTTTGGATCAAGCATTATTCACTCCGTAGGGAGTGAATAATGCTCATTAGCCCGAGATAGCGAACCAATCAGATTGCTTGAAACACCAAGATCACTGAGTGTGTATATACTAATCTTACATATTTGTCTTTTGTAAATACTGTAAATCGTATAATTTAAGTAAAGAATAAAGATGGTAAAATTGTACTTTCCATTTTGTTTGCAATATAATTAACAAATAAAGAATCCTCGACTGTGCTCAGTTCTGTTATAAAGCACGCAGGAAGCTGCGATAGCACGAAAGAAGTAAAGGGGAAACACGAGCCGTAAGGCGAGTGCTTATTTCTACCTCTTGAGTGCTATCGCCACTAAGTGCTGTACAACAGATCAGAGCACAGTCGAGGCTTCTTTATTTGATTTATGATAAAGAATTCATCACTTTCCAGACGGATTCCCTTCTTTTTGCTTCCAAAACGATTCAAAAGGGTCGTCAGTAAGCATGCTTTATACGCTAATTTAACCCAACCAGAAAGCTTGTTAGAATGTTCCAAATGATTTGATTGGCTAATGTGACAACTGCTGTCAATCAAAAACTAAACGTTAACCTGAGCTTCGCTTTCGGGTTTCGAGTAAAGAGCGAATGGTTCGAAGTTCACTTTTTAGTCAAAAACAAACGGTGTCAAAGCTAAAAAAGCTATAATTTTGTGCAATGAAATCCGGCCAAATCGGAGCGATAAAAACATGTACTTTTTCGACATGACAGTAACGAAAGAAAGAGCTCAAGGCTTGCGTGTGAAACTTTCCAAACTGCTGAGTTGAGTTTAAAATGAAGAACATGCAGTTGTGTTTACGGCAGCAAAAGGATTACCCGAACTGGCGACAACGTTAGAAATATTGATGTGCTTCCACTGAGGACTTCGGAGTGGATATAAGAGCAAGCTTTAAACGGATACGAAGATTGAGCATTTATGATTGTTGAGGTTTGCTTCGCTGAGAGACCTGAGATAACCGGAGATTGTCATATGGAATGAGCGCACTTTCCATGTAAGTTTTCAATTTGGAATTGTTTACAAAAATAAAGCTCGTCTTTAAATAACACAGACAGCTTATTTGTTGTTTTCGTTCGCTGTTTCACTTTTTCAGTGTAATGTGTACCTCAGTAATAATTATAGCGCCGTTTATTGAAGCATTCGAGAGGTTGAGAAACCTTTGTTTATTTCGATACTAGATTGCTGCTTTTTTATCGGTGCGGCAGTTTGTTGGACCTTGGAATTACTTGTAATTTCCGTACAGTTTTATAAACACTACTGTCGTTTATTGTAGACAAAAAGCTCGTTTTCTTTGTGTTTGTCTGAACCATAAAGGACGTTTAATTTTGGTCAAATTGCTCAAAATGCCGAAGCAAAAATCAGACCTTGCGGATGATGGCGTGAGCTCCGGTGCTTTGTACTCTCATAAAGTATGCTTTTTCAACAAATCAGAGCTCGCGTTATATCGAAACTTTATTATAAAAATAGCTAGGTTTCTGCAATCTGGCCGGTTATGAGGACACTCAGACTCTCTGAGCTATTCCGATATTTTTGTTCTGATCATTTTTCTAGTCACTTCTTGAACCATTAATAAATATCAAAACAATTGTGAACTTCACATTTGCGATATATTGCTTTGCTCTGGTAACTTATGCAACTCTCCCAACCTTGGGGAGGCTACTCAAGAATAATTTGTACCAGGATGTTCCGCCCCGAGGTCCACACTCTAACCCTTTGTAACCTTTATATCCAAAACAACAACAAACAACAAAACTTTATACACAAAATCATATTATTTACAATATTTTTCACCTCCCGCAATTAGCCTACAATCATTGACAAAACCTTGGCGAAGTTGCTGTTTTTCTTACTTGAAACATGAAAAAGTTAAGTAATTTCCCCTCTCCCCCTTTGCAATGTTGCACAGCATGCAAAAAATAATGCCTTCAATTGCTGCCTACTTTTTCTCACAAACTGAGGCCCCGTCCACACTGACCTGGGTAAATTTGAAAACGGAGAAATTTGAAAACGCGGTGTAAATGTTTTCCGTCCACATTAAGCCGAGTAAATTTGAAAATGATACGCTTCATCGCAATCAGAGTAACAACTAACTAATTTTTTTTTTTGACAGAAAACACATGACTATTTGACGAGTGACTATTTGGGGAGCGTTTTTGAAAAGTACCGTTTTCGGTGACCGAAAACGCCGGTTCAGTGTAGACGGTTGGCATAACCGGGGAAAAAAGTTGCGTTTTCAAATTTACCGGGGTCAGTGTGGACGGGGCCTCAAACGCAATGCACGAGGAGTTTGAGTACATTGTAATATCCAACGCTGAAACGGTGGGATGAAGGTGGGTGGACCGACGACTTTTGTCAATGACTGTAGCTATTCAGGCGGGAGGTAAAGATGAAAATGAAGAAGATTTTTTGACAGAAAAGGCAACCCTTTCATGATATCTTTGATAGAAAAGTGTAACCCTTGCACATTCCTTTTCAGCTAAATAACCCCTTAAATATTTTAGGGCGCGTTCGTTTGAGAATATTCTGGAATAAAAATATATTCCGAAATAAAATCCGGCTATTCTGCTCCTGGGACCAGAATAGAAGGAATAGAAAACCAAGTATTTCGGAATGAGAAGAGCAGCCAAACAAACGCTAACTCGCATTATTCCAATTATTCTTATTCTGGATTGATCCCAAACGAACGCGCCCTAAACGAATCAATCGTTTGGTGATGTTCAAGGTGTTTTGAAAGGCACTTTTATAAACCAAAAAGACAGTTTTTGTCTGCTACTAGGAAGAATTCACGTTCAACTAATCAAGTCGCAGCCCGAGTCATTTCCATCTTGGCACTGTGCGACTCGCGACAGATTTGTTGACCAGATTTATTGTAATCATATATACGGCAAAAAGTTTTCCCCTTCAATGAATGTACCGTTAAAAAAATGCCATAGCCTACTTACCAGTATTCTAGTAAACTATGAAGCTCGTATTCATTGCCATCTTTATCGTTCTTTAGCTTGAGATTTTAAATCCACCGAGGTAATAATTATTGAGTTCCACAGCGGAGTTAACCTCGATTTTCCTCGCCTCCCTAAGTCTTCCCGAGTAGTGTTAACATCTTGTTGAGTTTTGTAAAGAGCGATTTTTGCTTCTTGACGTGAAATGAAAGGAACTCTTTAATTGAACACAAGTTAGAAGCAAACCTTTTTTCTGTTTTAATTTTTCAAAGCCAGCGATTTGTGTACAACGGCTGCCGTGCAACCCTGTACGTTCATTCATCACTAGTGAAGTTTCATCGGTCGCGTTGTTGATTGGACGAACGATGTTTTTCACTAGTGAAATTCCATCGTTCGTGTTTCTGATTGGCTAAGCTCGGAATCATTACGATTTTTTACTCCCTACGATTTTGATGAGTAAAACTCAGTACCCATGAAATAAAATGTTATGTTAACCTTGATCTTAATCAGTCCAGGTGACAACCTGAACTGGGTATAAAAATTTCCTGTAATCTGATTGGTTCGCACAAAAAACAAACCATTGCCTTGATTGCGAAAAAACTAAGTTCAGGGAAATGGAGAGCGAAAATATCGAAAGCCTTCTGTAGGTGTTATGGAAGAAAAGTAGCAAGGTGAAATATGTAACAAGAACCTCCATTTGTCACGAAAATGTGTACATATGTTTGTATGCAGGGACAATTGTACGTATTTTATCTGTTCTAGGAAGCCACCATATTTTTCCGAGAACGAAGCTCGAGGACAACTGCGACATTTTTTGCAGGTTTGAGAATATCGAAAAGGTCATTATCGTAAAGATATTGCGATCTTAGTGTCTACTGTAAATCTACTTCACGTGCTTATTTTGCCATCTCTGCGGCAAGAAAAGGCGAATAAGTAACAGTCAACGCAAAACCCTTCAAACTGCTGAAGTTGGACACGACAAAATAAAGAAATGAGTTATATTTACGGTTAATTTGAGCTTAGACGTTACTCACAACATTTTTGCGCTAATAAGACCCTTTCTTTATCTCAATACATTGTTTTTCTATTTGGAACATATACTGTAGTTATGCTGTTTGTATGGGTACCCTGTGCGCACAGTTGACTCGGTCGGCCAACAGGTGAACTCTGACTAAAATTTATCGGGTCGATAGCTAGCTATAGGTTACCAAAATTTCATACCCATTGTGCTCTAGTGGCGCATGAAGCTCACTGCGCGTATTTTTTATGTATTAACAAAGATTGGAAGGATAGAAGATAGGAAACAAGATAAGATGGTTCGTCTTTTAAAATACTGTAAATTTTATGATTATATTTTCCGTGTTGTTGTTTTCAAACTTAATAGGTTATGGTAGTGGTGCCTGAAAGTCGTATCAACTACATGTATTTATAAATATTACATATTTCTTCAATCTGGACGGTTTGTGAGGACGTGCAGACACAATTTTGATTTTAGTTGTTCTATTTTTTCGAGCATTACTAAGAATCAAAACGATCAGGAACATTGCATTATCTCTACGTGTATATAGATTTTGCGTTCGTTTCTTATTTGCTGGCATCGATTTTTCTTGGAGAGGCTGTGTGAACTTAATTATTGAACGTTAAACGGTTACAGCGTTGCGCTCCGTACTGTTGCCACTTGATAAATTTTCTGATTAATTTTTGCCAACTTTCTCATGGCTTATGTTTGACTGGCCAATAAAAATGCGAGAAGTAAGAGAGGCGGAGTTGACAATTGACGTAGAGTGAAGGTGAAATTTACCAGTCCTCCTTGCACTTTGATTGGCCAGTTCAAACGAAAGCCATTAGAAAGTTGTGCAAAACATGTCAAAAAGATGTCTTAAATTGATCAAAAATTTTAACATGTGGCAACGATACGGAGCGCAGCACTTTAAAATGTCGCAATTTAACGGAACATATTACAATTAACTCGATCTTCATCAGTTAGGTGACAAACATAACTGGATATAAAATTTCCTGTAATCTGATTTAGTTATTCAATTCAAGCTGCTTTGGCCATCCGTTTAACTACGGTCAGTTGTGTAAATGATATGCAAGTTCAATAATGAAAATGTTTCAGATAAATGTCATTTTTGAAGACCTAACACGCTAAGAAGGCTAGAAAACTATTTTGTCGGGTACTAGGCCGTTACATCATGGGCAGAGGGTGTGGATGCGAGTAATTGATAGCTGAGAATCGGCGAAATTTTGAACTGTTAGCTGAGAAACGCTGAGGTTTTTAACTGACAGTTTGTTAATTTTAAGTTGCCTTCAGCTGAGATGGATAAATTTTCACTGAATATCCTGTGGATATCACCCACAAATAGGCCACCTTGAGATGTAGGTCAAGGAGGGCTTTTAATGGCGGTCTCGCTAGTTCTCAAGGCGTGTTTTGCTTGTAATTAGTGGAGATAATTATATCCCTGGTTGTTTTGAAAGGAACTGTCATGTTAATTTGAAAAATGGTGTAGGAAAATCTTCATTAGTTGTAAGTATACGTGAGGATTGAAGAGTTCGGGTTGGTTCTCGCCAGGCGAGAGTGGAGTGGAGAGAAAATCAAGTGGACGACAGCTGGTAAAAGGAAATAGAGTAGGAATTCTTTGACATCAAACCTATGTAGTCTTTACAGTCTTTAAGTAATATCTTCCCAAAGAACAATGCAAATAGGATAAAAAACTAAAAACACACCAATGCTGTTTTTTAAAACAACTGTTTGTATTATCATTACCTTCATATCAAAATACAACATGAATCTAACTTTAACGATTTTTTCACAGAAAACAAGTTCCCAATACTTGAAATTCAAACAAATCAGATAAAATATTTAGCAGAACAAATGATACTATTAAGAAGCAAGATAATTGGTATCTATAATAAAAATCTAATTAGCCCTTAAACTGTCTAAAGCTTAATATTTTTTAAACATAAAATTAAGCAGTATCTCCTATCCTAGCGAATTCAAATACAATTTCAAATTCAAATTCAAATTTATTTCATACTATTTACTTTATAAAGTGTGTCGCAGGCAGTGGGTTATACAATTACTAAAAGAATCATTAGACTGAAATGTTGGGCATTTCAACTTACAACTTATTTGTGATTACTTCGAAGTTACTGTCAAGTCGCCCTAAAAATATGTCCAGGAATATAAAGTTGAATCATTCAAAATAGAATAAAAACGCTGGGCTTAGCCGTAAGATCATTATATAGGGGGTCTGCGGCTTAAAGTATAGTATTTACGGCCTCTTTTGAGAAGGTAGAGACTGTTGTCTTATCATGAAGACTTTCCACCAGGTTTGCACATAAACATCCAGATCACGATCAATCACTGAGCTCCTGTTCTTTCGATGTACAAACTTCTAAGTTCTACAACAACAAAAAAAAATGTCAAAAAAATGCCAGTAACTTGATCGAAAAAACGTTTATTAAAAAAAGATTGAGAGCGACTGGATCTACAATAAGGTATAACATTAAAGCTGAACAGAAGTTTGCAGTTTGGACAAAAATATATCGGAAAGGAAGTCTCTGGGGAGGGGTTCCATCCCCCCTTTAACCACGGTTGGGGTATGGATTTGCTTGTATGTCCGAGGTCTAAGAATGATCTACTTACAATGAAGTACATCTAACCGCCTTCATCTAAGTCCAGTGTAACGTCATCACCGATGAGTACAAATGGCGCCCAGTACTTCACTTCGCTAAACTCGTTGGAATCTCTCATACACTTCATGGCTCGGTTCAGAGCTTCACTGGCACTTTGTCTTTTTGCAAGATGTCCGTAGAAACTCCTCATGAACTCCAGAGTGGCCTTGTCATTGATCGCCCACAATGACACAAGAACAGAACGAGCGCCAGCCCCCAAAAAGGCCCGTGCAATGCCAACCAACCCCTCAGCCTTGATCTCACCACGACCACTATGACAGCAACTAAGTACAACTAGTCTTGCTCGCAGTTGAACGCTCAACACATCTTTCATTGTTAAAAGGAAGTCTTCCTTGATAGGGGTCTTAGATGCTCGTGTAGTGTTTGGTGCCAAGGCAATTTCTCCCGTTTCCATACTTCCATGTGCTGCAATGTGTACCAAAGCAACTGAGGGGAGTCTTTTTAAGACTTCATCTTTTGTTGCGTCTTTTCCGGTGAGGGGTGCAGCGTGGAGTATTTTCCCAATCATTTCTACTTCAACTTTTGCATAAAGCAGCTGTAGCAGCTTTTTTCGCTTGTAACGAACTTCCTCCATACACGGATCACCCACGAGCAGAGCCCCAGACGTACTGTGGTAATCTGCTGAATAATCTGTGATCAGTTTCAAGCTACTCAGAGACGGAATAACTCGGATTTTGAAAACATCGCACAGGTACTGTGAATTTGGATCGAGGAATGCAGCATAAGGGGCCAAGCACAATGGTCCTTCGGGAACAAGCATGAGTTCATTGCCATGAATCAAGTCGGAGATAGGATTTATGACGATCTTATACAATGCTTTCAAAGGATTGGTATCAAAGTGCGTCGTTTGAGATGTGGTTTGATCACACCTCTTATTTGATAGTTCTTCATGGCTTATCCTATCTAGTGAACGGTCCTCGCATTTCACACTACCTCTCACGCCAATTTTTCCACGAGTGTCGTGAATTAAAGACTCGGCAACAGTGTTCGCCCCATCTTCCGAACTATTATCACCAATTGTTTTTCTTCTCAATTGAACATCTTTTCCGTTTTGAATGATCCAGAAAATGATTTCTTTTCTGTCAACTGCCATAAAGACAGTATTCGACGAGAGACAACTTAGTACGTCATAAATTGTTTCTTCCGCTTTATAAGCTGTTTCAGTTGCATACTTTGAAATCATGAGATCATGCAAAGCTTGTGCACGTCCCTGCTCAGCGGCAAACAGAGCCTCGACAACTTCGCCTTGCTTTAGCAATAGACGCCATAAACAAGTGTACACTTTATTGTGCTTATCGCGGTAGCTAACTTTCCACTCATCTTTACACAATAGATCGCGCCTAACAAGATTGAACATTCTGACACTGGAATGATAACAATCAAGAGCCTCAAATGGCAAGCCTTCTAATTCAAAGCTCTGACCAAGGCCAAAAAGCGATATAGCCTCTCCAACCCTGTCTCCAACTTCTTTGGCAATTTCTAGACGGCGTTCATGGTACTCAACGGCTTTCTTGAAATCTCCCAGACAGCAAAAGGCGATGCCTAGGTTATCATAAGCAGTTCCTTCTCCAACCCTGTCCCGTACTTCTTTGGCGATTTTTAGAGAACGTTCCTGGTACTCGATGGCTTTTTCGAAATCTCCCAGACTGCCATAAGCGTTGCCAAGATTACCCCAAGCAGTTCCTTCTCCACGCCTGTTCCGTAGTTCTTTGGCAGTTTCTAGATGGCGTTCATGGTACTCGATGACTTTTTTGAAATCTCCCAGACTGTTATAAACGTTGCCAAGATTACCATACGTACTTGCTTCTCTATACCTGTTTCCTACTTCTTTGGTAATTTTTAGATTACATTCCTGGTACTCGATGGCTTTTTCGAAATCTCCCAGACTGTAATAAGAGATGCCAAGATTACCATAAGCAGCTCCTTCTCCAGCCCTGTGTCCTACTTCTTTGCTAATTTTTAGATGACGTTCATGGTACTCGATGGCTTTTTTGAAATCTCCCAGATGGCCATAAGCGTTGCCAAGATAATAATAGGCAGCTCCTTCTCCACCCCTGTGTCCTACTTCTTTGCTAATTTTTAGGAGACGTTCATGGTACTCGATGGCTTTTTCTACATCTCCCATTCTTTCATAAGCGTTGCCAAGATTACCGTAAGCTTGTTGTTCTTTAGCCCTGTCTTCTACTTCTTTGGCAATATTTAGATGACATTCGTAGTACTCGATGGCTGTTTTGAAATCTCCCAGATTGAGATACGCGTTGCCAAGATTACTATTAGCACCTCCTTCTCTAGACCTGTCTCCTACTTCTCGATACTTCTTTGGCAATTTTTAAACGACGTTCGTGGTACTCGATGGCTGTTTTGAAATCTCCCATTCTGTGATAAGCGCTGCCAAGATTACCATAAGCAATTCCTTCACTAGCACTGTCTCCCACTTCCTTCGCCATTTTCAGACGCCATTCATCGTACTCGATGGCTTCTTTGAAATCTTCCGGACTGCAGTTAGCGTTGCGAAGATTGTCAGTGTCTATTTCCAAGTACAGTATTACATTTAAGTATGCAAGATCACCACCATACCAGGTTCCTTCTTTAGTCTTATCTTTCACGTCTCTGGAGGTTTTGGGAAGCTGGACTTTATTTTCCTATCAGGCAGAAACAGGGTTGTTTATAAACTAATTTCATAACTAATTACCGGAAATGGTATACAAAATATCCTGTCCGAATATTATTGATGTTTTGTAGGCGAAATTGACATTTTCGTAAGGTATGTTTGGTCATTCAAACAGTCCATTGATTTGTGAATTGATTAGCCTTCGTTTGTGTCCACAATGATAAAGAAAAATACGATTATGTTGGCAATAATTCGAGGCATTACCAAATCAACTTACCACTCTCCTCAATAGTGTTAAGCTATGGTGATTTCTTATTGAAAGGAAGGAATAATAATTTGTTTCTGAAAACTAAGCACGATTAATAATCAAGTCTGCAACAGTCTGTTAAAAAGTTCAATATAATGACTGGGTCGTTAATCCCGTTTTCTTTCTACATTGCTGTAATTTGTGGTACATTTGAGGTTTTGAGAGCGAAATGTTCAAAATTTAGCATTACTTACCTTGCCTTTCACAACGTGAGTGACAGGCTTACTGTTCGTTTTCGGTCGTTTTGCGTCCTGCGATTTACTTTGATCACTAACACACCAGGCCCATAAATCAAGTAAAGTGCTACTAGTCTTGTCAACCTGCCCAGAGTCAAGTCAAATGACATATAATTGGAAAAAACGAATTTATCAAAACAAATTGTAACGGTATCAAATAAATCTGATATACTTAGTTTAATTTATGTTATTTTAACTCTTTCTGTAACTGTATTTTATATAACTTTTTTTAAATTTGGTTCTCCAATTGATCAACAATGAGTTAGTAATTTTAAGTATAAGAGTAGAGTTAGACAGATCATCCACCTGCAGGTTACAGGCCCGCCAGGCTGGTCACACATACAAGAAAAAGAAACTGTTAGAGCCCCTTACAGCATAAACGTACCGCCTTCCTATCGAAATCTCTTTAAGGAAATGTTGTTTTGGGGTCGTTATGTAATTCTGTGGAAAAGGAATGGGTTTTTGCAGTGCAAATCTGGTGCAAAATTCGCTCATTGCAACACAGTAACACTACATAGCGGTTTACAGCCCGTCCTCGCTTTATCTAAAAGGTTTTAAAACTAGTTCTAACAAAACGCGAAGCAACTTTTAATTCTTAATACAAATATAAAAATATGAAAATAGGCACGCAATAAAAACACGCAGTAAATTGTTGTTGGGGTAAATAATAAAGAAAGACTTAATTTGTTTGTTTGCTTTGTAAAGTACCGAAGTTTCGGCTGTACGGCATTTCTCAAGGTTTTCTTGTTGGGGTGCCGTTTTCTTGCAGGTTGTTGTCGCGGTAACCGTGACGTAAATCTTTCCAAATAAATTATCTATTTTACACTGAACAATCTATCTCTATCATTTACAAAGAATTCATCTTTGAAACCGTGTGAGGCTTTATCGATATTCCCATTGGTTGCTTCGCAATCCCTCCTTCAATTTGGGTTTCAAAATTTTACCGATACGAGTAACTAGAAGAGCCAGAGTTGGGGGATCCATTTCATAAAATGAAAATCCCTTGCACGTATTTTTGGCAAAATGTCTTGACGATCTTTGGGCCAAATTTCGTGGCAATCCGTAAAATTCTCATACCCCATAAATTCGTTCAAACAGCAGGCACTCGCATAAAATCAAAGTCGCTCTTTTTCGCTTCTAAAAGTTTACGAACTTTTCACGCCTTTACAGCGCCATATGTCAACACTGTGGATACCGCGGTCATATACTGGGCATGAACAAGCCAGTAGCAATATGAAAGATTCCTGGTGAGTCCCACTGGAAAACGTTTCAGGCCAACAAGTCGCTTGAGTGTATGACATGGGAAAGGAACACTTTTCAAAGCAAAAGAAAACAGGATCAGAAATTGTTTGCATGTTAAATATCGGCGACTTGATTCGCTCGGGGTTTTTCGACAACCGCCTAGTGTGCCGCTACAAGACGGAAAGGACGAAATTGGCTTTCGAAATTTATTTTTCACAGCATTAGCTGTCGTTGCCTTATGAAATCTGACAAAAGGATCGAATTTTTTTGTCAACTGTTGTGTTGGGTTAATCTTTCTGACCAAGAATGAAATTGAAATGATGAAATTGTTGGCAACAGAAACTTCGGTTGACACATTCTAATTGGCTTATAACACTTTGTGGACTTGTGACTTGAATTTAAAAATACGTTTATATGGAAAACTCGCGTTCGCTTCAAGTTTTTTAAATATAAATGCAGATAAACTAGAAATCATTGATTTAGCTTGAAAAAAATTTGTTTTGAAAGAACCCTCCCTTGAAGGTATACGGTAACCTTAAGAAATGAGAAACAGATTGCTTGCTTAATTGCGTGCAAATCGTACAGTGGCTCTTTTGAGGCGACAACTAGAAGGCGTGCTTCAATAATTTTAGGAAGACATATTTGTCAATATGTGTCAAGACATTTCTAGATCGTTGCAGTAAATGACAAACCCTCCAATGGGTCATCGGTTGCAAGGTTACTTTTGCACTACTTAAGTTCACAAGAGCATTTACGCCTGATGATTATGTTGGAAACAAAAACGCTTATCCCTTAGCAAACAAGAAGCTTGAGAAGCTTAAAATCGGGCGCTTAATAATTAGCTTTCTGTTTTGACTTGAAAGGCAGGGTACAGTACAGTAAAAATCATTGGAAAAACAGTCACTTAAACCTATTCAGGCCGGTGGGGGGAGGGGGGGGGGGGGCTTTTGAGGCCCGCGCATACCTTTTTCAAGATTCAACCAAACGCTGCCAAACTTTGCGCGTTTATCTAAAATTTATCTCGCAATAATTTGGTAGGATTAGTTATTGTGCCAGTAACTTGAAATCACCATGGCAACGTCATTTTGACAGGCTTGTTTTCCCAAATTTGAATTTTTCGTGTTTCTATTTAATAATGAAAATCTGGAATGTTTTCAATATTGCATTATTACTTAATGACATAATGGTCTCAATTTATAAAAATATATTTCGCACAATACAAATAAACGATTGAACTAGACGTCTAGAAAATATAAATTTGTAACACTTAGCAAAGTGCAGCCTTTTCGCAATACTTAATAAAGGCGGGGTTTTTACCTGAAGACCAATTTTTCCAACGCTTTAGGTGGCTGACACATTTCAGTATTTTCCAGCCCTTACACTTTAATGGAACAGTATACAACTCCTAATCAGGTAACTACTATTGTCAAGAAAATGATCACAACTTATTGACCAATGATTAGGTATTTGTTTCATACCATTACTGTAATAGCAACTGGTGAAGAATAGTAGTACTGACCCAAAGTATAAGGGCTGGAAAACACTGAAAACCATTTCAGCCGCGTTTCAAGGAATCCAAAAAAGCTTTACTTATCCCATATATATTTGTTTTGCAGTATTTTGTTAATTTTTGGACGATTTTGGGGGATGTCTGGGAGGCGATAGTTTTTCTCAAAGGATTAGTAAAATTTAGACAAATAAGAAATATTGGAGATTTAATGTGATTTTAAAATTTGAATTTGAAGTTAAAAATTGGTGGACGGACACCAAACAGTCTCCTGACAACCCGGAGTGCTCTTGCGAGGGGGTCAACTGTTTGGAGGTGTTTCCATTCTTTTCTTCAATCCCTTCTTTAAATCTCTTAAAGTTCCATTCAAATTCAGGTAGAACCCCACCTTAAGTTTTTGTTCAACAGAAGTCAAAGGTTGCGTGATATAACCAAGCATGGATTTTAATTCTCCCTCCCTTTCCATCTCCTTAGCCTTTCACCCCCACCTGTCCCTCCCTTTCTACTCTCATTCAATTTAATGTTTGTTTACATTTCCTAACCAATTCAGTATCGTACTAATCTGTGCCAAGCAATCAGATAATAACAGAAATTTGCCTTAATTTTGATCGCCCATACCAAGACCTTAGAGTATAAACCGCTAATAAAACAAAACACACTTGATAATAATTCTCTGAGGTTATACACCTTGCAGTATTAACGTACTAACGAACTTGATAACAAACCCCATGTCGTACTAAGGATTTTTACTGATCAACATAGAAAATAAGTTCAGAATGGTTTGTTCCCAAAACGTTTTTTACTGTACAGAGGGTCTGTATATTGACCAGTAACTTGTATACCGTATTGAAAAATTCAGAACGAACCGACTTCTGCCCGCTACCATGATATCATGTTGAAAAATTAGCTCGTTCGAAACCGTAGCAAAATCATTAGAGACAGACAAGATACAGCCGTTTACTGGCAGTCTTTGAAAATCCTGAATTCGTCAAAATGAGGCAAAATAAAGTTTTAAAATTTCCTTTATCAATATGGTTCTTATCTTTTTATTCAATTCTATGAACTGCTTTTATGCAGTACTGTCCACAAAGATTTTAATTTCCTCAAAGTTTCGGGACAAATAGATACAAAATATTTCGTGCAGAATATAATTTGATTAAGCGAATGTTTTCACGTCTATAAATACTTCAAGCAGTGAATGAAAAACCGTTTTGTTTTCATCGATGAGAACCACTTTCAAATAGTTAATGCATAAAAAATAACAATCAGATCAGAATACAATAATTATTAATGTAAGATCTCGCTATTATGTCTCGGCAGAGATACTTCTTTTTTGCAAGTTCAAATGTATGCAAATTTCGTGTGAAATGTAATTCGATTCCATTGTCTTGTTTACAAACTCTTTCTTAAGAAAGTTGTATTTTCGTGAATAAAACCCATTGGCCTGTTTTGTTTTCCTGATCATGTTTGTCTGTGATTTTCACAAAACATGTGGTCTTTTTTTCGGAACTTTAAGTTGTACAAAAATTCCTATTTTGAACACAGATGTCACTTCCGGAATTTATCATCTAAAATTCAATTGGTATCTAATTATAATTATTCGAAGTTTTCATTTTCAAGTCATCTTTTCATTCGATAGCTTTACTGATCTCGTAAAAAATTCCATTCAAGTTCACACCAATACTGTACATTGCCAATGTTTTGCTGACGTCTTGAGAAGTGTCTTACTAACGTCACTAGGCAAATCTAAAATATATCCAAACCATGTTGTGCAAACATTCTACTCTTTGTGACTGGCGACTTTGACGCCCAACTGTGCGGAAATGAAAATCGACATACTTCTTGCTAAATATATAAAAAAATAGTTTTAAAGTGGAGTCCGCCTCAAAAAAATGTACCGCCAGATCACACTGCTATTTGTAGAAACCAGCAAAGCGTCTAGTTTCAAAGTTTCCCACAAAAACATTGCGTGACATGAATGACGTTACCCCTTTTATTTACAAAAATAGCTTCAACTTGTCAAAGCAACTACAGTTTCACAATGGTGATTATTAGTACTTTACCCCTTAAGCTTTTTTCTCTGTCCTCCCGCCGAAGCAAAGAAGAGAACCAGATTGCAGATTAGCCCAAAAGTCGACCCAGTGTTCCTACAACGATTTACTGTCAAAACTGAAATGAAACCGATTGGCCCAGGCTATCCCCGTCATTTTTTGCCGACAGGAGACTATCGTCTACGACGCCCAAAGGGTAAACTATAAATCGGCCACGCCCGATTAATAAATGGCCAATTCAGCTAACATTTCAAAAAGTTAACGACCCAATAATTAGAGCACGAATGATTAGCTAAAGAATATCTTTCACACAAGCAGCTGTCGATAAATGTCTAAAAAGTACAAGTTTAATCAAGAGAAGTCGTAGCTATCCAAGCTTCGTGAAGTCGAATTCATCATTAAGTAGCTGAATTTCTGGAGTGGTCTACTCTTCTCTACGCGTCTTCTGAACACTTAAGAAACATAAAGTGCACAAATTTTCTTTAGAATTCGCACAAATAGGTATCCAATTGTAAAACATTTACTGTTTGATTAACAGTCACTTCATCATAAACTCTGTATCTTAATATGTGTTCAAAGGCGCACGCGCGATGTGGAAAGTGGGACAAATTGCTCTGGATGATTACGTCATCTGAAACACGGACTGCGGACTACGGACTACGGACTGGGTATAAAACACGGACTGGGGTATAAAATGAGGACTCAAACTGTGGACTAGGTATAAAATACGGACTACGGTATAAAATGCGGACTAAGCATGCAAACTGCTAACAAACCCCGTTACAAACGTGACCTGATGTTATAAATAACTAGAAGCAAGGCTGTGAGCATCAAAGTTGTCTCACCTCGATAAAGTTAAACTTTTTCCTGCAGAAAGCCTGCTCCGGGTCACGGCAAAGTACTGTCAAAACACCTTAAAATTCCTCCAATTGTGAGGAACTTAAAATCTGTTTTTGTTTCATTCGCATTAGCCTTCGATTCTTGGATCGGAGTTGCAGTGGAGAGTAACCTCCTGCTAAACTCGAACCTTCTCCGATTCCCCTCCAGATGTTTTTTTTCTAATAATTTATTACCCTCGCTAACTCGAACTCCCGATATCTTCAAAATTTTTTCGATCTCCCTTGAAGGTTTGAGTTATCGTTATTCAACTGCATATCTGGCCAGCCTCAAGCGGCAGGCACGTGAGAATTTGACAAACAACCTTAATTTGCATGACAATGAAAACCGGGTTAGACGTTTTTTCCCCGTATGTTTTTCTCTTCTGCCAGTAGAATCTTTTAGCCTATTCAGTACTTGAAATTTCGTACCTCTTTTGTGGTATTACAGGAGTCTGAGGGGTGTTCAAATAAGTTAATGGCGAAACGTCAAAACAAACCGTGTGTTACTGTAGCGAAAACAAGCAAGTTTCGGCAAAATTCGTACGTGTCTGTCGCGTGAATCCAGACGATAATCCACTCAACATTCGAGTTTGGAACCGGAGTTTTGAATCGCGATATCAAGCTGCCGTTTTAACAAGGAATAATACATTTCGAGAATGGGATGTTGAAGAAAAAACAAAATCAAATTCTTAAACCAAATAATTTACTCTTGAGAAAAACCCTTTTGTTGTTTTGACTGTAAAGGGTACTGTAAGGTAGCTTGTTTTGACTGTATTAAGGTACTTCGCAGAGGAAGATCATAATTGTTCGTGGTGAATCCCTACGAAGTTCAACGGACGACGAAACGGTAAACTTTGAACAAGTTTTATTCACTATCTTCGATAACAAACATTAGCGCAATACGAGCCGACAACGATTACAAAGGTGACATAAGCCGTTGTGTTACATGGGGTCATCCGCACAGTTTTGGCGCGAACAATAATAATTTTTTGCTCAAGTATACATCCTTGAAGAGATCTCGTTATTTCTAGCCGTAGTTCACTTTTAAAGGGGAACTCAAGGCCAATTTTAAGAAAACTTCATATCAATAATTATACTACCTGGAGTATCCTGGCGGGTATCAATCGTACACACACAAACTATTTTTACCAAAAAAATCGAGGAAAAGTTGCCTGAATGACCCGCCATCTTGATTTCGGAATGCGGTAGCCGAAACGGTCAGCGGTACTTATTTTGACGTCATATCGTGAAATCGACTTTGGCGGGATTTTTTTGCTCGGGGAAAATTATAATCACTCGCCTTAAAAATATTTATGAAGTTTTCGTTTCCATATTACCTTGTTGTGGAATAGTAATGGTCCACTGTTGCGTACCTGAGTGCATTAACCATTCCAAAAAAACGTCTGACATAAGTTACCATCGCATTCCCAAGGATAAAGGATTGCAAAAAGCCTGGATAGCGAGGATCCGAAGAGACAATCTTCCGCCATTGGAACACTGTTATGTGTGCAGTGAACATTTCACCGATGATTGCTTTGAAACGGACTTGAGAGCGCAGTTTTTGCCCGAGCAAAAGGTGAAAAGACGTCTAAAACGTGATGCTATACCTTCGGTGTTTCCTTTCAGTTCTGAACCGAAGAAACCTAGACTAAGTAGCGTGACTCGCGAGAATCGGCGGCATGCTGAAGAATTACGACAAGAGGTGGGTATCGAGTATTGTGAACTTTTAAGGCGAAGATGTAGGCATAATTATTTGCTTAAATAAAATTTACTGAACTTTAATTCTTGTCTAGTATTTCCCCCTTGATTTCTTGAATGCGACTATCCTGATTGATAAGCGGGGTTGTAGAGTAAGTAACTTACAGACTCGGTAGAGTTGTTGCTTTCAGGACCTTTCAGGACGGGGGAATCATCACACGTAGCCACAAGTAGTTGTCAGCGTTAATAGGATGCCAAATATTTTATTCCAGCAGCATTTTCCAGGCCTTCTTTGGAACATGCACTTAAAAAAAGTTCATATCAGCTGCTTGATTGTTTGTTTTGTTTGTTTGTGTGTCTGTTTTTTTTTTTACACAGAGGGGTTGTTTGTGACAATTGGATATCACTTATTTGCTTACGGTCTTTTATCCTGTTATATTGACGATTGAATAATTTTACAGTCAAAAGGTGTCTAGCTTCACATTTTTAAAATGTGTTTTGTTTATCTTAAAATTAAGATTTTGCAACATGTGTCACAAAGCAGTCCAACAGGAGCTTGCAACATTGAACCAATGGAGCTCAGTACAAGCCCAGTACAGTCTGACAGCAGTGCATCCATAATGGTAGATGATGAAAGTGTTTCTTCAGTCTTAACACAAGATGTGAGTACTCAGTGTTGTGTTGGGGCAAGGTTTGTAATAACTCGATCTGTTTCAACACAAACACCTGGTCCACTAGTTTCAACACCAGTGCCAGTCAAGACTTTCACTGATATTGGAATACAGGTTGATAGGTTGAATGAATCCACTGATGGTGCTACTTCTGGCCCCTCCCAAGACAGTGCTAAACCTCACCCTTCAGGTAAACAAAAGGAGACTTATCCATCAACTATTGATCCTACTAAACCTGACAAGAGGAGTAGGGAGTCGAGAGATAATTACAATAATGAGAGTAAACAGCACAAACCTACCTTGTTCGAGCTAGTCTACCCATCAGATGAGGAGTCACCAAATGATCCACCATCATCTCCGTTGTCTATAGATGATGCATCCTATGATAATGATGATGACTACAAATATGAAATGGATGACAATGCAAGTTCATCCCCGGACAACTCAGATTTTGAGTTTGAACTTGAGGAAAACAATGAGAGAAAATTCATTGTGTTTGAGTCATGCCTTAAGCTGCGTCTTTCTTTATGTTCCATATGTGGTGTTGCTATTTCCGAATGGGAAGAGTCAACTTGTGGAAGCATGCTCTCAGTTAAAATGATGTGCATAAATAGCCATCAAACTTGCTGGAGTTCACAACCAATGATCAAAAACATTCCAGCAGGTAACTTGCTTTCATCTGCTGCTATTTTGTTTAGTGGGAATACATTTTCACGTATTGCCCAGTTCGCATCCTTCCTAAATCTTAAGTTCTTCAGCCACACCACATACTACAATATACAAAATAAATATTTGTTTCCAGTGGTAAACGAGGCCTGGAATGAGGAAAAGAGTTCAGTGTTGGATGCTATTAAAGTGGATGGGCCTGTCAATCTAATTGGTGATGGAAGGTGTGACAGCCCAGGACACAACGCAAAGTACTGTACCTACACTATGATGACAGATGAGGGAAAAGTGGCAGAATTCAATGTTGTCCAGGTTACAGAAGCAACATCATCAAATGCAATGGAGAAGGAGGGGTTCGAAAGGTGTATTCAAGACCTTGCACGAGAAGAAGTAACCATCAACAGGATCGCAACCGACCGCCACACATCAATTGCAAAATCCATGAAACAGGACCATGGAGAAATCAGCCACCAATATGATGTTTGGCACTTGTCAAAGTGGGTAGTAAAACAACTAACCAAGAAAGCTAAAAAGAAAGGTTGTGAAGATTTGGTTCCCTGGATCCGGTCAGTGTCAAATCACCTGTGGTGGTGTTCCGCAACATGTGGTGGCAATGCCGAAGTGCTGCGAGAAAAGTGGAAGTCAATTATGATGCATGTCACAAATAAACACAAGTGGAATGGCTACACCCACTTTCACGAATGCTGCCATCCAAGACTGACCAGTGCTCAGATCAGGAAAAAGAAGTGGTTAAAGCCTGATACCCCTGCATACATTGCACTTGAGGAGGTGGTGCTGAACAAAAGGATCCTGAAAGACATTGAAAAGCTCACAGAATTTTGTCACACCGGCGAGCTCGAGGTGTATCACTCAGAATATTTGAAGTATTGCCCCAAGCGGGAACACTTTTCCTATAAAGGCATGGTGGCACGTGCGCAACTCACAGCATTGGACCACAATGCCAACAGCGAAAGAGAGCAGGCAGTGGTTCAGTCTGGAGCACATGCTGGAGAGGCCAGATTCAAGTCGAGCTTCTCAAAGGCACAGAAGCAGTGGGTGGCTAAGCCAATAAAAGAGAAAAAATCATATGCTCATGTGATGGTGTTGATGGACACTGTTGCCAATACCTGTGAAACAGGCCAAGTTCCAGTTCAACCTGCAGTGCCTCATCTCCCCAAAAATATCTCAAGGACTGCAGTTCCAGACAAACAAGAACTGATTCGTAAACACAGATCGAGGTTCAACTGATAAATATGTAACAAAGGGGTACAATTTTGCAGCACAAATCAGTGGTAGATCTTGGGGAGGGGGATAGCGCCCCCCCCCTATTTTTGAAAAAATACCGTACTTAAAATTCTAGTTATAAGCCCTGGGCTTTTACAACTTCGTAAGGGGTTTTGGGTGGGCTTGTTAAAGGAGGGGTTTATATCTGGGAGGGCTTATGAGTAGCCTCCCACTCAGTCCTTCTTAGAGGTGATCGTGTTTCACTCCTCCCCAAACTCGATCGCCCCTAAGAATGACTGCGTGGGAGGCTAGCTTATTACCCCTTATTCTAGGGTTTGGATGATTTCCCCCCCCCCCCCTTATATGAAGGTCCAGATCCGCCACTGCAAAAAAGTACAAGTCTTAACACAAATTTGAAATTATGAAACGTGATTGCAAAACTGTCAAAAGTGCAGGTTGTTTTTTTCTGTCAGGAATTAATGAGTTTAGTTTCCCCTTGGGGCCCAAGTAAAGTTGTTCTGATATGACATGCTCTCATAAAAAAATCTCATTTTACCTGGGAGGAAAAAACAAAATCATTTCCTGCATTGTAAATGGTAGAAAGTACAGTTTTATCACTTAACCAGATTTATCTTGTTTTAATTTAATTATATACAAAGGGTCTTGATAGCACAAGTGTTGCAAATATTTTAAAAACACAACAACGCTTTTTCAAAATTCAAATTACCTTAAATGCAAACTTATTTAAACTAACCAATAAAAATATAGAAAAGAACAATAGTGAAAAACCGCTAAGCTGAAATAGATACAATTAAAAGTGTAATGATAAATGGCCGATTCCCTCTATAGCGCGCGCCTGCAGGGAATCAGGGTAGTTGTATTCATCAAACCATGCGCGAGACTCAGCAACGATGAATACAACAACCGTGATTCCCTGCAGGCGCGCGCTATAAAGGGAATTGGGTATTGACATGCTCAACTTGTTTGTTGAGTTTTGGATTTAAACGTTCAATATGAAATCTCTTTTTTATATTGAACGTTTAAATCCAGAACTCAACAAACAAGGAGAGGATGTCAATTTATTGTTACACTTTTTATTGTATCTATTTTAGCTCAGCGGTTTTTCACTATTGTTCTTTTCTATATTTTTATTGGAACTAGTTTAAATAAGTTTGCATTTTACATTAATTTGAATTTATAAAGAAAAGAATTTATAAAGGCTCATTGTATAAGTGGTTTTATTAATATTATGGCTGATGATGATGTTTTAAAACATCAAAACATGTTCCAAAAACTGAAAAGCGTCGTTGTGTTTTTAAAAATAATAACATAACAACTTAAAGAACTGTAGATACCTTTGCAATTAATTAATTTCACTTTAAACACAATTAAATATGACACATTGTCACAGCAGGGTTATATCATCCTGCGGTCTCATTCATCTGAAAAATGAAAACCCTCAAATTCAAAGTCTTCTTCAAGTCCTGGAGGAGGAAAGTGGGCACGAATGCAGCACCGGCTGCACATGATGGCAAAGGCACTCGTATTTCTTTCCCAAGAATACCCCAGCACCATCTAACAAGTTGTCGATAAGCTATGTGCCTGTAAAGTTTATGTTGGGGTCCCTCGTACGTCTCAGAATACTGCTGCTTGTATTGGTACCAGGCTGTCTGCAATACCCATCTGTTGAGACAAACAGCTTGGAAACCAGGATGTTGGGTAATGCAAATCAGGGGTTCTGAAGCCTCCCCCATCTCTAGTGCTTCTCGGTTTTTTCCACAGATTTGAGAAAACTCTGAGCAGCACTTACACTCCTCATTCCTGCTCATAATCTGGCAATTTTCACACCTGCACCTAAAGCAAATAAGCTTTAGTTGATTTAGATTCTATATGTATAGTTGGATTTAATGTATCTGTTATTCAGTAAAAACCTAGGAACTTGACTCTCCCAAGCAAGCCTAAAAAGAGTTTTTAATTTATTTGTTGACTACTGATAATTTGGGCTAGTTAGGTTCGTGAATAGGTCCACAAACAATTTTTCTTTAAGAGGAAAAAGGTGCTAAATGAAAGGTTATCTGTCATTCAAGATTTTAGAAAGTAGTTTACTTTTATTTCGGATAAACTACTTAAATTGTGTTCTTTAAATTATTGTATTAAAAGTTCAGCAAACATTCAGTATGCTCTCTGTTGTGGAGAGCAATGTAACGTATAATTTACGAAATCTCTCTGCGATCGATCGACTAAGATCGAAATATGTACCATACATATAAATACCATAGCCATGAAGTGTATTTCACTTCAAAACACTACTGAGATCGCAATAAAGAATGTACGATGCTAGAACAACAAATAAAGAACAGACGAGTTAAAAGAATTGAAAAGCAGTTTATTGTTTACAATTTCTCGAGTGAGTTTACGTTTGAGAGCCTGACCATAACATTAACTCCTTTTTCTTTATGGTTTGCTTAAATTGGAATGTTTATTGTTGCAAATATATCTCGGAAGCTCTTACCAGTCTAAATTTCTTGTTCGAGAATTTTCGTCCTCGGCTCGATCATCTTCATCTTCTCCTTCTTCGAGTTCCTCGCCAGACGAAAACTCTGGTTCGAACTGGTACGGCTTTATCGTAAAATCTTCGTCGTCAAACGGCAAACTCCAATCACTTGAATAAGGAGAGTCTTCTTCATCGGACATTTTAAATCAGTGGGGACTTCAAAAGGTCTACTGGTCACCCTCACACAATCAAAATATTCAAACAAGCGAAGCGACGCGAAAGCCGTCGCCAAGCCATCACGATTTGACGTCACATCTCAATCCGCTGACCGTTTCAGCCCCCGCGATAAAAACTCAATATGGCGGATGAAGTCGGAAGTTTTCGGCTCGATTTTTCATAAAATCGTTTAAAAACGACATGAATTATCCCTGTAAAATTGATCCAACCGATGTTATCAGCAATTCAAAAATAAGTCAAAATTAAGCTTGAGTTCCCCTTTAAAAGCATTTTATATGCTTAGTCCGCATTTTATACTGTAGTCCGTATTTTATACCTATTCCGCAGTTTGAGTCCGCATTTTATACCTCAGTCCGTGTTTTATACCCAGTCTGTAGTCCGTAGTCTGTAGTCCCTGTTTTATACTGACCGGTCTTATTTTGTTATTACGATTATTGACTTGACTTGCGTCTCTAGAGGCTTTTTTTCTTACCAACGCAAACATAAATCAATCCGATAGGCGCAGGCACAAAGATAAAAATTTCTTTCGCTACAGCTATTTAAATTAATGCTGTCTGATGACAGCGTTACAAGCCTATGGGACAAGACCGAATGGTGGTCTCGGTGTTCATTAGAACGTTACATATCGGTGTAGAGAAAAAAAAGTACGTATGAACGGAAATCTTTCTTTACAGCTTTTTTTTACTGTTACATGGCCTTAAGTTTTGAAAAATCAAAGTGACCTAAGGTACCTTTCTCCACTTGTCTGGAAAGAAGGAAAACAATGCACAAAATCACGCTTGCCATGACGTGTTATACCTTACAAACATTCAAGCCTCAACTTTTGTCCAAAGTTCCTTTCAGTCTTGTCGAGTAAGCTCGAAGCTTTGACCAGACATCATTAATTAAAATATGAACTCATGAGTCCGCTTGTATCCGTTTCATCGTCCTTTTTTCATTTTTTAAAACAAACCTTTCCTTCTACGCGCATACGCCATAGACCCCACTTAAATAATAATAATAATAATATAATAATAATAATTGTAAAATCAAACTTATCCAAAACCTGATTTATTCATGTAACCAGTCACGCTACGTATATATGATGTGATATGATAGGATATGATAACCTTATTTCTTTGTTAAAAAACTATTATTAACCAAGCAAGCAAGCAAGCAAGCAAGCAAGCAAGCAAGCAAGCAAGTAAGCAAGCAAGCAAGCAAGCAAGCAAGCAAGCAAGCAAGCAAGCAAGCAAGCAACACTGTATGAAAACTTCTCTTTAAGTAGTCAATGCGTGATTGTGGAAGAGCTAGTTTGTTTTCAGTGTCCTTTTAACGGTAAGCATTCAGGCTATCGCGAAAACTTAAGTTCACTATTCTGGTGTCAGTCCATGCAAGGTCTTATACATCATGATAGCTTTCTTTTGTAATATTTGATGACAAAGTTTCCGCCACCCTAGTACTTTCAAAGCTAGATGACATTAATAAGTGGGATACGCGTTTTTGAAGCTTCTGATGAAGCTTTTCAGATAGGCCTTCGTTTCAGCTTCCCCATACAATATTACAATAATCGAAGTGAGGCTGAACAAGGCTATTATAAACTTGGATTATAATATTGAATGGAATGTGATGTCGTATTCGCTTGATTGCACCAAGGGGGAAGCAATCTTTTTGCAGACACATTTGATGTGACACTTCCAGTTTAAATATTAGTCAATGTGGACACCAATGGATAGAACTGATGTTACTTGTTCGACAGCGTTTTAGTTTATGGTTTATGGTAAGCTTGTTGGCTGATACTAGGTAAGCTTGTTGGATGATAACCATGTGTACTTTTTACTTAAATCATAATTAAGGCAATCGCTTATACGCTGAACGTCTGCACTAGTAAACGTCAAACTAGTATCATCCGCGTACATCCTGGTTTGTGGGTACCTCAAATAGTTTGGTAAGTCATTAATAAATAACAAAAATAAAAGAGGTCCTAGAATTGTTCCTTGAGGAACACCACAACTCAAGACTTTCGCAGCTGACTCACTGCAATTTAAGTGACAAGTTTAAGTTTGATTATCTAGGTAAAAAGCAAACCATTTATAAATTTATCTACGTATCGTGATCAACTGTATCGAAGGTCTTTTGAAGATATTAAAGCACAACAGCGTTAACTAAACCACGATCAATGTTCCTAGCCCATTTACCAGTAGCTTCAAGTAGTGCGGTAACAGTAGAGTGTAAAGAACGAAAACCAGTTTGATAATGCGTAAGAAAATTTAATTTAATTAGATACTTGTAATATTCTAGAGGCAATAAACCAGCCAAAACTCGAGAACGCAACTCTTTTTAATTCAAGCAACCGACAACGTGTTTCATCCCAACTGAACTACTGGAAAACTACTGGAGGAGCGGTTACACAGCTTTCAACATTTCACAATTCTGATATTACTGGTCATAAATTACCCGTTCAAAAACTTTGGCCACCGCTGGAATAACTGAAGTTTTGGAAAATTTAAGATGGCTCTGAACCCCACGTACAGATTTTTTTTTAAACTTAGCCAAAAGTTGTATCTTAACATGCTGATCATTATTCTACCATAAAAAATGGGAGCTCGTTTTAGAGTTATAAGCACTCGAGGGTACTTTAAACAGGTTATACCATTGCTATGGTAACTTGTTATGTCAAGAAAATAACCATAACTTGTTTACCAGTGATTGGTTATCTGAACTAACGAACTAAAACTAGACTACAAAAGGAACCTTTACGGCCAGTACAAATCATGGTCAGTAAGAATTGTCAAGTTCATTTAACGTCTAAACGAACCCTTCAAACACAAACACTCGATTAAATAACCAACACAACCTTTACCTAGACACTTCTTGTGTGTGCTGAACCTTGAATAACCTTGGACTCGAATAATAAAGAAACCTTAAAAATAGCCAAACCTTCGAAGCACTAACCCAAACCTGTCCAGACCACTGACGAAGACTACAGTCTAGAGCTAAGGGCTCTTGATAAACTAAGATAAACAACTTAGGAGGGCCACAGGTTTACTAGCTTTATAGCTATTAAGTGCTACCCTCTATTAATAAAGACGTTTCTTACTTACTTACTTACTTACTTACTTACTTACTTACTTACTTACTTACTTACTTACTTACTTACTTACGGCGCAGATTGCTAAATTACAGCGTGTACAAAATGCAGCAGCAAGACTTATTCTTGGCATCGGAAAGTTTTCTCACATTACACCGGCGCTTTACGAGCTGCACTGGCTGCCGGTTTCTTTGCGTATTGATTATAAGATTTTACTTTTGACTTTTAAATGTATTTATAGCCTAGCGCCAACTTATCTTAGCGATCTAATTAGCATAAAATCGAATTCATTATACAATCTTAGGTCTACTGGCATGCCCTTATTGGACCATCCCAAGGGAAAGGTTCTGTCAGCATTGGGAGCTAGATCATTTTCAGTAGCAGCTCCGAAACTCTGGAATGGCCTACCTGTGGAGCTTCGTCAAGCAACATCACTTGACTGTTTTAAATCTCAACTTAAAACTTATCTTTTTAAGAAGTATTTTTATAATTTATAACTTTTTATAATTTATAATTTATAACTATATGTAAAGCGCTATTGATCAGAATATGGAAATATGCGCTATATAAATTAGCAAATTATGATTATTATTCTTACTTACTTACTTACTTACTTACTTACTTACTATTCCATTCATTTCATCAATAGAATACTCGGGAAATCAAATGTATCATAAACGTGTACACAAGATACATACAGCTGTACAACAAGAAGCACAAACTGGTCAGTGCCCACAATTACGGTGCCGATCTGTCCATCTTCCATGGTACTACAGGACAAAAGCGATAGTTGATCAGAGATTGATAACACAGTTGTAAGGCTGTTTACCTACTACAGTGAAACCTGTTTTAAGCGGGCACAGTCGGGGAATGCTTTAGTGTCAGCTTAATATAGGGGGTCCGCTTAACCAGGCTATAATAGAACAAGTTATGTTGTATCAAATACCATTCTAATGAAGAACTAATACTTCTAAATACTTCTGAGATTAATAGCAAGTTGGATTAGTCACTTTTAAAAAAAAAAAAATAGAGTGTTTTTATTTACTGCCGTAAATGTTTTAAAAATACAGTAGAACCCCGGTAACTCGAACTCGGATAACTCGAACAACCCCGCTAACTCGAACTAACTTCTATTTCCCTTGGATTTCACCTCATTTTTCAGTCATTTTTACTCGGTTAACTCGAACTCGGATAACTCGAAAACCCCGCTAACTCGAACTAAATTTCATTTCCCTTGATCAAAATTTGGGTCAAATTTACCCCGATAACTCGAATTTCGGTTCTTGCAACCCGCCACTTATGCCCATTGATTAGTGCAACGAACAGATCACGTATTTGACAGCCATTTTCCTCTCGTATCATAAGAATTTATGATCGTGTTAGAGTTTCTGACGAGATAAGTTTAATTTACACTCTACTGTACACTGAAATGCTGAAAAATTTGTAAACTATCAATTATTAACTTGGCAAATTAAATATTCAATCGACCGCGATAACTCGAAACCCCGCTAACTCGAACTGTTTTTCGTTTCCCTTTAGAGTTCGAGTTACCGGGGTTCAACTGTATATAAATTTACAAAATTCTGCCGCAAGTTTCACGTTGTAAAGCCGAAAAGAATCCATAAAAATTAATCCTAATGGTAAAATAAGACTGATGTTAAAATTTTAAAAGTAAAAAAGAAAACACAACGTTAGAAAGACGGAAGTTACAACTTTAATGATGACCAGCGAGGGGACTTTCTTTCTATAATGACGGATTATTATATTCCAGAAATACATCGGCTAGTACCCTCGGACGTACAGGAGGGGGGTGGATGCTACCTCCCGTAAGGTTTTGTCGAACTTTTGAAAAAGGATTTACTCAACAAAGCTGAAACTTTCAGTAGCTGTTCATTCCTTCTTTACGGAAATTTTGATATGTCAGCCATGTGTCCATGATATTTGACGTTGCCATGGCAACGTCATAACTACAAGAAGGACTTGCCAAAAATCATCATTTTCTCCAGTTTTTTGAAATAGAAAGGCACGATTTGTTTATTTTTACATTCCATAAGCATTCTGGCTTAATTTTGCATCAATTTCTGTTATTTTGTGACTTTCTAAGAAAATGTTGTAATCCAAGATGGCGGATCCAGGATGGCGGCTCTAATGACGTCACGTGACGTTATATGACGTTACAGCCAATTAAAATTATGTCATGAATGAAGAGAAGATCCTCGCAGTTATGAACACAACTTAAGCAGTTGTGAAAATAAACCTGAAAAAATCAGGCTTGCTGGCACTCGAACCCTGACCTCTGCGATGCCGGTGCAGCGCTCTAACCAATTGAGCTAACAAGCCAACTGAGAGCTGGTCATTAAATCGGTTCGTAATATACAAGGAGAAAAATGAAGATGAAATCTATGAAATCATATATTTGAATTCAGTTGGCTTGTTAGCTCAATTGTTTAGAGCGCTGCACCGGTATCGCAGAGTTTGTGTCATACTTACACATCTACTGTCAGTTTAGAAAAGTCCTCAGTGAAAGATCGAAGACTAACTGCCTTTAATTCAGTCCGTATCATATATCTAATAAAAGTAAAATCACTGAGTTAGCAACCACACATTTGGAAAACCATGACAGTCTCATTTGTAATGAACACGGGCTTCTATAAGAGATTTATAATCAGTCTAGGTTACTTTAAAGACCACGATGCTTCATAAATTTTATTTAGCGTCCTCCTACCAATAAGAGCACTCTTCCGAATAAGCTCCCCCCCCCCCCCGACCGTGTTTCTGTCAATAATTTGGAAATTTTCATTTTTTGAAGGCAGCGTGAATATTCGAGCAATGTTAAACAAAGTGAAGCTAGTCCATCGCAGGGTTACCTACAGCATTAAATTCTCCGGCTGGTACCCATTTATACACCCTGAGTGGAGACAGGCACTGTGAGAGTAAAGTATCTTGCCCAAGAACACAAAGCAGTGATGGACCCCGGCCAGGGCTTGAACCCGAAGCGCTCCATCCGGAGTCCAGCTGGCTAACCAGTGGGCCACCGTGCTTTTCACCCACTGGGGAGCTACCTAAACTCAAGCGCCTCTCACAAAAATACGGTCACAACTTATTGCAAGCAGCTGAACTTGTTGTGAACAATGAGGAATTATACTTACATATAAAGCGTCGACCTTTTTGGAATACTGAAAGCTCCAGATGAAATTGACTTAATACGGTTATCTGAAAGCATTCTACGGAAATACAATAAAGTATAATAAGGGAAGCTTTAATGACTTAACGGGACTTTGTTCGTGCACATAAATACTCTTTATAAGACTTGTACTTAAAACTACAGATAATTTTGAACTCTTTTATGTCGTTTAAGTTCGCGTTATCTCTTTTATATAAGCGGCTTCTAAGCCGCCTTAAATTTTTGAAATTTAAGGCGGCTGTAAGACCGCTCCGTGGAATTTTTGAACTTTACAAATACAGCTAACTCCCGCCTTGCGGACACCTCGCTATTACGGATACCCCGTTAGTATTACGGACAGGAGTTGAAGTCCCGGTGAATAAGAATTGCTAAAATAACTCCCGTTTCTACGGACTTTCTCTATTGCGGACACCAAATTGTGGTCCCGAAGGTGTCTGTTAAGCCCTGGCCAAACGAGGATGAGATCGATTCGATAGTGTTCAAACTCTCGCTTTCGTTTGGCCTGAAACTCTCATGCACTCTTACCGACTCTCATGCGCTCTCATTGACTTTCAACGTGCTCAAATTTTTCATGAGAGTCGATGAGAGTTTGACGGACTCTCGTTCTCGTTTGGCCCGAGTTGATGATAGTCGATGAGAGTTGACGAAAACTCTCATGAGAGTCAACTCTCATCAACTCTTATAGTGAGAGTTGACTGTAGTTGTATCTTAACTCGTTGATCATAACTCAGTAATAAAAAGTAGGGGTCATCGAGCTAGTTTTTAAACTGTAAGCACTTAAAGCTAAAAAGGGTGTTTCAAGAGGTTTTACTGTTGCTATGACAACCAGTAATGTCGAAAAATAATCACGATTTATTTACCAATAAATTGACATTTGTTTGATACCATTATTGTCGCAGCAACTGAAAAAAAGATTTATTGTACTGACCCATCAAAGTATAAGAGCTGGAAACCGTTACCAGTCACTTTTTAAAAGTGCTTAACTCGGTTATCGCTTTTTTGTCAAGGAATAATGATCAGTATGTGAGTGTTATGTCATTTTCAAATAGCTTGAAACGTTAGGTATCTTTCATTATTCGAGATTGTTCGAAAATGCTGCAAAGCTGACCTTATGTAAATGGGTTCAGCT
The DNA here is from genome assembly GCF_052425735.1 of Oculina patagonica. Classification (NCBI taxonomy): domain Eukaryota; kingdom Metazoa; phylum Cnidaria; class Anthozoa; order Scleractinia; family Oculinidae; genus Oculina; species Oculina patagonica. The sequence continues at coordinate 22,316,380 of NC_135765.1, forward strand.
TACATTGATTCCAGTCGAAGGATTGGGCCGAAATTTAAAAGCAGACAGCATGAATTTTTGCGTGTATGTTGCCGTTCACATCTACCCAGAACATGAAGTTGGATTGAACATAGCGTCTCCATGAGGGATGCATAAACCTTTCAAGTAATCATTTATTATTTAAGAGCAAGTTTGCCGAAAAATTAAACAACATGCGGTAAGGCAGTTCGCTCATCTTCTGCATATAGGTAGTCCTTATTAAAACTAAAAACGTTATGTTGTTTTTTCCTTAAAATAATTTTATTTTTCTGAGAAAAACGAAATTTTCTATTTGACGTCTAGACTCGTCAAGACTCGATTCAGAGGGTACAAATTGGGTTGAAAATCGACCATTTTCATTCGATTCGCATGTCAAAACGATCAAGCGCAGAAAAAAGTAAATACAACCGGTTTATTGCATGACTCTTCCTTGTCCAAAGAAGCATAGTTTCAAGAGTTTTGGTTTAATCTAATTATTTAACGGTAAACAAAACCAGACTATTCTCACGCGCCATGAAAGTCGGTCGTTCAAAAGAATCGTCATTTTCACTCTGTGCCATATCTCAGAATTCCTTGAGATAAAGGTTTTTTAAGTGTAGAACGATGATACTTTCAAAATATGCAAAGTTTGGTTTGGGCAAATGATTAAGCACTTGTCAAAAAATTATTCAAAATCGTACAAAAACGGCACAAAATCACGCCAGCCTTCGAATGCGTGACCAAAAGTATTACCACTGTATTTGTTCTTAAAATCAATTTAATCGCAATGTTTGCAATACTAAGGCATAAATCAAAATAAATATGTTCACCTTTGCTTGGTTATGATGTCCTGACCGTTGTAATACGTTTCTTCCCTGTCATTTCTTCAATGGCTTCCCGTTCAGTTCGCATGCCGCTTGTCTTGCGACTGGTGAATTTGAAGCAACCACTGCAAGTTTTTTGTCCAAATATGCATCGTCATGATTAACAAGCACTGCTTGTGTTACTTGATTAAGCCATTTTTCAGGTTATAGCCGGCAAAGCGTTTTCAATAAGCCACTTTCAGTGCCTGTTGACATCCATTTTAGTTTTAATAAGGGCTACCTTCATGCAGAAGATGAGCGAAATCCCTGTGTTTTTAGCCTTGCCGCAAAAGACTATTTTTTGTTTGATTTTTCTAGAAACTTTCTCTTAAAACAAGATTTGGTCGGTCAAAGTCGAGCGAGCTCGAGAGCGCGCGCAAAAAATATCTTTTCGCACAAGAAGATGCAACGCGCGGCGGGAGGGCGTCGTCCTCGAACGAAGTAATTTCGTCGGGCACTTGCGTGCTCACCCACTCGACAGACCATGGTTTAAAAATGAATGTAATTGACTTTCTAAATACTTATGAAAATATAATGATTTCCTTTTATATGCTAACGACTATATTACGTCATACAGTGCTGGAACATTAGCTGTTATTACAGTTCTCAGCGGCTTGTCATACAAACAAAGAAACTGTGTCGTTGTGATGACCGATGTGTTGATCTATTATCCCGAATCGCATGCCTTCTTTATCATGAATTTATTATCGCAGGCCCAACTATAATAACAGCTATTGCATTATTGACATTTTTTTGCCATGAAACCCTAGAAAAGATCATGTTTTGAGAGTTCTTAAAGACAAAATGGTATCATGTCCTTTTGTCGAAAAAAAAAAAAAAAGATTGCGGTATTATTGAAGCTACCCGATAGGAAAATAAAAGTCAAATTGAAATTGGTTCGAAGCTACGGTTTCACTATCAAAAGCATTCACAGTTTCCCCGACCTTGTTACCATTGTATTTTGCTGTCTGCTTAGCTTTTGTGTTAACGAGAATACTCAGCACTACTTGTAGTAAACGAGGTGAATGGTCATGTCGAACTTTCCTACTATACTTACAAAAATAGGTCACCAAGGGTGACATGAGTCTAATGCCGTATGGCGTAGTGATACAGATTGCGCGGTTTTCGTAAGCCGGTTAAAATTGGTTAGAGGTTTGTGTTCGGGAGTTTAATTTAAAATGCTTATAGCAAGCTAGGGGCATCGTGGATGATTATGGATGAAAACGAAACAGTCATAAATGTTATATGCTTCACAAAATTTAAAGTATGAACAGGAGTTGATGTTACTTCTTCCGTATTGTCCGTAAAAGCAGAAACGATTAAACATTTGGACAAGATTGCGTGACGATTTACAAAAAGCATGTTCATTACAACAAGGGTTGAAGAACTTCACATCGTTTTCTTTCAGATTTTTCACCATTTTGATGATGACTCTTGAAACAGATTTTGCAATAAAAGCACTTGAAATAGTGACTGTTACTCCATTGTACTGTAAGCACTTAGTGACAGATTTTCCTAAAAACGGGTGTAAATGCTCACGTCAATATAATGATGACCTTTTGAACGCTGAAAACTAGGCAATTATTATCGAGCTACCATACACAGGAGCGAAGACTGTTTATCATGATGTACAAATTTCGCGAATCATCACTTCCATATCAATGTAACCATTTTATGATTTTTCTAGCTGTAAGAAGAACTTAAGATCTCTGAGAGTCGTAAAAGCATGAAATTCGATTTCAGTGTATGGCAAAGGCCGGGACAGTGTAATACTGCAAAGCGGCCAAACAAACGCATTTTGATTTAGTCGCGTAACTTGATTTACATTTATCCATGTACATCTTTTATTTTTGAAGGTTTTTGTTTGCACTGTAAAGAAAAAATTGGTCAAAATTCGAATGACTTTTAAAATACAAAAACCGAGGTAAAGTTTTCTATTTTTTAAAACAAAATAAATATTTGGTCGCATTGTGTAAATAAACGCGAGTCGCCGTCGAAATATTTTTTCTCAAAGACGTCTTGCTTTTTAAGCAAGACGAAAACACAAGTGCTTAACTGAACTGAAAACGAAGATTTATTTTCACAAAAAGCTTACAAATGTCTTAACTGGAAAATTATTTCGTCCTGTTCAAGTGTTGAATAATCGTGACTTGAGAAAGAACTTTTAATTATGCGTGGGAACACGTGTCGCTGATTGGCTGTTTTTAATTGAAACTAATCGTGCGTGTCCGTACGGAGTCCGTTCTTGCAGCTGATCATTGTTTTCTACATTACAGCGAACGATTATCGATCCCGAACCATTCCCTTGGGATTGCTAACAGCTTTTTTCATATAACAAAGAGTCTAATGCGCATGCGCAAAGCGCACGCAAGCATTAGACTCAAAAAGGTGAGCGATGCGAGACTGCTGAAGGCCTTACTTGGTATGGAGCTTATCAAGTTATTTTGCAAAAAACTTAAAAAAAAAAAAAATAAAACCATAAAAGATATATACACAGAAAAACACATTTATTTACCTGATTGTACAGGCCGTGTGATTCTATTGATGGGACGTATTAAATCGAGCAGGTAAAGTAAACAACCCCTCAAGGGCAGACAAGACAATGATATTATTGTCGTTCTTTCAACGTAACATTCTACGATTCTTATTGCAGGTTTTCCAAAAGTATGTATGCATTGTTATGAATTTAAACTTTTCATTCATGAAGAAAACAAATAGAATATGAAAGGGAAAAACAAAAACAAATATATATAATTGAAATAAAATTGCGAGAAACGCTAGTTAAAATCTTGCTTCTTTTCTTTTTCTCTTTCCTTGGCGGATTAGGTACTTACAGTATATCCTTGGACGAAAAGTTACTTACAGATACGCAAGGAGCCACTGATTAGAAAAAGGTCCAGCTGTGATGCTCTTGATCTTATTGTCCGCTAAATTTCTGAGAGAGAAACATTTCTAAGTTCCGTTCATTCAAGGAACAACCTTCCAAACTCAAACATTAAGTCTTGCTTAACAGACAAACATATAGTTAGACAGCAAGACAGAGTGACAGCGATATTAATAGAGCCTTTATGAAAAATGCATAATTCTCAGTTTATCGTTAAGGCTAGTTTTTACAAGCAAAGTCGGATTTGAAATCAAAAGCGCAAAGCCATACAATCTAGTGAAGTATAAAACCGACAAAGTCGAAAATAGAGCTTTTGATTCCGCTTATGAGTCTGTCATTTACCATCCAATGAAAACTAGAAAGTCGGAGTCGCAATCAGGTGCGGAAGAACAAAAAGTCACAGTGCTCGATTCAAAGCCCACGAAAGTACTAGTTTTGGCACAGGCTCCCCAAAGTCAAAATACGTGGTGTATGGGACAGCTTGTGCATATAGAGAATTGTATGGGAAAGTCACTGATCGTAAAAAAATGTGTAAATAACTATCTAATTTGACAAAAAGTTTTCCTACCTCAAATGTGTCGTTTTCTTGTCTCTTGTGCCGATTTTGAAGCCATTCTGGCGCCACTTAGTGACGTTATTCGAAATCGCTGTCTTTCCTTCTAAAAGGAAGGAAAGGCTGACCACTACATCGATCGCTGGCCAGACGTCGCTCCACAAATCGCTCTCTCCTCAAAAGGAAAAGTCCCGAATCGCAATAAAACCAACAGTTCCATAAAGCCCAATAAATTTTACTCCACATGTGTGTGCTTCGGCGGTCAAAAGACTCGTGAATAACGAAAAATTCTGCTTAAAGTTCGCCTCTTCGGCTTTCCTCACATGCTTGTGACCGTTCCCACACCAACGGCCGCCATGCAAGGTCAAGTACCTGGTTCTATTGATTCTCAATTCTGATTGGTCCATTTGAATCAAGTCACGGGCTGACAATACGACCCTCCACCGGAGGTAAAGGTACATTTGTGACCCTCCACGGGAAAACAGGGAAAAAGGTGAACGCACGGGCACGCGTGTCATGACACGGCACGCTAAGCGTGTCACACATCGCACGGATATGCGCATATTTAATAAGTGAAACAAAGAATGACACGGTCGATATTGTTTCGCACGCTAAAGCTTTTATCTCAGGGCAGTTTGCTATTTGACACGCTAAATGTGCTATATGACACGCGTGCGAAAGGACACGCGTGCGATATGGCACGCACGCGTGCGATAAGACACGCTTCCCAAACCAGCCTTCGTTTATAGCTTTTAAACCGGTTTAACTTCTTATGGCACTAACGGGTCGAAGCTATCTAAAGAAAAACATGCTAGACAAAAGAAATGCTTTTCAATTTTTTTATCATACGAAGACAAACAAGCTCGCATAACTAACGTATTTACCCGATGAACGTGCATAACAGTTAGCTAATTCCAGATCGTACGAGGCTTATGCTTGAGGCGAAAATAAAATAGAGAAAAAAACATCGATTGCACGATACCACGATATTTAATAGTACTTAAAAAATATAGATTGCTCGCAAGAATTCAGTTCATCGAAATCTGTTGATTGTGCAAAGAAAATTTGTAAACCCACGCCCAGACCACTCGCGGTTAAAAGGGAGATGTCGGTGTCGGACCCATTGCGTGGATAGTTGGAGTTTCGTTGTTATAGTTAAAGAAACAAAACACGTTATTCAGACTTTCAGAAAACGCGCCAGATAAGTAATCATAGAATACACGCCGTCTCAAGAATTTTCGTTCTTTCTTTCGCGCGAAAACGACTTAGAAATTTGGCTTCAGTTTCTAACAACATTTGGGTTAATGACTTCACCTTTACACACTTATTTGAATTCTTCCCGTGCCATCTGAAATCATTGATGTTAGTTTATCTTCAATACGTCGACAACATTGCCGAAAGTGAGGGATGCTTACGCAAACCTGGGACACGTAAGCTTTCGCTGGCTTAATCTCTGTTTAGCGCTTTAATGAACGTCGAATGAAAAGATTTACTGTCGTACTTTGAAATTGATACTCAACTGAAAGGCTCGGTTCGTCGAAAATATGCGATTCAATGTTCGTTTGTTTGTTTCGAAAGTCGGCTTATACGGCTGCCGCTACAATTAAGCTTATTGAGCGCCGACCGGCCAAAGCTTGTACGTGTTACAGTTTTACAAGACGAGAGAACGGTAAGTTAAACGTTTCTCTTGGACACGGCTAACGTGTCATTTTGCACACTTGAATTGCGTGCTATTTGACATGCTGGCGTGCCATTTCTCACAGTACCGTGCTCGACACGCAACATTGTTCTATAAGACACGCGCCTTTGTTTTTATCGTGCGCTACTAACAAAAGAAAATTTTTAATTAGGCGTGCCTTTTGACACGCTGCTCAGAAGCCGGCGTGTCATTTTGCACACTGCCTATTGTTTAGCGTGCCATTTTGGCGTGCCCGTGCGATCACCTTTTTCCCTGTTTTCCCGTGGAGGGTCACATTTTGTCGCGAATCAAGTGCCACACTAGGGCTTTTAAGGGCTATTTTCTGACACCAACGTGTCTGAAATGACCATGCATTTGTATTTTTTTTACTGCTTTCGTTCGTCACTTCCTTTCCTTTGATTTGTTCTCCAAACTTCTGTATCATTTTGTGAAATCTCTGCCTGAGAGGGGCTTCGTGTGGAAATGAAATAACTCTCTAGTATTCGAATGTTCGAACACTCTTTCGTGACGGTTCCGATATTTCTTGAAAGCAAACTCCACACTACGTGCTTCGTGGCTTCATGCTTGAGCGAGTTAGTGACCGCAGCGAGATTTTGACCTGGCGCACGACATGCTTTAGAATTTCGCGGGAAATAACCGCGATTTTTTAGCGACATTTTCGGCAAAAGATTTCTGCTTGCTCTGCGTGGAGGGAGATTTCGACGAAGCAATCAGCTACCTAAAAATATCAAGGAGTCACAGGGAATTTTGCTCGATCCCCGGATCGCGTTGATCAGAAATAAATAATACTAGCCCTAGTGTGGTACTTGATTCGCGACAAAATGTACCTTTACCTCCGGTGGAGGGTCGTATTGTCAGCCCGTGACTTGATTCAAATGGATCAATCAGAATTGAGAATCAATAGAACCAGGTACTTGACCTTGCATGGCGGCCGTTGGCGTGGGAACGGTCACAAGCATATTAGGAAAGCCGAAGAGGCGAACTTTAACCCTATTCAGACCGGGCTTTTTTTGGTCTTTTCAGACGGGGGGGGGCGGATTGCGCCCCCCCCCCCTCCATAACTTCCAGAATATTTAAGCAATCACAATGAAACTTATAGGATGTATAGTATGTCACAAAATCTATCTCTTGGTATATTTCACGTGGGATGATGACGTCACATCACGTGACAATTACGTCATAATGTCAAAACAGCCGCCATCTTGGATCCGCCATCTTGGATTTCGAAATTTTTCCAAAACGTCAAAAAACCGCCCAAAATTACTGGAAAATACTCAAAACCAATAAAAATGTGCTTAAAACCCGTAAAAAGGTGAAAATAATTGCTTTAAAGTTATTTTTCATTAATAGAAAGACGAAAATTACAAATTTGGGAAAACATGCCTGTCAAAATGCCGTTGCCATGGTGACGTCAAGTTTCTGACACAACAACTTACCCTACTAAATTATTGGCAGATAAATTTTAGATAAAGTCGCAAAGTTTGGCAGCGTTTCGTTGAATATTGAAAATGTTATAAGCGTTCAAAGTCAGCGCGGGCACCTTTCCGCCCCCCCCCCCCCCTCCCCGGTCTGGATAGGGTTAAGCAGAATTTTTCGTTATTCACGAGTCTTTCGACCGCCGAAGCACACACATGTGGAGTAACATTTATTGGGCTTTATGGAACTGTTGGTTTTATTGCGATTCGGTTTTTTCCTTTTGAGGAGAGAGCGATTTGTGGAGCGACGTCTGGCCAGCGATCGATGTAGTGGCCAGCCTTTCCTTATTTTTAAAAGCTGAGACAACGTTTTCGAATAACTTCCCTAAACGGCGCCAGAATGGCTTCAAAATCGGCACAAGAGACAAGAAAACGACACATTTGAGGTAGGAAAACTTTTTTCAAATTAGATGGTTATTTACACAATTTGTTTACGCACAGTGAATTTCCCATACAATTCTCTTTATACACAAGCTGTCCCATACACCGCGTAGTTTGACCTTGGGGAGTCTGTGGTTTTGGCGCCAAGGAAAACATGGCGCAGGTTTTAGACCAACTTGTTCTTTGACTGCTTTTAATTAATCCTTTTGCATAGGCGAAGGCGACAAAGCAATAATCAACGTCGAGCAGCTATTGAAGAGTATGCTTACATCGTGAGGGAATAACAACTACTAGTGACGCGAATTCATGTTTCTGTGTTCGGTTGGTGTCGTGTAGTTTGATTATATTTGTACCTTTAAAGTCAGGATTTATGACCGTACAGAATCGGGAAACGTCGCATATGCGTCTCATTTGTCTCACGTCGCCATGTTATCTGGTGTCCGTGTCACGGTTTTTTTAAGTTTTCTTTTCATTTCCGGTATTTTGTTTGTTTATCTTTCATTTATCTATTTCGCGGCGCTAAGACTCTTGGTATAGGTCACGTTCTTTCGTTATTATTATCACTCAAACTCAAGGATCAATGTTATTGTCGTAGGAGATTTTTGTCGTCGTTCTTGCGGTCAAGGAATTCATACCTAAAGGCATTAATGCGCGGATAAGATGGCATGTGCTAAAACCCAGACGGTAGATTCTGGACGATGGACGATGGACGATAGACATTAGACGATGGACTGGTAGACGATGGACGATGTTTCTGACATTAATTTATTTCTCTCAGACAGGTATAAAATTGTCACACGATCTTCTGCTTTTGTCACGCGATGTTACGATGGAATTTTAAAATATTGAAAAGAGAAAATTCGTGCCCTCCCCCTCTCCCCCGAGCAAAAATATAACTTTTAAGGAATGGATAAATTATTACGAAGTTATCATCGCGGATTGTTCGTCACGCAATGCCACACATTCATTTATTTCTCTCACACAAAGTATAAAATTGTCACACAATCTTTTACTTTTGTCACGGGATGTTACGATTGAATTTTGAACAGTGAAAATTCGTGCCCTCCCCCTCTCCCGCGAGCAAAAATATAACTTTTTTGGAATAGACGAATTATCACGAAGTTATGATCACGGATTGTTCGTCACGCAATGTCACACATTCATTTATTTCTCTCAGACAAAGTACATGTATAAATTTTTTACACAATCTTTTGCTTTTGTCACGCGATGTTACCATGGAACTTTGAAATATTAAACAGAAAAATTCGTGCCCTCCCCTTCCCTAGCAAAAATCTAACTTTTAAGGAATGGACAAATTATGAGAAGGTATCATCACGGATTTTTCGTCACGCAATGTCACACATTCATTTATTTCACATTCACTCACGGCTTGCTGGGGTCTTCTTTTGAGGCCACAAAGAAGAGTTCTTCCTTTCCGGATTCCTGAGTTAACTTTGGTGCTTGGACTAGGGACCTTTGGAAATCCAGGATGTGGCCCGCGTCTGCAAACAATTCCGTTAAAACGCTATAAGGAACCGTGAGGATCATGCTGTTTTCCGGTTGAACCGAAAGCGCTGGCGGGCTCGCGAGCTCTGTGTTCTCCCTGTCAACTGCTTCTTGTAATATGTTTGACTCCACTCGCCTACAAGTGAAGAACGCCTTCCTCAGTGCTTCCTTCTGACTTGTCGTCATACGGTAATAATTGTCTCCTACTTCTAGATGCCAATATTTATCTATTAACTGATACTCACCCTTTCCTAACACTGCCAAAAACTGGTCCTGCACTTGCCGTTCAACCAATTTTCCTAAACGTTCAACAATGTCACATACTGTTTTTTTTTCTTCGCCGAGAACCACTTTCATCCTTGTCTTCCTCTTTAACAAGTTTATTCATGGACTCGCTAGCATTTTGTGTGTACACGTCGCGGGGGGGGGGGGGGGGGGGGGGAGGACCTAAGCCGCACATGGATCTAACGCCAGCTGTCATTGTTTCCCTTTTGTCAGAAGCCTTGTTCTTTATAAAGTACTGGAAAAAGTCAGTGCCTTTCGCATGTCTTGTTTCCCAGACTACCTTAAGTTTTCCTAGACCACGATCAAATTCAGCGCCATCCTGGGAATGGACAAGCCCAGCCTCCTTCTCTTCGAATTCAAGGGAGTTTACGATTTGGACTATAATATCATGTACAGACAGAGCTGGTGATCTTTGACGTCCTGACACCAATTAGCTTTTTCCCCCAAACATATGGCCCCTCGACGCAAACAAATATATGCATAGATGCCAACACCTAAACTGTAATCAAAGAAACTATTGAAAGAACTTACCTTGATCGCGTCGCTGGGCATTTTCAAGCTTTCTCTTTCGCGAACTAACAACTTCTGGTTGTTTACGATCTTTGTCACTTAAAGAAAAAAAAAATCACACCTATGCACTCCAATAAAAAGAAATAATGTTTTAGAATAAACGCACGTGGCTTACCTTTCCTCTTCTGAAGTAGCACCGGAGGAGGAGCTCCTCTTTCCTGAAAAGACAAAGTAAAAATTAATGAATAAAAAAAAGACAATGAATGATACTAATGAAAAACAATGAGCAAAAAATTAGTGATGCTACACACCTTGAACAATTTCTGAGTATGAATAATCCATATCCATTATCGCGTAGACAAAGTTAGCTCTCGGCCAAAAAAAACCGTGTCCGAACCAAGCCACTCAGAAAGCAAAATGACGCTTTTGTAACTTTACACCATATTACAACACGTGTCAATCTCCAACAGATCTCATCTGAAGTAAAGCAGACCGTTCATTGAATAGATCATAGACTTTTGCAACCCATTTTCAGGTTCGCTTGCGTGCAGTCTGGAATTATTCATGTAACATTGCGTGAAAAAGCAATCGATTGCGGGACAAAAGTAAAAGATTGTGTGACAAATTTATACTTTGTTGTCTGAGAGAAATAAATGATTCAAAATTTCATGGTGACATCGCGTAATAAATGCAAAAAAAAAAAGAATGCGTGACATTGCGTGACGAAAAATCGGCCATTATAACTTCATGCTTGTTTATGTTAAGGAGCATTCCAGCGTGATAAACGCTATGATTTACTCATTAGTTTCTAGTTTATTGGTCCCTAGTCGTTAAGAATGATTAATTAGCATTTAACTAAGCATATTTTGTTTCTTTTCGCCCCCAAATATGAACCCGGCTCTCAAGAATCGTTTTAGTTTCTTTATTTATACCTGTAATTACGGTCATTATCTTAATATCTTAAGCTTTTGCCTTTACACGTTCACATTAGTTTATTCAGTTGCGTAATCATTACTTTCAATTTACGAGAATCATCGTACGTTGGCCTGAAATAAACAATCGAACATTGATTGGAACTTTCATCGCCTTCTGTGTTTTATTCTCATGTGAAATACTTCCCTCGAAGCCCCGACGTTTGTCCTCGGGGATTTGTCGTGATTTTTCTAGACTGTCGTAGCTTCAGCCACAGTCCGACTGTACTCGGAGGAACAGAGAACTAGCATTATGTTTGGTTTGCTCTTTTGCTTTTGCTTGCGACTCCGTCAGTCTAGTTTTGACTTGATCCGCGTAATGATTCAAATTTTCAAATTTCACTAGAACGTAAGAACGACACCGTTTACGACTCCCACTTCGTCGCTAGTGAAAACCATCCTGATATAGTACCTAAGACAAGACTTTGACAGTGTCAATTCTAATGTTTAACAGGTATTGTCAAAAAGAGAGTTGAATCTCAGTAGTCAGTTATTGCATGCCACTCATGTTTTCTTTCTTCTTTGTATCATGTTACTCCTTCATTTGGAGGAATGCTCACAGGAATGACAAAAAAATATGCGAAAACTACGAAAAAAAGCTAATCCCCTTATCCTTTAACAAATGTAAGATTTAGGTAATACTAATACCCAGTGACTTGTAAGGGAAAGCAAACATCGATAACCCACTAACTGTGACAATTTATGAATTGCTTTCCGATATATATATATATTTTTAATGTATATCTGTATTTGTTATCTGCATGTGTTTACAAGTACAGTATTTACCTTGTTATAAGTGCTACAAGTACAATATGTTACAAATGTGTTTACAAGTACAGTATTTACATTGTTTCAAGAGCAGTATTTACATTGCTGCAAGAGCAGTATTTACATTGTTACAAGTACCTATTATTACTTATAGTGCTTTGGGGGGGGGGAGTGTTTTTTCTATTCGATTATTTAAAAAATATGTTCTATTCGGTATTTACATAACACTTTATCAACGAAAGTAGAGAGGTGAATAGCTTTATTTTGCATCTTACAAGTGTTGATGTAGAATCTCATAAACAAGGTCGTATAATTAAATTTATTTAATGATGTCTTATCGTATGGACCGGACATGACGCCAAATAGTTTTTCTTCAATTGTTGGCGTAAAATTCGAATTATTGACCGCATTAAACCAGTCGATGACATTTTTTACGAAGCTTTTAACAAATTCGCAATCAATAAATGTGTGATCAATTGAATCGTGTTCACCGCAATAGAGGTATTCGTCATCCGTTTTGATTCCGTATCGAAAAAGTTCTTTTTATTTGTTACTACAATTCTATGAATAAGTTTGAATTGGAATTCTTTTAATTTTGTTTCCTTACAAATGTTTTTCAGGGAGGTAAATATTTTTTCCATGTTTCTCCATCCAGCTGCATGGTTTGATTCCATTTTTCTGGACCAGTTTGACACCCCGTGTGAGTCTTTTTATTAAGTAACTCATAGAAGTCCTTAGTTTTGGCTTTGCCTAAGTGAATTTCTGTCAGGTCGTCTAGTTGGAAAACTGGGGGCTGTTCTCAGTGAATGGTTCGCTTTCTGGTGGTACTGTGTTTTTTGCTTTTGTGGCTAGATGCTTCGGTATTGCACTTACAACTTGATAAAATTGGAGAAAGTTCGTTTTGCAAGCGTATTTGTTCTTAAATTCTTGGTAAGACATAAACTGGCCATTGCTGTTTAACAGATCTTGAATAAACAGAACGGTTGTTGTTAAGCCATTCTCTGATGAATATGGGCTTCCCTCCGACGAGGATTTCTTCGTTGTTGAATAAAAACATATCTTCCCCTCTATCATAGTTAAACAGGGTTTTCAATTCATTGAAAATCTTTAAAATGTCTTTATAAAACGATGGTAAATCGTCAATATATTTCGGGTCGTAGTTTCATCTTAAAAGAAGACTCAACCCTCCATATCTTCCTAGATAATAGTCTGGGACAGTTTTCCAATTTTTTATACCCAGAGCGCAAAGTCTCGGGATCCAAGCTAACCGAAGGGCTTTAATCATAGTTTATAGGTCTATCATACGTATACCCCCTTTATCTTGATCTTGATAGAGCCCTTCTCTTTTTATTTTGTCTTTTTTGTTTTTCCATAGAAATTTAAACAGCTTTGTTTTGATCATTTGCATTATTTCTGGAGGAACATTAAGATTTGATGCTGAGTAAACGAGTTGTGATAGAGCCAGAGATTTGATAATTAGTACTTTCTCAAATAGTGTAAGATCACGTGCCCTCCGTAGGTCAAGGTTTGTCTGCAATTTTTGTAGCTTGAGGTTGAAATTATGTTGGTTATTTCCCTTTTCATCGTACGAAACATGGATTCCTAAGATTTTAACCGGATTATGTAGCCATTTCAGTTGTAATGGATTGTTTTTACTGTTTTTCCATTTTCCCAACCAGATCGCTTTTGTTTTTTTTTTTCGGTTTAATTTTAGGCCCGCTAGCGTACCAAAGGTATCGACTATTTCTAAGGCCTTTTCTACAGAGGCTAGGTCAGCACAAAAGAGGTTCGTATCATCCGCATACTGGCCCAGTTTCAGTTCGTTTCCTAATATTTCAATTCCTTTGAAGTGTGGGTCTTGTCAGATTTTATTGGCCATTACTTCTGCTGAGACAATGAACAAGTACGGGGATAGTGGGCACCCCTGACGGACTCCTCTAGACGGTCGAAACCAGTTTGTCAAAAAACCATTGTTTATTGCTGCACTCTCTATGTTGGTGTAAAAGGTACTAACCCATTTTTGAATACTCATACCGAAATTGAAAACGCCCAATGTTCTCATTATGAAGGTCCATTCAAGGGAGTCAAAAGCTTTTCTGAAGTCTAGAGACACTAGAATGCCTGGGATATTATGCTTCTCAGTATATTCCATGATGTCGATTATGAGACGGATATTTTCCCCGATATAGCGCCCTTTTATGAACCCGTTTTGGTCCGAGTTAACTAGCTTTGACAGCGACGCTTCTATTCTCTTAGCTATGGCTTTAGATGCTATCTTGCAGTCAACATTAAGAACAGTTATTGGTCGCCAGTTTGATAAATCTAACAAGGAGCCGTCTTCCTTTGGTATAAGAGTAATGATGCCTCTTCTTTGGGAGATGGAGAGCTCATTTGTTTCATAAGCTTCATTGAAGCTTTCAACGAGGTTATGTTCTAGCAGTTCTAACATTTTTTATAAAATTCTACTGTAAAACCGTCCTCGCCTGGAGACTTGTCATTTTGAATGGTTTCTAAAACCTGTTTACATTCGTCGTACGTTAAAGGACCTTCGAGTTCATCGCGCTCTTCCTCAGAAAGCTTAGGAAGGCGCAATTCTTGAATAAAGCTATCATATTCCTCTTGTGTTGCGCTACTTGTTGATGTGTATAAATCATTAAAGTAGTTTTCAATAGCGTCTAAAACCTGGGTCTCGTTTTTAATAATCGTTTTGTCCTCCATCCGTAGTTCAGATATAGTCTTTTTGTTGTAATTACTTCTCTCCAAGTTAAAAAAGTATTTGCTGGGGCGCTCACCTTTTTCCACCCAACTACACTTTGATCTAAAGATTGCAGCGTTTCCCTTCTTGGTGTATATTGTTTGAAGTTTTCGATATAGTAATTGTGAGATTTTTCGGAACTCTGCAAATTTAAATACTTGCAAAATACATACTTACAAATAAGACAGTAATAAGTTTTGAAATATTCTTTCAGGCAGTACTTCTATTCCATTGTGGTTAAGATCCCTGTTAAAAGGGAAATGAAAATTTGTTAATTAAAAAGGAGAATTTACGTCTTTTTCCATTGACAAACCGATGGTTAAGAACAAGTGAATTCCACAGCTATCCGAAAAACCAGAATAACCCTAACCATAACCCTAACATTATGGCTTCATGTTATTAACGCTTTGTATTTTTTGCATATTAAAGGGAAAAAAAGAAACCTTTATTTAAAGCGAATCCATCAGCTTGCTAATGAGCTGAAAAATTAGGTCAAAATAGTCTGATCCCGTCGCATACCCTTACGAAATTACTGCTAAAACAAAATTTCTAACAAACTTACAAATGCCCCAGGCCCGTCAATTTGGAGAATATTCCGGAGGTGAGATTGCTGATCTTATTCCGCTGAAGATACCTGAAAAAAGCAAGACATCATCTATGACCAAGAAAATCGGCTATATTTAGATTCACTTTTCTGTAGACAATACTGAAAATGAAATATCTCAATGTGTGTGCAAGTGTAGAAATAGGCAAAGGAAGTGACGGGCGCACTCACGTAGTAGTAGTAGTAGTAGTAGTAGCAGTCGCACCAGCAACAGCAGTAGTAGTAGCAGCAGCAGCAGCAGCAGCAGCGGCGGCGGCGGCGGGGGGAGGGGGTGGTGATGGTGGTGGTGGTGGTGATTGTGGTGGTGGTGGTGGTGGTAGTAGTAGTAGTAGTAGTAGTAGTGGTAGTGGTAGTGGTAGTGGTAGTGGTAGTGGTAGTGGTAGTGGTAGTGGTAGTTGTTTCGTTCTAACGAGAAATTATAATTAATGCGTGACGTTTTAATACATGATGACGTCACAATGCCTTACGAAATTGAATAATAAGATCATTGAAGAAAAACTACCTAGTCGCAGACTTTGAGACACCAATGGGTACGTAAATATTGTTCTGTATTTAGATATACTGAACCCTAGCATTTGTTAACCATAAATTCTGACCTGTTAACAGATTTCGAATTTACTTTCCTATGAATGAGATGATTAAATAAAGAGTGAGTAATTTGGAACCTTGGCGATTGATGCGACTAGCGAAACATTCGAAATCCAAGTACAATGGCAGAAGACGCCCTGAAAGTACGTAGAAGTGCGAAGACCAGATTTACGAGAAAAAAGAACGATTTCTTCCAAGCAATAGCTGAACATAAAGACACTGAGATTCTGAGAACAAAATTCAAAGAGCTTACTGAAGCGTGGGCCATAGTGGAAGGTAAGCATGACATTTATTTAATGTACCTTTCCGAGGAGGAGATTGCGACAAGTGAAAAATGGATCAAAGAACTACAAGACGAATACAATAGAGCATCGGCGGTATATACGAAGTATGAAAATGAAATAAAATTGACTGAACAGAAGGAAAAGGAAGAATTGAACCGCCAGCATATGATTAAACTTCGAGAAGAAGAATTTCAAAGGATAGTTCAACAGACCATCGTAAAGAAGAAATCCACGGAAGCAATCTTTGAAGCGCTTATCGAACATGTTGAAAATGTGATTGAAACAAGAGCTGATAACGAAAACGCAAGAATGGCTTTGCACAAAACTGAGAGGGATATAGAGCTCGCGCTAGCAGATTGCAAGTGCGCGCACGACAAAATGCTTGAGATTCTAAATGAAGCTTCCGCAGAAAATGAAATCGAATGGATTCGAACAATCCAAACACGTTACAACGAGACAATTGAAAAAATACAAACTTTCACCACCATGACAGAAATCAAAAACAACGCCAGACAAAATTGTGCACTTCGCATGGAGAAAGTTAAAATGCCATCCTTTGATGGGACGATCAGAGAGTATCCTCAATTTAAACAGGATTTTCAAAAGCAAGTGATGCCAACATTGGATAAAGACAGCGCGTGCTACATTCTACGTTCCTGCTTAGGAAAGGAACCAACGGATGCGATCAAAGGCGTAGAGGATGATATCCAGGAGATGTGGAAACGACTAGACGAGAAATACGGAGACCCCGCTAAAGTAGCTGACGCCATTATTAATACAATTCAAAGTGTAAGACCCGTCAAAGAAGGCGAGAACAAGAGATTCCTGGAATTTGTTGACATAGTAGAGAATGGACATAAAGACCTGAAGAGACTTGGGCTAGAAAGAGAAATTACGACAACTAGTTCAGTGAGCATAATTGAAAGAAAACTGCCTGCCGAGATAAAAAAGGAATGGGCCAAACTGGTCAGCGCAGATAACAGTACAGTGGATAAAACCAAGAAGTTTCCAAGTCTGCTAAACTTTCTTCTAAGCCAAAAAAGAGCGATAGAGTATGAAACCGCAGAACTACGATTCAGAATTAGCAGAATTAGCAGAAGTACCAGAAGTACCAGAAGTACCAGAACTAGCAGTAGTAGCAGTAGCATTAGCAGTAGTAGCAGCAGCAGCAGAACTAGTAGTAGTAGTTGCAGCAGTAGCAGTAGCAGCAGTAAATTGCTTTATTTCCATGACCGCAAGATTCTCGGCAATGCAAAAGCATGTCTATGGTAATTTATAACAGAACAAAGCTAAAAGTACTGAAACATTATACAAATAATCCTAAAGACCAGCCGCTATACCGACAACTGCTTTGGCCCTGTAGCTTCTTGTAGTTAAGAAAACCTTTTCCAATTCATCACTTTTGTGAAAGTATTTCATTCGCCTTTTAATACACAAGGCGTGCGTTTCTCAAAAGTCCCGAAAACTTCTCGGGCCCCCAAAAGGTCCCTTAAAAGCTCCCGAAAACGATTTTGGGTTTTTCTCAAAGCGCGCGAAAATTTCTGGCCAGCGAAAATCACGTCATTTTTTCCCAAAAGCTTTACGGGAGCACTTGAGCTTCCGAAAACCTTTCTCGGGAATAATTTTGTCATAGTAAAATGGCATTCTCCGAAGAACCCTTTTGAAAAAAAGACTGCGAGGGCCTTACATGAAAAGGACAACAGTAGAGAACGTGAGAGAATTTCAAAACAAACTCTGGCGCACCAAGAACTCTCCCTTCGCGAAGAGAACGCAGTGTGGTTTACAAAGGTTACATCGGGATCAATTTTTGTTTCGGATCAATTTTTGTTTCTGGGTAACTGAGTCCGATCAAAAATATCCGGACCCGGTAAAAGATACCGTACCCGGTACAATATCATCAGTCCCGGTAGTTATAGTACCCCTGTAAGCCCGACAAAAGAACGACCCCTCTAGTTATGACATCGGCCCCGACTTTGCACAAGTAAAATATCCGGGCCCGATTTAATTGAAGGGCTTGAAAAAAGAAGAAGTTAGACCGGGCCCGGTAATTTCTTTCCTCCAACTCTTAAAAAAAAAGAGTTACTGTAGTGTTTCATCCCCAGGGATTGGCCGTGATTTTTCTAGACTTTCGCTGCTTCAGCCACAGTCCGACTGTACTCCGAGGAACAGAGAACTAGCATTGTGATTGGTTTGTTCTTTTGCTTCTGCTTGCAACTCCGTCAGTCCAATTATTACTTGATCCGCGTAATAATCAGATTTTCGAATTTCACTCGGACGTAAGCGCTCTTACGACTCCGTTTACGACTCCGACTCCGTCGCTAGTGAAAACCATCCTTATATTACCTCACGAGATTTTCACGGTTCAATTCAAATTTCAATTGTTGAAAACGAGAGTTCAATCGCATAGTCAGATATTGTATGCCACTTGTTTTCTTTCTTCTTTGCATCATTTTACTCATTCATTTGGAGGAATGCTCACAGGAATGACAAAAAAAATATGCGAAAACGACAAAAAAGTTAATTCCCTTATCCTTTTAAAAAATGTAAGATTTAGGTAATACTAATACCCAGTGACTTGTAAGGAAAAGAGGCCTGACAACACAGAAGGGGTCTTAAAAATTAAGACACTTGTTATATTATAAATCCAATTTCTGCGCATACGGGAAGGTAGTGTATTGGGTTCTTTTGAGCCATTTTAGTGGCAATGGAGACATGAGAAAACTTGTTATTATATACATTGTTATAACCTGAGCCTAGTTCTGGGAAGTTTTCTTGTGGGGATGAAGACAAGAACTTGTAAATAAAATAAATAAAGTTGATTTCGTTTTTTTTTTTTTTTGTTCAAGTAGCATGTTTATAGTAGCACTTCTAGTACATTTAGAATTAATATTTACCTGACTAAGTCGCTTTTGTAAGGAATATTCTTTTTGGCAGTTGACCTGTAGATGATTAAGGTCAAGTGTTGCTTTGTTTTTCTTTTTTTGTGCACTTATGCAATGCCTTTTTAATACTGTGGAATGACTCTTCGTTTACTTAGACGAAACAGATTTGTCATTAAATTACTTTTATTATTATATGAGTGATCTTGCAGTTTTATAGAAAACTTTATGGTTTATTTCTCTTTTAGGAAGTTAAAAGAGCTTGCTTGAGAGGAATATTGGCCGGCACTCATTCTGACCTGTTTCCAAGGGAGACGGCATTGGTCGTTCAGGTGAGAACTTGCTGCTCAATGAAAATCCTTGCAAAAGATTTCTTCTTAGGCTGAAGGCTTGCTGTTAATACTGTCAATAACTTTTTTTTATTTCCAGTTGTTCTAATCCTCAGTCTTATATAGATAGAAATTTTCACATTTGATTCTCTTTACCTTGATTTAGGTGGGGGCTGGCAGCCTTGGGGAAGGGGCGGGGTGTTCATATTTACTGGGCAAAGAGATTTAATGTGACATTTGAAAAAGGCTGTGGCGGTACGAAGTTCCTGAAATTTTATGATCAACCTGGCCGATTCTAAACATTATTTTTTTTTTCTTTTTGTCTCTAGGTCTCTGTTTTGGGCTTGTGTTCATTTGTGTGTGTGTGTGTGTGTGTGTGTGAAATGGCCATCAACCTGATACATTATGTGTGTATTTTTTGTGAATTAAAGGATGTATTTTTCGAAACAACTCTTGTACTTGCTTCCGAAAGATGGTTCTAGCTTCCTCACAGAGAAAGAAGCAAGGTTGTCAGGGGCTCACAACGGTCTCCATCACTTTCCAGCTCTTATACTTAGATGGGTCGGTGCTACAAATCTTTATCAGTTGCTGCTACAATAATGATATCAAACAAATGTCCAACAGAATGTCCAACCAGTTGAACCAGTTGTGGTCATTTCCATGATGTCACTTGTCACTATAGCAACAGTATAACCTGTTAAAAACACCCATAATTTTCACTTTAAGTACTTATAACTTTAAAACTAGCTTGGTGACCCCCATTTGTTTATTATATAGCAATGATCAGCATGTAAAGAGGCAGAGTTTTACAAAAATAAAAATAAAATCTATGGAGCAGTTTTAGAGCAATTCAAGGTGGCTCTGAAACTGCTTTGCAGAATTTGTTTTAACCTTGTGAAAAGTTTCATTTTACATGCTGATCGTTACTCAAAAATAAAAAAATAGGGGTCACCAAGCTCGTTTGTGAGTTATAAGCACTTGCCCTTCGACTTTTTTTAAGAAAGAATTCAACTTCCAGGTTTTTTGAGCAAATGTTTGACAAATTTCGAGCAATCTGTTCGTGAAAACTCAGATCAACTTGTCTGACAACCATATGAGTAAGCCCTTACATTTTTTTGTACATCATGATAGCCTGAGTTCTTCCTAATACACTTGTGATAAAAATTCATCTATAGCTGCTACAGCTATGAACAAGAATTTTTTTTTATTTCATTATCTGATTTTGGGCAACATTCGACACAAAGCTAGGCAGTACATAACAGACGCATAAATTTATGTCTGATTTTTGACACTTGGGATTCAAAACACGAGTAGTCGCTGGTTCACGATCACCGGCTCACGACTGTGCGTGTCTCCAGGTTGGTGGCATTCTCCAGTCAAGGTCGTGGTTGTTTTTCATCTCCCATAAGACGTTAAAGTCGAAGTAGTTCTCGTCGTAGTGTTTCTGAACGTCACGCCATTGCGTTTCTTGTAAGGTTTTTGTTTCAGTGATTTCATCTGCGTCGCTAGAATGGCTAAGAACTATTTTCAGGCTGTCACATTTACCACACGTATCTTTTCTTGGTTTTCTAAAACTTAGATTGTAGCTAAAGAACATTTTTCTTAAAGAGGTTTTACTCAAAGGAGGTTTAGACGTGGTTCCTAAAACGTGGCCTTTCAGCTTCAAAAAATCGTTATATATCTTTGATAAATTCAGGGTTGGGTCCAGATATCTCTTCTCTGGTGCTTTGTGTCGCGTGTAATGTGACTGCTGGGGCTCATAGGACCAGATGTGCTCTACAACCTGTGTGAAGAAAGAAATTTGGCACAAAAAAATTAGCTCAATTAACATGAGCCGGTGAGCCGGTCTTATAAGCAAAAATTTCAATACGTTACTCTAGTTCAGTAAAATAGGAAACGAATCCGGTCTATCGAGAAGCCGAAAAGGGTGACCAATAACGCTTTACATGTTGCATTGACAAGGAGAAAAGATTATCTTAACTGACAGTGACATCGTGGTCAGATAACATCTTCATTTCCGTGTTAATGTATTTAGCCATATAGCAAGCTAATTGGCACCTTCGTCGATATAAAGGTAGGTTAATTTGAAACAAGAACATCGCGACGATGTGTAGCTTTAACTAATTGAAGAAACGTTGATCCTGTGAAAAGGCATAAACCATGAACAATATGACCCAATGGTATTCTGGGTGGACAGTCTTGGTAAGCTTTTTGATATTCCTTTTGATGATAATCAAGACATTTTATTTCTTTGAGAGCTTTAAGAGCAAAATTTATGCAACCTGTCTTATTATAGTATTTATTCTGCCACAGACTACGATGTCATTACTTTTCCGATTTCTCAGTAAACATTTGCCTCGCGTCGTTCATGGTTTATGCTTGTCACGGGTCAACAATTCTTCAATCAGGCATATGCAGATCAAACAGACGACATACCTCTGCTTTCAGTCCAGGGCTTAAGCGTTTTTGGTTATGTTTACTCTGCAGGAGCCGCCTATCTTTCTCCACCACTCCACTGAAAGGCCTCCGCTTTTTAAGTAACACTCTAATCCGTTTCTTTCCAACTCCGTAAATCTTCGTAAATGCTCGTTTGCATATTTTTACTTTCCGATTCGCGTCTCCAAAGGTGAAATATCGGATCACGGTTCTTGGGTTATCCACTCTGCAGTTCTGCCTTCGTGCATTCGCCGTTTCTATACGCGCGGCCAAGTGTTCGTTTTGTGCTTGGTAATTCATGCGGTCGAAGTCGTTTCTTATCTGCATTACAATGTCTATCCCCAATCTTCAACAAACAGGTTGTGCCACAACATTCCAACCGCAATTCGCGAACAAATCGAAACGGTCTGTTTTTCCTGGGCCTTATGGTCTTCTTGGCTACTTTTACAATGGTCTCTCGACGTCGAGGCGTTGCAAGCTCATTTACTCGTTTTCTTTGCCGATGCGAATCCACTTGCTGTTTCTCAAATTTATAGTGAAAACCTTCATCCATAATTCGACGCGACGAAAACTTCTAACAACGACGCAAAATGCCCCAACTAGACGGATTGACGTTGTAGAACAGGGGTGACGTTTCTAAGTGTTTTGTTTTGTTTAAATTACTAAATTGCGCGTTTTAGTTACGCAATTAAGAATTAAGCGTGCGTATATCGAGTTGTGTCAGAGCACGTGAAAAGCTTTGAGAGCACGAGAGATGCGCGGTAAATAAACCTTATCGGAGCTGAAGTGCAACTCGGCAAACGTCAACTTGTGTATAGTACGCAGCACCGTGCGTGTGAATTGCGTTTTATTAAAAACTAGCCATGGTATATAATGCAATTTCTGAGTTTTGACAAATATGTGGAGGTCTACGCGTCAACGAAACAACCGGGGAGCTCAAATATTGAAATTCTTTGGGTGTTTCCACTCGCGCTTGTTGGATATGGCATAGTCATAACCAACTCACACCCAACGCGCGCTTCCACTCAATAAAAAAAACAAACAGAAAAACAAAACAAAACAAAACAAAAATAAGATTAGGCCAGCACGCGCGTAATGTTATAATTACTGTTGCCGTGCGTGCGCCAGTAGTTACAAACAGTTTCAGTCTACTCACGCAAGACGCAGAAACTATGACCACGTGTGCTACTGGTATTTACTTTGTTAGCGCGGCCCGTCGGTTGAGACTTGAACGTTAACTTCCTCCAACTGAAGTAGGAAAAAAAATGTCCCCGGCGCCAAGTGAGCCAACTAATGGAGTTTCGGTGATTCACATGGATTTTCACAAGAATGTAACAATTCCTAAGCTGACTGCACAACAAACGTACTATTTGCGGAAGCTCAAACTGTATGCTTTTGGCATCCATAGTGCAGAGACCAACAAAGGCACTACATATGCCTGGACTGAATGTACAGCAGAGAAAAATCCAGAAACTCTTGTATCCTGCCTCGACTTACACCTTCGTCAGACAGAGTCCAACAATTGCAAGTGGAACATATTTTGGGCCGATAACACAAGGTCGCAGAACAAAAATCACACGGTCGTTTTTTTATTTTGAATACCTTGTGACTAGTGGATTCCGTGACAGAATCGATTACAAGTTTTACGAGCCGGGCCATTCCTTTGGCGCCGTTGACCGCGACGCTCGCTTAGCCGAAGGCTTGTTCAGAAATGCAGAACGTCTAGAAACGCCAATGGACTATGCAGACACAATTAACAACAGTTCTTTGTTTCCGAAACTAACGTGGATTCTCCCATCGCAACATGTGTTCAAAAGTTACTCCACGTGGCTTCGTGAAACGTACATGGAAAGGAGGAACGACGTTTTCAATCAGACATACCGATTTAGCGAAACGATGTATTTTAACTTCGGTATAGGCGAACGTGTTGATCCTACGGACGGGATAGTCCGAACTTTTAAGCACCCCAACCGTGTTTGGCTGAGGAAGACCCTAGATGATCGAGAAGAACCTGTCGAAGTGGATTTTAGAAGATCAGAGCGAACTCGCTTCCGAGAAAGGGAGCTCTCTCCGTAAAGCACCGTTTGCATCAAACCAAACGAGAACACTTGCCAGGACTTAAAAAAAAATGTTACCATATCTCAGGCCTTCTGGAAAAGCCTACTTTAATAGTATTTTGTCTTTGGCCGGGACTAACCAAACTGGAACATTTGATCCACCGAGCGGAGATCTGTGACATCAATAGGTCAAAGTGAATTCGTTTAGTGCAGAGTGTTAGTGAATAGAGTGATTTTTTCAAACCCACAAAGAAAAACTGTCAGTCTGTTTTGAGGCACATTTTTACACAAATTAAAGCACAACATATTCCCGTACTGAACAGGTTTCTCTTACCTGGTAGGCCCTCTTGTTTGTCAAATTTTACTGTTTGCATGCCACACCCACCACCACACCCCCCCCCCCCTTTTGAGTAAACGGTCACTTTGTATGTTTTGGGGGTGGGAGGGGGGGTTTCCGGTGTTGCTGGGACTATGAAACCCTAATCCAGACCTTACGTGTAGGAAATACTCTTTCCGTGCCGAGTTTCTATTTCCAATTCTGGACACACTAATTGTTCGCACCGCTGATCAGTTTCCCGGGAACTGACATCCTATTCTAGACCATTACTCTCGCCTCTAAATTTTTATACCCCATCCAAGCCTTACACTTATACTTATTACTTGTCTTATCTTATTTTTCTTTCATCTCCTCTCTTTAATCATGTACAACCTAGTCATTCGATTCTGAATATATTTCTGCCTGTTTTGGTTAATTTATTTTTACGCTATCATTAATTCAATTTATCTTTGTCAAAATAACTGGTTCTTGTTGTTGTCACTTATAGATGATTGTGCGCAATCCCCTCTTCCTTCACCAGACTCCCCCGGGTCGCCCACTTCCTCTCGGAACGAGTTAATTTATTGGTTCTTAAAAACAATAGATAACAGGTGACAACAATGCCCCTAGCCCTGAACAACAATAGAGGTAGTGTTTACAGCGGGCGAATGAAAATAGAGGTTCCAGAGAGGTAGTGTCTTACCGGACTTCCCCTCCCAGACCACTGCATCATGCGACAGGCTCTTGAGCGACTAAACTGTAATAATAAGTCAACAACAATTTTATTCACAACTTACAAAACCAGAATTACAAGTGTATCAACAAAATTGTTGAACAATGAACTCTCACTCTCTATCCTCTTAGAGCTCTGCAGATAATTCTGGATTTTTTGTCATGTGCGGTGCGCAGTCCCATAATTTGTCGTGTGGACAGTGTGGTCTCACTGGGCAAGTGACTGACTGAAATCAATGGCTCTACATGCTTCTTTATTGGAGTGGGAAATTGTAACGTTTTAGTAGATAACCGAGACTGAGTTCGCATGAGTCACTGAGGTATCGCATCCTTTATTGTTGCAGCAAAGAGCCCAAGTGTGACCCCTGATAATTCATTCACATTCTTTCGTGAAGATCTAATGCAATCATCAACAGTTAACCGGAAGCTGTCCTCAGCTTCTGATTGGATGATAACTGCACGAAAGAATGTGAATTAATTAAAATTGGTCTCACTTTTGGGCTCCTTGCTTTAACATCCTCGCTGAGACAGTGTACAACAGAAGAAATTTTCAAATCCAGTTTTCATGATATGCAGAGTTATCAAGGTCTGAAGGTCTTGGTAAGTGCTGTGGCTGATAACACTTACCTCGCCCTTGATAATTCTGGATATCACGAGCAGTGTTTATTGTCTGCCAATAAACACTCACAGATAACAGATAAATTGGGTTTCTTAAATTTCGAAATGTTTTGTGCCAGGAAAATATCTAAAACAACCCCACAGAAGGTCACAAGATATTAAATTCTGGAACACGACACCAACAACAACGAAAACTATTTATTACGTAATAACAATACATGCATAGCGTTACGAATTCAAATGAAAGAAAATCAAATCAAATCACAACTAAATGAAGAAAATGTTCGCTGAGTTAAGTTGACGAAAGTTGCACTAGCTTAATACATTAAACCTGCTGTGGCCCTCGGATTCCCGGTAGAAGTGGAATTTAGAAGTGTTTTTCTAGTGGAGGGAGGAAAACCGGAGAAAAATCCTCGCCGGGGCCGGGACGAGAACCAACAACAAACTCAACCCACATATGACCCGGGGTCGAGAAATCGAACCCGGGCCACATTGCTGACATCGTAAATTCACATCCTATTATAAAGAACCCAGCATATCAACACTCACATTCAACATGAAAACAGCCGTGTATTATCCACTGTAACTCTACAGCCCACAGCAGTTTGTCAAGCGAAGCAAGAGCTTCCATTCTCATTCCATTGCTCAGAGATTGTATGACTGGTCACGCTATGACTGAAAGAGTTCCTGACATACGATTTGTGGAGAATTCTGGGTAATATCCGTCAGATATTACCCACAATTCTCTTCGATAAGCAAGAAAGCACACGGATTCTTCCCAAGAAATTGAAAAAGCAAAAGAGCATACCTGCTCGTTTGTCTTGACTTTGAAAGACTCAAGTGACTTCTTATGTCACTTCTTCTCGATCTGTTCTCCGCCATTCTCAGATCTTACGCCTGTGCGCAGCGATCTCCATAACCACGAAAACGAGGTTTTTTACTCAAACGAGTAAAAGCCTCGTTTGCAAGAAACGGCCCACAAAAAAAATTCACACAACAAATCGCTTTTTGTTTGGTAACTTCATTTTTTTATTTCTTAAATTTCACTGGGACACTTGGCTCTTTACGTCTCTTACGCCGACACGCACCATGTGCACGCACCTAGACAGACATCGTTTCTTACGTACTTTACCCTATTTTCACACAACTAACGTTTTAATACGACAACTCAAAAGCCTGTCAGGCGCGATCTGTGACTGTTATACATTGCATACAACAGTTTTTCTCAGCCAGACACCTAAACTGCTGTCGCATGTAACGCCCCAAAGATCGGCCTCATAAGCATTATGCGCGCGACTCAGTTGACATATCGATATTAACCTCTTTTCACACCACTAACGCTTTAACACGACAGCTCGAAAACATGTCAGGCGCGCTCTGCGACTGTTATACACTGCATACAACAGTTTTTCTCAGCCAGACACCTAAACTGCTGTCGCATGTAACGCCCCAAAGATCGGCCTCATAAGCCTTATGCGCGCGACTCAGTCGACACATCGATTTTAATCTCTTTTCACACAACTAACGTTTTAATACGACAACTCAAAAGCCTGTCAGGCGCGATCTGTGACTGTTATACACTGCATACCACAGTTTTTCTCAGCCACACACCTAAACTGCTCTCGCATGTAACGCCCCAAAGATCGGCCTCATAAAGGCCCGTTTACACAGGCGATTTTTGTCGCGCAACTCAATGCAATTTTTGTCGCGCCGACGTTGCATCAAGTTTCGAACAGGTTCGAAACTCCTGCGACTTGCGGCGATTTTATTGCCGCTAGTTTTCATGCGTGCAAACTGGCGGCGATTTCATGGCGATTTTATCGCCACGATATCGCGCCGAAGTTGCATGAAGTCGCCGCGATATCGCGGCGACATGATGCAACTTCGGCGCGACAAAAATTGCATTGAGTTGCGCGACAAAAATCGCCTGTGTAAACGGGCCTTAAGCCTTATGCGCGTGACTCAGTTGACACATCGATTTTAATCTCTTTTCACACCACTAGCGCTTTAACACGACAACTCGAAAACATGTCAGGCGCAATCTGTGACTGTTATACACTGCATACCACAGTTTTTCTCAGCCAGACACCTAAACTGCTCTCGCATATATCGCCCCAAAGATTGGTCCTTGCCTCCATGGGTGCCACAACAGGCAAACAGTCCCAACCCACAAGTAAGAATTGTCTGGTGTGCAACAGCAAGCATGCAATTGAGAAGTGTGAGAAATTCCTGGCAATGGATGTCAACCAAAAAGCGCAACTAGGTAAAGAAAAGAGGTTGTGCTTTTCTTGTTTTGAGTCAACGGACCACCAGTCTCGTGACTGTACACGCAAGAAACGATGCAACATGGAAGGCTGTGACAAATACCACCACCCACTAATCCATGGTGCAGCTCCTGTTTTCGTCGGAACGCCATCTGTGAACAATCCGTCTCCCGTCCCGTCTTTGAATGCAGCAGCACCCGTCTTTGTTGGAGCTTCATCCGTTAACTGCGTCCCCGCTGCTGTCTTGCTGCAGATCGTACCGATAGTAGTTGCGACCCCCAAAAGGGTTAAAATAAGTACTTTTGCGCTGCTAGACTCCGGCAGCCAAACTTCGCTTATCCTGAAAAACTTTGCTGATGCTATTGGCCTTGATGGTGAGAATGGCCCGCTACAGCTTGGTACCATAAACTCGTCTGGCAAACCCGTACGTTCGAGATGTCGTTTCATGTTGGTGCCACCGGGGGTCAGAAGCCAGTGCCCAGATAGCCGTAGAAGAAGCTTGGACTGTTCCACAGTTAAACCTGCCCCCACAAAAGGTTACTCGTGCCATGATACAGGACTTTCCGCACCTGAACAATCTGAGTTCTCCTGAAGTAAACTCCGAAGACGTGACAGTTCTGTTGGGAGCAAACGTTTTGGATGCGATATTACAGCATGATGTGCGAAGGGGTCGTCCAGGGCAGCCTGTTGCAATTCTCACAGCCTTTGGCTGGACCCTCGCCAGTTCAGTTAAATCGGTTGTCAAACCTGAGCGCCTACATGTTATGCATGTTCACCGTGTACTGAACGCTGAAGAATCGTTAAACAAGCAAGTAGAAGACTGGTGGCGGACGGAATCCTTTTGCACGAAGTATGAAGACGTGACACGCCGTTCTCTTGAAGATAAAAGAGCTATTGAGACATTAGAAAGAACTGTGAAGCATATGTCGGGCGGATACAAAGCCGGAATGCTATGAAGAGAGCAAGAAGTAGAGTTTCCTGACAACCGTCTCATGGCTGTAAAGCGACTGGAGTCCACCGAAAGGAAACTAAAGCGTGACGAAGACCTGGCGAAAAAGTATTGTGCCATTATTGAGGACTACGTTGACAAGGGTTACGCTAGAAAACTTAGCCCTGAAGAGGCAGCCGTCCCGACCCCAAAACAGTGGTTTCGGCCACATCATCCAGTCCATAACCCCAATAAGCCCGACAAAGTCCGCATCGTCATGGATGCTGCTGCCAAACATGATGGAGTGTCTTTAAATGACCGACTTCACATCGGGCCCGACCTCCTGAATAGCCTTGTGGGTGTGCTGTTGCGATTCAGAGAACAGCGCGTTGGCCTAGCCGCCGACATCGAGGCCATGTTTCACCAAGTTCAAATCATAGAAGAAGATCAGCCTGCTCTGAGGTTTCTGTGGCGGAACTTGGAACTGCGACGCCCACCTGATGTGTATCAGATGCTCGTCATGGTTTTCGGAGCTGCGTCCTCCCCGTGCACTGCAAACTTTGTATTGAGAAAGACAGCACTTGACAACCGAGAAGATGTCTTGTTTTCTGAGGATACGATCAAATCAGTAGAGAAGAAGTTCTACATGGATGACTTTCTAAAACCTGTATGTGACGAAGCCACAGCAGTGCAAATGTTCCGTGAAATGACTTCTCTCTTGTCCCGGGGAGGTTTCAGGTTGACCAAGTGGATCAGCTCCTCGCGTGAAGTCCTGTCACAGATCCCTCCTGAAGAGAAAGCTAGCCCGTCGGTTGATGTTAACTTCGATGAACTTCCAATTGAGCGCACACTGGGTTTGAAATGGAACACTGAAACTGATTGTTTCCGTTTCTCTGTATGCTCAAGTCAGATGTATGAGCCAACCAAGCGAGGCGTCCTAAGCCGTGTTTCAACCGTGTTCGACCCACTAGGAGTGTTGGCTCCATACATGCTGCCTGCAAACTGTCTTATCCAAGTGTTATGGCGTAAGAGCAAAGGCTGGGATGAGCCCTTGGATGAAGAACACCGGAGAATTTGGGAAGATTGGCTTGGTGATCTGGTGAAACTGAGTGAATTTGAGCTGCCCCGCTGTTTCTGTGTATTTGCTGACGCCTCCGAAATGGGGTTTGGTGCTGTGTGTTACGCTAGATACTCACTTCCTGATGGTACGATTAAGGTTTCATTTGTTATGGCAAGGAATCGTGTTGCGCCCTTTAAGCAGTTAAGTATCCCTCGTCTAGAGCTTCAAGCTGCCGTCCTAGCCGTAAGATTATACAACCTGGTCAAGCAAGAGTTGTCTGTTACTGTCAAAGACACCATCTTTTGGAGTGACTCAAAAACTGTGTTGCAATACATATCTAATGAAAGCCGACGCTTTCACACATTTGTAGCAAACCGGGTGTCAGAGATTCATGATGCAGCCGACCCGAGGCAGTGGAGACACGTGCCTGGCCATTTGAACCCTGCTGACGATTGCACCCGAGGCCTTCGGGCGGCAGATTTGGATAAACACTGCCGATGGCTTAACGGCCCCGCCTTCTTGTCCAAACCCGAAGAACAGTGGCCTCAAGACACGTTTACTGGTCCTCTCCATGAAAATGTTGACGAAGTGAAGAACACGAAGTGGTCAGGCCATGCATCTGTTACTGATCCAAGGGCATACTTTCCAGACCCAGAGAAGTTCTCCTCTTGGACAAGATTCCGTCGTGTCCTTGCATGGATATGTCGATTTGTCAAAAACTGTAAAAGAAAGGCTGAGGACCGCATCCTCTCGTCTCTAACCACTGCAGAAATCAGCAATGCAGAGTTGATTGCCGTACGGAAAAGTCAAAGAGACTCGTTTGGTCTAGACTTTGAAGCCTTAAAGGCAAACAAGCGTCTGCCAGTTAAGAGCCGACTCAGTGCGCTCAGGCCATACATTGACGAAGCAGAATACTTGAGGGTAGGTGGTCGTCTTCGTAAAGCCCCCGTTCCTGAGGAGACACGACATCCTTTGATACTGCACCCGAAGCACGAAATAACTCGCCTTATTGTGATGCACCACCATCTTCGTTTGTAGTGCACAAGTAACAAGCATGTCTTGAATGAGCTGAGACAGAAATACTGGATCCTGAAAGGGCTAGCCACAGTTCAGAAGATTTCGTCCAGTTGCCCATCGTGTCGAAGACTACGGGCAAAACCCGAACCGCCCGTCATGGCTGACCTTCCCAGTTCGAGACTGGGCTATCAGCAACCGCCGTTCACGAACACTGGTGTTGATTACCTTGGCCCCATGCTCGTACGCCATGGAAGAAAGACGGAAAAGCGCTACGGAGTACTTTTTACGTGTTTAACCACCCGTGCGGTACATCTTGAAATCGCTCATTCACTAGACACTAACTCTTGCCTGATGGCTTTAAGAAGGATGATGGTCAAACGTGAAAAGCCAGCCAATATTTGGTCGGATAACGGTACCAACTTCGTTGGGGCCGAGAAAGAGCTTCGAGAAGCTGTCAAGCGCCTAGATAGCGAGCGAATTGGTGACTAACTCTCTGCCGACGGCGTGCAGTGGCACTTCAATCCCCCGTCCTCGCCACACTTTGGAGGCGTTTGGGAGCGCCTCGTTCAGTCTGCCAAAAGAGCGCTAAAGGCGGTGGCAGGAAAGCAGTGTGTCAATGATGAAACGTTACTCACGTTTATGGCTGAAGTGGAGTCCTTACTAAATGGTCGCCCCCTTACTCATGTTAGTACTGATCATCGCGACGAAGAAGCTTTGACGCCGAATCACTTTCTGCTCGGTCGAGGAAACCCTAATGTCCCGCCAGATGTCGTCAATGATAAGGACTTGTGTAGTCGTAAGAGGTGGAAGCACGCGCAAGTAATGATCCAGCACTTCTGGAAACGCTGGCTCCGAGAATATCTTCCAGCGCTGACGGAACGCCGAAAGTGGACAAATGACGCCTGCAATGTTCGTGAAGGAGACCTCGTCCTCGTCGTCGATGAGAATTCCCCTCGCGGGTGTTGGCCACTAGCTCGTGTACTAAGAGTGCTTCCCGGAGACGACGGAAGAGTCAGAGCAGCCGAAGTCCGTACCAAGAGTGGGACCTACATCCGTCCTGTT
This sequence comes from Oculina patagonica, assembly GCF_052425735.1. Taxonomy (NCBI): domain Eukaryota; kingdom Metazoa; phylum Cnidaria; class Anthozoa; order Scleractinia; family Oculinidae; genus Oculina; species Oculina patagonica. The sequence goes on from NC_135765.1 coordinate 22,348,201, forward strand.
GTTAAACTGTGTTTACTAGAAGGTGCGAAGTAGTGTTCGTCGCCTCGCCCTGCCGTCGAACACGGGGGGACGATGTTCGCGCCAAAACTGAACATATTGAACACGTGATCAGCGTGTCACGCAATGACCTTTGTAATCGCTTTGAACTCGTGTTGTTGATGTTTGGTAATTTCAAGTTAACCGTTTCGTCGTCGTTAAATCAAGTTGCACCCGTCTCGAAGACCCGTCTAAACAACTTGCATTCATGCCATAATTAAAGATAAAAAAGTTCACTGTTAATGTTATAACCCACGCTGTGATAATTGATTGATGATTTCATTTTTGACATTGGGCAAATAAATACACTGATCAGTGTTGCTGCCCATAAGACAGTTTTTAAATCAATATTAAACATACTCAAATCAAAAATGTAAAAATAAATAAATATTCAAGACACTGCAAGACAACCCTTCAGAAGGAAGCAACATGTTTAATATTCTATAATCAAAGACATATTGTAAACTAGACAATCACAGGAAAACTGAATCTTTAATGGTCAAATTCGTAAATAAAGCTTATCTATAGCTCGTGTAAATACCCTGTCACTCTCATGTTAAAACAAACAAGGAAAATTCAAGTGCAAAGCAAACAGTCAATCACGTCGTTCGGTGAAAACGGGTGAACATTTCCAAGATCGTTTTGCTCCTTAGTCTCATTACGCTGTATGGTCTCTATACATTAGTCAGTTGCTTCTGTTATCGGTGTATAATTTACTGAGTGATATGATGGAGTAACAGCAATAAACATCCGATGCTGTGGACCCAAGCATATGATCGACCCCAAGAGTTTATATCAGAGTGATTTGTCACCTAAAAATTCTGCTCCAGGTCTTCAATGGGAATTTCCTCTTGTGCTTTCCGGACCAAACCAATCTAGAAGTTGAATTCCGCTTACAATACTTCCTTTTCAATTCAAAACTCCATGAAATTCGAAGTTTTCAGAAACGAAAATGCCTTTGTTGTCATTCCAAAATCGTGACGTTGCACGCCTGCGCGGTGCGTTTTTCAGCAGTGTCTACCTACAAAACCCCAGGCCACCCCTCGCGCAGCGCTAATTTTCTTGACAGCCTGCCACCATAACACCCAAACGCTGATACGGTCTATCTGGTATCTTGCAATATCGTAAATGAAACTTGCAAGCGTTTTAAAGCACATTCAAAACTCCAACCAATTCGAGAATTTATCAATAACTTATTAAGACTGCCCGCCCACCCGCCGGCTGAATACCTGGACCCCGGTGAATTAATTTCAGCTCCAGCTTCTTTTTATTTTATATTTCAAAACATTGCATGATTGATAACAACTGATTGTCCAGTGAAAACTAAATAAGCAAGGCTGATGTGCTGGACTTTTAATATCCTGGTCTCTTGAAAGTACAACATAAAGTTTCAGCTTTTGTCACCAGTCTCATCTACCCTCTTTAATGACATAATGAAAGACCCAACCCCCGCTGTGGAGTCACCATGGCAACAGTTTAACGAGACATACCATTTTGAAATGAAGAACGTTTATACTGTTGAATGGCACAAATTTTATTCTTTAGACACTGGATTGAAAAATTGAATTTTTTTCACCACTCATGTGGAATGGTCTTAGACCCTTTTTGTGTTGTAAAGCCTCATATATTTACTGCTAAAATAAGAACAATTCGTGTAAAGGTAACTGAACTTTCAACAATTTGTTACTGTTACAGTTTATGTTATTGCTAGTTTTTTTTTTTTAAATGTATTAAAGTTTTGTTTTGAACATTTGGTTGTTCCGCAAAAAATTAAATAAGCGCCCTGTCCCGAATAAGCGCCCTGTCTCGAATAAGTGCCCTCCCTTGAGGTGCCAAAAGTAAATAAGCGCCCAGGGCGCTAAATCGAATCATTACGGTACAACGTTACTATAGACTTGTTCCGTTTGTTCTACGTTGTCATCGGTTCTTTAGGGACGGACGATTAGAAAAGTGATGGGGGGTGGGGGTGGGGAAAAAGCCAAAAAAAAATTCATGCAAGGCGAAATGCCAAGAAAAAAAATTCGTGCAAAGGGGAAGGCAAAGAAAAAACCGGTAATTTTACACTTGATAAAATCGACTTTTCGACGAAATTTATCAGGGAGAATGCTGAAAATGGCATTTCCGAGCCTAGAAATTTCAAAATTTTCTGGGGGTGTCGTAAAGAAGTGCATACAGGGTGAAGAAAACAATCAGTATATCATGGTATATAATAACAGTACATGGCATTTGATTTAAAACATTCTTAATATTTTTTTTTTTTACAAATATAACTAGGAGTTGCTGATAGCAAGTAAGGTGCTGCGAAGTGAGTTATACGAATAATAATTATAATAGTAGGAAAGAACGAAAGGTAATAGGAATGTTTCGGATTTTCACATTTTCAGACGTAAAAGATATTACTTTTCTCAGCGGGTGAAATGCTGAAGCAATGTAACATAACATAGAACGTACAGTTCGATCGCAAAGCCATCAGAAACAGCAATTTATGACGCCAAAAAGCTCAAAGCTCGTTCCATTCCTGCGCGCGGACATTATGAAGACGTTCTTCGGGAGCCATCGCAAATAATCTTCGTAGTTTTTGCTGTACATATTTCGCGCTTAAGGCTCAGAAAGTATAAACTTAGTAATGAATAATAATGAAAGCGAATTATAAGAAGGCGTGGTAAATTCGTTATTCATCCTAGCTGGCGCATAAGGGATGAAAAGACTGTTTTTCCGGCACTATACTTGGCCATCTTGCTCAAGAGACGTTTCTTGGGAAGCATTTACAAGTACTGAACAGAGGCGCAAGCGGCAGTGCTTTAAATTTTAATTTCTTGCTCTTTTGCGAAAAGGACATCGCAAACGACAAACGCAGCTTCCACATTTTACATGCCGCTCAAAGTTCGTTCCATTCCAGTGCGGAGTCGTTATAGAAGCGTTTTCGTGGAGTCTTCGCAAATAATCTTCGTAGTGTTTTTGCTGTACATATTTCCCGCTTAAGGCTCAGAAAGTAAAATTTCTTCTTAAATTTAATTGGTAATGAATTTATATAAGAAGGCCTCTGAAATTCGTTATTCAACAGAGCTGGCGCATAAAGGATGAAAAGATCGTTTCTCCGGCACTTTACTTGACCATCTTGCTCAAGAAAGATTTCTTGGGAAGCATTTTCAAAGTACTGAACAGAAGCGCAAGCGGCAACGTTTTAAAATTTTACTTCTTATTCTTTAGCGAAAAGGACATCGCAAACGACAAATGCAGCTTCCACATTTGACATGCCGCTGATCATACGTACTGCATGTACACAAAATCATCGCCAGCGAAAAAGTCGAATCGAGTGTGTCGCCTATATAAAGCGCCCAGGCCCCGCGCGGACAGTCAAAAATAGTCCTGCTGCTACGCTAAGGCTTCGCAGCAATGATCAAAGATGGTGATAAGTGTGTGTGGGAAGGGGGGAGGGGGATGTGGGCCGGAGTAGAAAGGGGGTGGGTCATGTTGTTTTGGTCTTGAACATAGGGGGTGAGTCATTTTAGTGACTTTAAACTGTTATAGTTTTAAGAAAATCCCCAGTGGTATTCATCAGTATAAATTGATAAATTTCTTGTCGTGAGCAGTTTTAGATGTATTTCTAGCGATTTCAGAAGGCCCAAATATAAAAATTCCCCAGGGGAGCATGCCCCCGACCCCCTAGATGCTTTGTGATCATTGCCTCGCTTTTGGTGGGCTCTCTCAAGCTGCCTCTTTTCCAATTGCTCCGACCCACCCCCCAGTACTTTAATATTGACCAGTCCTTAAAGGATTAAATTAATAAATAACTATATTTTTTGGAAAATATTTGAACTATTTAGCAAATGATCAACAAAGCAGAATTTGTCAAAAGCATGGTATAAAGCAACAATACATGCCATCCAGCCAAGAAACTATTTGTGTAAAAAAATAGCTATTTAAAAAAAATTCGAGCAAAGGGTTACACCCGCAAAAAAAATTCATGCACAAGCAAGCAATGGGCGTAAAAAAAATTCGTGCAAGCCGAAAATCCCTCCCTCCCCCCCACACCCCCCCCCCCATCACTTTTCTAATGGTCCGTCCCTTCCTTCTGGTTACGAGGCAATAACGAATAATTATGAATTACTATTACCCAGAGAGGAATATTGCAAAATACTTCGTGTACGCTAACACGTGTGTAAAACCTCAGTGTAACTTGGTTAGTATGACGTCATAATTTGCCGTATATGAAGCACTTACCCAAATTTTTAGCGTTATAGCATTGTGTCTGCGCTTCGCACTAGACACAAAAAGCCGCCATTTTTTAATGCGCGCGCGCTTATCACACATGAGATTATGCGCAAAGCAATACTGGAGAATGACCTTAAACCGTTTGGAACTGTGAGAATAATTGCTACAGCAAAAGGTGAAGTTGCTCCCAGTCCGCTCATTAAGCCTTTCACTACTCTTTTTTTAAGATGAATACAAATAAGGCTGAACAAAATCGTGTTCAATCCTTTCCAGAGGGACCAGGTCATTAGAATTATTTGGACTGGATTCACGGAAGATCCGGAATCGAGTCCTGGTTTCGCGAGAAAGCATTGACAGCTAGGACAAAAAAAGCACTCATTATTTAATCCCAGTTTTATTTCTTTGCTAACATGGTTTACTCTGGTTACATACAATTTCGTAGTTTGTTATTAAGAAACTCGAATTGTACAAGCTCATAACATTTTAACCCTGTTTAAAAAGTTAACCCTCTATAATTAACCCTCAGTTATTAAATCATTGAACATCGAATCTTTTCCCCAGCTGATAGTGCTGACCAGAATTTCTAGACAATGCTTAAAGAAGAAAAAAAGAAAAAACAACAACAATTAATAAGCTCTATTAATAGACCAATTCTCAATTGAGTATCGTAAAACCAAAGTAATCAGTCTGGCCAATTACAAAAAACACAGACAATCCAGTGAACCAATCAAAACTCCAAGCAAATACATGTAGCCGGCGTGAAGCGTGGAAAAAACAATCTTCGTTCCTTACTGCGCAAGTTTGACAAAACGAGCGACTCTCCGAAGTTCCGCTGCAGGATCAAATCTGATTGGCTTGAAAAACAATAAAAATGGCCAGAAGTAAAACACCATAAAGTTCGTTGGTCAGGCTTTTGAAAGCTAGGCATGCGCAATTCAACCGAAAGTTTGATATTTTCGGACTTCAAATCGGAACTTTCCAGGGTCGCTCGTTTCTTGACCGCTTGTTAAGGGGAACGAAGCCGTTGGGTACGAGGATACGGGAAAACAAGTTAGAACAAGTCACGATATGTTTTGGTTTTACTTCTGATCGGCATTCTCGACACCAGAGCACTTCTCTTTTGCGCATGACTGACGGCGAGAAGAGCTCTGGGAAACTCCACGCAAGCGTAGCCAAAATCTTGCTACGATGACTCTATTGAGCACGCTCCACATTCTAGAGACTAATTAAAACAGTCATTCGACCGTTACATTTATTCACCAGATGCAAATTTAGATCGTGTCACGTAATATTGTAATCAGCGCTGGTTTTGGATGATTGTCTGTTGTTAAACATCGTTATACATTAAACATGCTTATTTCAGTGAAGACGAATTGCTCCGAGACTGTTGATGCGGTCTCCAAACAGAAATAGATCCGAAAACAACACATATTACGATTGCGTGCACAATCTTTGATTTGCATAAAGCACAAACATTCAATTCCCCAGGGACCAGGACAACCATCCCGACGCACGTTCAAATTTTGGCGCGTTACAGATTGACCAATCAGAGGTGTTTTCATTGTTTCAACGAACTTCAAATGAGAATAGGCTCTGTTCCAGGGTTGCCCAGAGCTCTTCTCGCCGTCAGTCATGCGCAAAAGAGAAGTGCTCTGGGGTCGAGAATGTTCTGATCGGTTGATAAAGTGCCACGAGATTTTAAACCAATCACATAGTGAAGTAATGCAAAACCACAGCAAACGCGAATTGCTTTCGGCACTCAGGTGAAAACCACTTTAAATGAAAGAGAAACAGGAAAACACTTTTGCATTCAGGCTAATGATATTCTCAGTGATAGAAAACGTCTAGTGTACATATTTTAACAGGTTTTTACCTCATTTTATATTACTGCCTGCATCACTTTTAGCACGAGTGCAATTAAGCTGAAAGCTTTTACTTTGCTTTTTTTATAGAGTCAAGTATTCATAATTTTACTGTATATTTCATTTCCGTCCTTTAGAAGTAAATTTCTAGCGGGTAAAATTTATCATTTCACCTTTTATTTCAACTCAGTCAATCTTTTATAATTCTTTTTTTAAGTTAAACAACAACGTGCGGCAACGTGCCCAACGCTAAAAAGACAATGTATCATTTGTAGGAAATTAGCGTTTGCATTCCAGGACAACAGCCTCGGGAGATCCGAAGCAAAACAAACTAATAAAGATATTCCACGCGGGACACCTCAGTTGTCTTATATTATGCAAATACTGTCATTTCTAGCTGTTTTAGGTGTTCAAACCTTGAAGCCCACAGGATGACGACACTAGGTAAGGTAAGGTAGGTAAGGTAAAACTTAATTTATGCAGGGTGGCCCATTCAGCACAGTGGCTGGTCTCCAGAGGAGCCCTGCTAAATACAATTTCTAAAATTATAAAATATCTTACCGCTTGTCAATAAGGACACAAAAATGGATACCAAGGATGCCCATGATTTTGACTGCACCATTTAATTCTGAAACAAGACAAACTAGGTAAAAATAGAATCCTACATATATTAAATAAAAAATAATGAATAAATAATAATAATAATAATAATAATAATAATAATAATAATAATAATAATAATAATAGAGTTAATTATAGTATCAAAAGGAACACATAGCATGAATTTATCCACTAATTTGTGGGCACTATTCTAAGTCTAATATTTGTTCAAAAAACTTATTTTTGAAGAGCTTTTTCCCCATATATAAAATTGCATCTTTGAAACAGAATCCTTAGCTACAGGATAATAAAGGTTGTCCACGGTATGAGACCCTGAATAAGAATGTTATTCTCAGTATTATGTTTATGCTTTGTGCTTTAAAAATTTTATTGTTGTGCCAGAGGCTATTACCATTACGGAGTGATTCCCTGAACTCTCTTGTCAACCGCTAAAAGTAACATTTTCTGAATTCAGTTAATTCCAAACCGTAAATCAATAAAACACTCTTGAAACATTTTCCTGCATATATACATTTCGCCGATAAAAATTTAAAAAAAAATTAAACTTAAGGTAAAAGCTGTTAAAATTGATGCTTCAATTTTAACAGCTTTTACCTTAAGTTGTATTTCAGGTATTTTTTAATTTTCCTGCATGTACATTAATTACTATCACTCTGGTAATGCTTGGATTCCTTTAGAACACTTAATTTATCATTAACGTTAGGCCAGCATACTGTAGTCAAACCTAAACAACAACCAACAGTAAGAATTTGTATTCGAGTTTGGAACTGAAAAAGCCAGCATGAGCCCCGAAGTCAACCGTGAAGGTTGACATCGAAGGTTTACTTGAAGTCAAAAGGTTGTCATCAAAGATGCAGTATTTCTCAATATATTCCCAGGAAAGGTATGGTGCGTTTTACATTAAAAAAAAACTGGATTTTTTCTATTTTCTTTTTGGCCTTAAAAACACATAAACATAAACAGGACTGACCAAAACAACACAAACACGAGAGAGAAACTTTCCGCTAAAAATTACTGGACACTTTTAGAAATTGAGCTGATTGAAACCCTTCACACTTGTAGATAAACGTTTCGAAACACCCGTTACTGCGTTTTGGCGTTCACTTATTTTACAACCTGGGCGCTTGCAAAAGAGACTATTCCAAAGGTAATTCAGCTGAAATGTTAAAATGTTAGATCAAATAATTACTGTTCACTTTTGCATTTCTGTAGCTAATTGGTCACATTTCTTATCATGCATATTTGCATATTATTGCACCTTTCCTCGCCTCTCGTAAACGGCATCAAACGCAAGGATTGTAATTGTAATATGTAATTTGTAATGTAATTTATTTACCCACGTGACACGGAAGATCACAGGAGCTCGTAAAAACTAACAGTTTTTCGTCTTAAGAGTTCATCACTCAGAGCTTATTTCGGGCTTAGCGTAAAAGCTACAAAGTAATTTAAAGCTTCTCGACAGGTGCCAATAAAGGGTGCAGCAGCATGACAACCAAATCGTTGCCAAATAAGATTGAACGCTATTTGGGATCAAGTCAGCGCAACTCAAAACAAGGCTTTTGCCTGACAATGTTGAAAACTCTTTTGAAGGCGTTGGTGTTATTTGAGTTTATTGCCTTTTTTTCTTTCTTTTTGTAATACTTAACAATTATTCCACGAGCGCGCGTTGGATATGAGATGGTAGATAGTCAACGAGGCGCGTCTGAGCGCCGAGTTGGCTATAACGATCTCATATCCAACAAGCGCGAGTGAAATAATTGTTTTATTAAAAACGCCCAAAGAATTGCTATATTTTAGCTCCCAAACTGTTTTCGTTGACGCGTATCGGCTACCATGATTTGTGGTCAGTGGTATATAAAGTCATATACCATTGGCTGTTAGCCACTCAAAACGCAGGAATTACAATATACCATTGCTAGTTTTTAATAGTACCAGATACTAGTGCATTGTCAAGTAATAAAAGTCACAATAAGGAAAAACACACATTTGATTAAAAGCAATCTAGGGGATGTTTTCGTGTTATAGCAAAGACTATATCATAATAATTTTGGCATTCAAAGAAATGTATTGTATGATGTTATTAAAATGTAATAATTAATGGGAACATTCTCCCAGGGAGAAAAAGAAATACAATTAACCGCTTTGACCTCTATCAGTTTGCAATGTGTGAAAACAGGGGTCTCCTGTCACGCGCTCCGTAGGTCGGCGTGAAAAACTCATTTGGTCCCTGATCAATTCAATAGATGTTAAGTTTTTTACGCTTATAGCATCCAGCGGGAATTCTTTTTGGTGAGACGCTTTACGAAAAATTACTACTGACTTCTAAAATACAATGCTAAAATGCACTTACGTTAGCGTCGTGTTTCCTGTGTTTGTTCAACTAGTGGCCTCGATATTCTGAATTTAGTATTTATTTCCGAAATCATAAACAATTTTTCAGCAAGTTATGCGAAAATAGATATTTTTGTTACATTTATTTTGCTTTGTGACAAATATATATTAAAATTGAAGAAAAGACGAAATGGACATTCAATAGATGAAGCAATCCTAATTTGACACGACAACGAGATCGATACTAATAAAGCATTTTTAATAAGAATTTTGATTCAAAACAACTTTAACAAATCCGTATTTTATGTGTCGATTTGTTTTTGGTATAGAGACCTTTCAGGTTCGCAAACTTAGGATTCCACTGTATTTTTTGTCTTTCCTGTAAAAAAAATTGTGGGAATTTTGGATGCAATGGGTAGCTTTTTAAAGCTACATGTTTATTTGCCAATTTTGATCTCAACCTCAAAATTCTTTCTCGTCTTTATTTTTAACTATATCGTTTTTCGAAAACATTGAAGCGTCTTTTATATTCGGACAAGCTCGATTTGATTTTTTTTCTCAAACACAAAAAGCCAATTCGAAAAAGGGCCTTCCGTGATGGTAAAAAGGGCAAAAATAACATAAAGGCGATAAGACGGTGATACGGAAATTGCCAACGAAACTGAAGAGCTAGCTTACAAAAGTTAACGTGATCTTGTAAAGAATCGTTTAAAAAATCATTTGTTCTGTGCTCGGCGTTCACTGCTGCTGTATTTTGAGCACTTGCAAATGAGAAACCGTCGCAAAGGCCACTTAAACTGTAAATTGCTTTATAAAACACATCTCGCATCTCGCACTTAACCATTTTTGCAACCAATTGGCTATAATTACTAACAACTAAATGTAACGAGCACCCCAGCACCTTTCCAAACGGACAACAAAACGGGCATCAATGAATTACTTACAACATCGAATTATGAGAACGCCCGCCCCAAGCCATAAGCCATAAGCACCAAGCATACAGAGCTTTTCTACTGCACCATTGAATCCTAAAAAAAGACAAACTAGGTAAAAATAGAATCCTACATATATTAAATAAAAAATAATGAATACATAATAATAATAATAATTATAAAAACAATATATAATTATAATAAAAACCTTCCCAAACTCCTTTGCAACTGAAACATCGTCAATGCCAAATAACTTGGTCAGTTTGAAGTCAGCAGGAGTAGTACGTCGTATAGAAATAACTCTTACCATAAACTACTTCTTGTATAAGTCGTAGGACGATGACGTCATTAGTCACGTGACATTGCCCTGAAGTTCGTTTTTGCTCACTGTGACAAAGATATTTTGTTACTGAAAAAGCAGTCATTGCAGTTTGAAGCACATTGGTGTGAGGTATTTCAGACTGCCCGGGTACCGAAAAAAATATAAAAAATTAAGGGGGCTATGTACAATTTTCAAAAAGTGGGAGTCTGGGTACAAGTGCGTATCTGGCGTTGCATTAAATGTGAGGAAGCAAAAAATTACATGTTGGTAGATATTTATATGCTAAGTACATTTTTATCACTTTTATTGGTATGACGTCATTGGTCACGTGACCAGAACGGACCGCAGTTTTAAAAACTTGAAAACTTTACCTGTATCTCTCTCTTAAGATTTTTTTACGCCAAGTTGTAGCTTTTTAAATAGTGTTTTTAAAAATGGCCATTATTACTTTTTCCTAAAAAAGGACGGCAGTTAAAAATACAACTGAAAAGTTTGTTGGCTTCCTTCTCAACGACAATTTGCGGTAGGAATAAAAGAAAATTTTGCTAAAGGGAGGAGTGTATGCTCTTTATAATAGCGTTGTCAGTTTTTTCTCATTTCAATTGCTTTTCGCGAGGTTAAATGTAATTTCTTCCAGACGAAAGGAGTGGGCCTGGGGAGAAGTTAAATAACTGCCCCTCCCCCTCCCCCTGCTGGTGGTCACCCCAGCGGATTCCCCGTGGTCCGTATTGTGGGCTCATGAAGAGCATTTTCAAAATGGCTACTATGCGACAAAATTTTGAGTTATAGAGGACAGTTTGTCGATGTTTTTCCTTCTTGACGCGATCAAAACGAGTCCCCAAACGTGGGGAAAACCTCCTTTATTTGTATTCCGGATAAAGAAGAATATGGAATGAGTAGAAACGTGCGAAAACGTGGGCAAAAGAAACTAACAGGGACCTGAGGTGAGCGTTTCTCATTGAACAGTGATTTTTTTAGACTGGTTAAAGCTTGTGTCTTCGACGTTTATCATGATTACCAACTTAGCTTACTGGAATTAAAGCCTGACTAGGCGTAAAAAAATAGATGGTGAGAACAAGGCGATAGTATTAAATGGCAGTCATTTTGTCGAGGCATACAACTGTTATTTATGTTCGTTATCTGAATTTTAAGCTACTGTTTTCCAAATTAATAAGACTCGCATCCTTTCATTATTTATACATGAGAAAATGTTCCTCAAAATATTGACCAAATGGCCATTTTAGACCGCAAAGAAAAATTACGTCAGGAAGATTTTATGTGATACCTTTGAAATTGAGAGAAACATTTCAGCTCAGTGTGCCACACTGAGCTGAAATTTTTCTAGTCTCTAGTCTAACTTAAAAAAAGAGATGATCTCTTTTTTTAAGTTAGACTAGAGACTACTTGCAGTCAACCTGGTAGCTAATCTAGACTTTAATTAAACAGTGCTACTCACGTTTTGGAATGCCTTTTTGGGTATGTTTAATAAATGAGACCATTTCTTAACTCAAAATTTGTTCTTCCCATGATGTTTTATTGTATTGGTAAACATAGATTTACGTTTCCTTTGCATTTTGTGGTTTACAGGTCAGGGACTAATAGAATGCCTAATGTTTTGACAGGACATTCTGGATTACTGTTCAGTGAGTTAAACTATGGAGTTCAGGTAATTGTCGATCTCTTAGTTTTACACATAGTTATGTGACAGTCAATTCTGGCAATTCCCTTCCTTCTCTCTACACACATTCATTGCCTGAGGCATTTAAGATCTGCTTTTTGTCCAGACATTTGTCTACTTTACACAAAATCTGTTTGTTTTTAAGGCCTGTATTTTCAGTTTTTGGATGACCTACAGTAGCATTTTAAAGTAGCAATGTAAAAAATCGCGAGGAAGACTTTGCAAGGGCATTCCTGTTAGTCAAAATGAACTAAAAAATACACACTGTGTCAATGTAATAAAATTATCACATGATTGATTCCCACATGTTGCCAGTTTAAACCTGAATATACTTAAGTGACATTGATGGCTTTTTATATAATATGAACATCCCAGAACCCAGTAAGATGGGAGGCGCGGTGGCCTAATGGTTAGTACACCGGACTCCGGATCGAGCGGTCCGAGTTCGAGCCCCGGCCGGGGTCACTTGTGTTATGTTCTTGGGCAAGACCCTTTACTCTCATCGTGCCTCTCTCCACCCAGGTGTATCAATGGGTACCGGCGACATAATGCTGGGGGGGGGGGGGGGGGGCTGCAGTGGACTAGCATCCCATTCAGGGGGGAGTAGAAATATTCCTAGCCGCTTAATGCTGCAGAAACCAGGATAAGCTCCGGCAGTGTGGGCTGCTTGGCTCGTGGCTTCTCCTAGAACCCAAAAAGGCTTCATGTAAATACTGACACTTAATTACATGTAAGTTTTAAAACCATTCTGAGGTTCATCACAAAACATTTTTGTTTCAATAAAAACATGTAAAAATAATGAAATAACAGAGAATTTACATAATTTTTATCGCAGACCACAAATTTTACTCCAGGTTAAGTTAATGTGTCAAGTTTTTTTGCAGCACAGGCTTGGTTCCACAGGGTGTGGTTCCAAAAAATATCCATACCTCCCCCAAGGATGGTTCTTTGGTTTGGACCCTCCCACCCCCTGGGATTTCTAGATTTGCTTCATACTTTCTTTAAAAAGTTTGTACTATTGAGACCCTCATCCCCCTCGGAATTTCCAATGACCATCCTTGGGGTGGGTATGGATATTTTCTGGAACCGCACAATGTGGGCATTTGCTTATGAAAGTAAGCTGCAGATTGATCTGATTGAAACACACTAATCTATTTTCACATTTACCTGTTTTCTATGGGATATATAATTATATATTGTTTTTACCGGTTTCACTTGTAATAATAATAATAATAATAATAATAATAATAATAATAATAATAATAATAATAATAATAGAGTTAATTATAGTATCAAAAGGAACACATAGCATGAATTTATCCATGCACTAATTTGTGGGCACTATTCTAAGTCTAATATTTGTTCAAAAGGCTTATTTTTGAAGAGCTTTTTCCCCATATATAAAATTGCATCTTTGAAACAGAATCCTTAGCTACAGGATAATAAAGGTTGTCCACGGTGTGAGACCCTGAATAAGAATGTTATTCTCAGTATTATGTTTATGCTTTGTGCTTTAAAAATTTTATTGTTGTGCCAGAGGCTATTACCATTACGGAGTGATTCCCTGAACTTTCTTGTCAACCGCTAAAAGTAACATTTTCTGAATTCAGTTAATTCCAAACCGTAAAACAATAAAACACTCTTGAAACATTTTCCTGCATATATACATTTCGCCGATGAAAATTTAAAAAAAATTAAACTTAAGGTAAAAGCTGTTAAAATTGATGCTTCAATTTTAACAGCTTTTACCTTAAGTTGTATTTCAGGTATTTTTTAATTTTCCTGCATGTACATTAATTACTATCACTCTGGTAATGCTTGGATTCCTTTAGAACACTTAATTTATCATTAACGTTAGGCCAGCATACTGTAGTCAAACCTAAACGGCAACCAACAGTAAGAATTTGTATTCGAGTTTGGAACTGAAAACGCCAGCATGAGCCCCGAAGTCAACCGTGAAGGTTGACATCGAAGGTTTACTTGAAGTCAAAAGGTTGTCATCAAAGATGCAGTATTTCTCAATATATTCCCAGGAAAGGTATGGTGCGTTTTACATTAAAAAAAAACTGGATTTTTTCTATTTTTTTGGCCTTAAAAACACATAAACATAAACAGGACTGACCAAAACAACAAAAAAACGAGAGAGAAACTTTAAGCTAAAAATTACTGGACACTTTTAGAAATTGAGCTGATTGAAACCCTTCACACTTGTAGATAAACGTTTCGAAACACCCGTTACTGCGTTTTGGCGTTCACTTATTTTACAACCTGGGCGCTTGCAAAAGAGACTATTCCAAAGGTAATTCAGCTGAAATGTTAAAATGTTAGATCAAATAATTACTGTTCACTTTTGCATTTCTGTAGCTAATTGGTCACATTTCTTATCATGCATATTTGCATATTATTGCACCTTTCCTCGCCTCTCGTAAACGGCATCAAACGCAAGGATTGTAATTGTAATATGTAATTTGTAATGTAATTTATTTACCCACGTGACACGGAAGATCACAGGAGCTCGTAAAAACTAACAGTTTTTCGTCTTAAGAGTTCATCACTCAGAGCTTATTTCGGGCTTAGCGTAAAAGCTACAAAGTAATTTAAAGCTTCTCGACAGGTGCCAATAAAGGGTGCAGCAGCATGACAACCAAACCGTTGCCAAATAAGATTGAACGCTATTTGGGATCAAGTCAGCGCAACTCAAAACAAGGCTTTTGCCTGACAATGTTGAAAACTCTTTTGAAGGCGTTGGTGTTATTTGAGTTTATTGCCTTTTTTTCTTTCTTTTTGTAATACTTAACAATTATTCCACGAGCGCGCGTTGGATATGAGATGGTAGATAGTCAACGAGGCGCGTCTGAGCGCCGAGTTGGCTATAACGATCTCATATTCAACAAGCGCGAGTGAAATAATTGTTTTATTAAAAACGCCCAAAGAATTGCTATATTTTAGCTCCCAAACTGTTTTCGTTGACGCGTATCGGCTACCATGATTTGTGGTCAGTGGTATATGAAGTCATATACCATTGGCTGTCAGCCAATCAAAACGCAGGAATTGCAATATACCATTGCTAGTTTTTAATAGTACCAGATACTAGTGCATTGTCAAGTAATAAAAGTCACAATAAGGAAAAACACATTTGATTAAAAGCAATCTAGGGGATGTTTTCGTGTTATAGCAAAGACTATATCATAATAATTTTGGCATTCAAAGAAATGTATTGTATGATGTTATTAAAATGTAATAATTAATGGGAACATTCTCCCAGGGAGAAAAAGAAATACAATTAACCGCTTTGACCTCTATCAGTTTGCAATGTGTGAAAACAGGGGTCTCCTGTCACGCGCTCCGTAGGTCGGCGTGAAAAACTCATTTGGTCCCTGATCAATTCAATAGATGTTAAGTTTTTTACGCTTATAGCATCCAGCGGGAATTCTTTTTGGTGAGACGCTTTACGAAAAATTACTACTGACTTCTAAAATACAATGCTAAAATGCACTTACGTTAGCGTCGTGTTTCCTGTGTTTGTTCAACTAGTGGCCTCGATATTCTGAATTTAGTATTTACTTCCGAGATCATAAACAATTTATCAGCAAGTTATGCGAAAATATATATTTTTGTTACATTTATTTTGCTTTGTGACAAATATATATTAAAATTGAAGAAAAGACGAAATGGACATTCAATAGATGAAGCAATCCTAATTTGACACGACAACGAGATCGATACTAATAAAGCATTTTTAATAAGAATTTTGATTCAAAAGAACTTTAACAAATCCGTATTTTATGTGTCGATTTGTTTTTGGTATAGAGACCTTTCAGGTTTGCAAACTTAGGATTCCACTGTATTTTTTGTCTTTCCTGTAAAAAAAATTGTGGGAATTTTGGATGCAATGGGTAGCTTTTTAAAGCTACATGTTTATTTGCCAATTTTGATCTCAACCTCAAAATTCTTTTCGTCTTTATTTTTAACTATATCATTTTTCGAAAACATTGAAGCGTCTTTTATATTCGGACAAGCTCGATTTGATTTTTTTCTCAAACACAAAAAGCCAATTCGAAAAAGGGCCTTCCGTGATAGTAAAAAGGGCAAAAATAACATAAAGGCGATAAGACGGTGATACGGAAATTGCCAACGAAACTGAAGAGCTAGCTTACAAAAGTTAACGTGATCTTGTAAAGAATCGTTTAAAAAAATCATTTGTTCTGTGCTCGGCGTTCACTGCTGCTATATTTTGAGCACTTGCAAATGAGAAGCCGTCGCAAAGGCCACTTAAACTGTTAATTGCTTTATAAAACACATCTCGCATCTCGCACTTAACCATTTTTGCAACCAATTGGCTATAATTGCTAACAACTAAATGTAACGAGCACCCCAGCACCTTTCCAAACGGACAACAAAACGGGCATCAATGAAATACTTACATCCACGAATTATGAGAACGCCCGCCATAAGCCATGGCTCTGCGGAGATATGAAACTTATCTTCGAGTGTTGAAAATTGATATCGCACGAGTGAGCGCAGCGAACGGAGTGTGATAGCGATTTTAACTTACTGAACTTATATAATAAATGCATATTCGATCACAATCTAGGGGATGTTTTCATAATAATTGTGGTATTCAAAGAAATGTATTGTGTTATGTTATTAAAATGTAATAATCAATAGAATCATTCAGGGGTCTCCTGTCACGCGCTCCGTAGGTCGGTGTGAAAACACATTTGGTCCCTGATCAATTCAATAGATGTTAAGTTTTTTTAAATGAAGACGAATTTTTCAACAATAACACGAGCATGGGACAAACAAAAATTCTGAGTCCCCGACGGGAATCGATCCCATGGCCTCCCAGATACTAGCCTCCCACGCAGTCGTTCTTTGGGGCGATCGCCCCAAAGAACGACTGCGTGGGAGGCTACCCAGATACCGGTTGGGCGCTCTAACCAACTGAGCTACGAAAGACACGTGGATAGCAGGGCCATTTGCTAGGTTTATATGTGACAAATGTTCTGCATACTGCTACGATCAGCAATGTCGACATCATCAAGTGTAGTAAAC
Organism: Oculina patagonica; assembly: GCF_052425735.1. Classification (NCBI taxonomy): domain Eukaryota; kingdom Metazoa; phylum Cnidaria; class Anthozoa; order Scleractinia; family Oculinidae; genus Oculina; species Oculina patagonica. Next base: position 22,365,253 of record NC_135765.1, read on the forward strand.
AAGAAAGATGGTAAATTTTAGGCTTGATGATAAATAATGAGGATGAATTTTTCAAAAATGACGCAAGCGTGGGACAAAGAAATATTCTGAGTCCCCGACGGGAATCGATCCCATGGCCTCCCAGATACTAGCCTCCCACGCAGTCGTTCTTTGGGGCGATCGTGTTTCACTCCTCCCCACGGGAGGAGTGAAACACGATCGCCCCAAAGAACGACTGCGTGGGAGGCTACCAAGATACCGGTTGGGCGCTCTAACCAACTGAGCTACGAAAGACACGTGGATAGCTGGGACATTTGCTAGGTTTATATGTGACAAATGTCTGCATACTGCTACGATCAGCAATGTCGAAATCATCAAGTATGTCGTAAATAACAAAGATGGTAAATTTTAAGCTCGATGATAAATAATGAAGATGAATTTTTCAGCAATGACACGAGCATGGGACAAAGAAAACTCTGAGTCGCTGTCCCCGACGGGAATCGAACCCATGGGCTCCCAGATACCGGTTGGGCGCTTTAACCAACTGAGCTACGAGAGACACGTGCACGTGGTGAGCTGGGACATTTGCTAGGTTGATATGTGACAAACGTTAGATGCATACTGCTAGGATCAGCAATGTCGAAATCATCAAGTATGTAGTAAATAACAAAGTTTTAAGCTCGATGATTAAATAATGAAGATGAATTTTTCAACAATGGCACGAGCATGGCACAAAGAATATTCTGGGTACACGACGGGAATCAAACCCATGGCCTCCCAGGTACCGGTTGGGCTTTCTAACCAACTGAGATACGAGATACTCGTGGTTAGCTGGGACATTTGCTAGGTTTATATGTGACAAATGTTCTGCATACTGCTACGATCAGCAATGTCGAAATCATCAAGTCTGTAGTAAACAAGAAAGATGGTAAATTTTAGGTTCGTTGATAAATAATGAAGATGAATTTTTCAAAAATGACGCGAGCTTGGGACAAAGAAAAATTCTGAGTCTCCGACGGGAATCGAACCTAAGGGCTCCCATATATCGGTTGGGCGCTTTAACCAACTGAGCTACGAGAGACACGTGGGGAGCCGGCTGGGACATTTGGTAGGTTGATATGTGGCAAATGTTCTGCATACTGCTACGATCAGCAATGTCGAAATCATCAAGTATGTCGTAAATAACAAAGATGGTAAATTTTAAGCTCGATGATAAATAATGAAGATGAATTTTTCAACAATGACACGAGCATGGGACAAAGAAAAATTCTGAGTCCCCGACGGGAATCAAACCCATGGCCTCCCAGATACCGGTTGGGATTTCTAACCAACTGAGATACGAGAGACACGTGGTTAGCTGGCCATTTACTAGGTTGATTGGTGACAGGCGTTCTGCATACTGCTACGATCAGCAATGTCGAAATCATCAAGTCTGTAGTAAACAAGAAAGATGGTAAATTTTAAGCTCGGTGATAAATAATGAAGATGAATTTTTCAACAATGACACGAGCATGGGACAAAGAAAAAGTCCGAGCCTCCGGCGACGGGAATCAAACCCATGGCCTCCCAGATACCGGTTGGGCGCTCTAACCAACTGAGCTACGAGAGACTCGTTGTGAGCTGGGCCATTTGCTAGGTTGATAAGTGACACGCGTTTTGTACACTGAAAAGATCAGCAATGTCGAAAGCATCAAGTGTGTAATAAATAATTAAGATGGTAAATTTTAAGCCCGGTGATAAATAATGAAGGTGAATTTTTCAACAATGGCACGAGCACGGGACAAAGAAAAATTCTGAACGTGTTCCAACCTAAAATGGGTTTTTCCGAACTTTCTTTTTACCGTCGACTACAAGAGTATCGCTCGGAGCCTGTATTGTGTTCATTGTGGATCATAGTATTCTTAACAACAACCAAATTGGTACAGTGAAGAAAGCCTTTATTTCAACAGGGAACAGCAGTTTTAAATTAACAGTTTGAATTTAGTGGGAATTTTTCTAGCATAAATCTGAACCCAAGATGCAAAAAATTTGCATCTTGCTAAGTGACAAAATAGCATAAAATTCACTGAAACCGTGAAGAAAAAATTCTGCATCTTGCTAAAGGACTAAGTAGCCCAAAATTCACTGAAACCAATATGCAAAAATTCTGCATCTTGCTAAATGACTCAAAACAGCTCAAAATTCACTGAAACCAAGATGCAAAAATTCTGCATCTTGCTTTTTTGTGTTGTGGTCATGTAGGCTTATCCCAAAGTAGTTGTCAGCAGTAAGAGATGTGCAGAAAAATGGTATCGTCCGAGGTTAATAAAAAAAACCTAGTCTTTGTTGTGGCTGACGAAGCTAACCTGCATCGGGGATTGGTTAGCAGTTGCACTTTCACAAACTATTTGCTTCAACCTGAAAGCTTTTGTTGCACCTGACATGTAAGGTATGTCACAATTTTTTAGCTGTTATCAGTTAAATAAATTGGGCATGAAATAACAGAGATTTTCAGTCTGCAACCTTTTTGTATAAATGTGTATTGATCTTGATGTGACTCCTTCCCAGTCGATCTGGTGGTTGGCCTGAGACTAGTGTTCCTGTATTGCAGATTTTGCTTGTTTCTGATGTTCACCCAGTCGCTTTTCCAGAGTTCTCGCTTTCTCGCCAATGTAATGTTCACCGCAATCGTTGCATGTGATGCCCAACGCCATTTTTGACCATCTGTTGTCACGAGACAACGTGAGCTAATTTTAATCGCTGATGAAGACTGTACTATACAGTAGAAAGCTTCGCTTATAAATTTTTCAGACCTTGCGACAAGAATATTTGTTCGTTAATTTATACACCAAGGTCAAGAATGAGCGTACATAGTCATAATTGTATGCTTGATGTATGCTGTTCGGCCGATATCTTGATCTTTATTTCAAAATAACAGGAAACGAAGGGGAATGAGGTCGACCAATCGAGACCAAGATAACCGTTAGTTAGCGTGCATAGTAATCGATTCCTTTTCAAGCGCGTAAACGTAACTGAATGCTTTAATTCTAGCCCCGCTACATCTTTCAAACTTGCTGAAAAAAACTTTGGCCTAGTATCTTATCTTTACAATTCATAAGTTGTCCAGAATTCAATTCTTGTAAAAGATATTCGCCGTCGGATTCTCATACAAACACTGTGGGCGTCGAAAACCGCTGAAAACACGACACGAGTCAAAAGTGAGCAAAGCTCATAGAAACCGAAAACAAAAGAAAAGCAAAGAATCGCAGGAAACCAGAACAAAAATCTGGAATCCAGCCATAATGACGAATGGTCGCGTATAGTGACGAATAGTGACGAATAGTCGCGAATAGTGACGAATAGTGACGAATAGTGAAGAATAGTCGCGAAAAATGGCGAATAGTGACGAATGGTCGCGAATAGTGACGAATAGTGACGAATAGTGACGAATTAGAGACATGTATACTAATTCCCAGTACCTTGCAACAACGTGAGATTTTCCCGCAAAAATGGATGCTTGGTTACAAATGATAAACGGAATTTCTTATGTTTTATATCGTTGAAAAAGCGTATTCATTAGCTTATTATTGTGTTTTCTGTTTTCTTGCCGGTGATCGACAGCCCCAGCCAGAGTCCAGAAAAAGATCAAAGATCTCTTCGAGATATCGACTTTTTTTGCATGAAGTTAGTTTGAGCAGAAGGTTTATCCTGGGCATTGTTGTTCGAACATATCATGGAAGAATTCAAACGTCTTTCAGTTCAAGCATTTTTTTTTTATTTTCGCGGAGGAAATGCTGTATTTGTCAGTCGCGACGGCTTGGTGCTTTGCAACTCATATACTTTGACTTGGTTAAAAATGGTAAACTTTGACGTTTGCCTTTAATCGAAATAGTTGTTTCCTTTCGAGTTAGAAAGATTTCTACTCGGCTTAACGCAGGGTTCTCGATAAAGGTTACGCACGACAGAGTTACCTTTTTTCTCGTCACGCAATCTTAACCCCACATTGAGAAGTAAATTTTCGTTTGGATATTACCAAAAGCCGCTTCTCCTCGCGTTATTCTCTACCTTACGGCTACACATGCCATTTCTAACGACTACATTTCCAGTAAAACAGTTGCTGTTTATTTTTCTAATGGCGATGCATTAACTTCTGAACAGAAGCAAAACCGTTTAGCGTTTACTTCTTCCACCGGAAGTAATTTCACAACAGGCTACAAAAACACTTGTAAATATCACTTAACACATTTAATGATGTTGCAATTCTAAATTGTGCAACTCAGCAGAAATAATCAATTGTCACGAAATGAGTTCCCTTTGGTTAACTATTAGCAACGTTTTAGTGTTTGAAAGACTTGTACCAGTACAAATTTGCGTTGTTAATCGTTTTAAGTTAAATTAATATTAGCGCCTAAAGACTTGTACCAGAACAAATTGCGTTCTTAATCGTTTTAAAGACCTTTAAACTTCGCTGCCTTCGAGCACTGAACCCCTTACATTCTTAATTGGTTATGTGACGTAAGATTTGGGCTACTCACGTTTTTGATTGTTATATAACGTTTGTAAATTTGACAAGTCACGTTTTTTCTACAAGAACGGAAGTGCTGAAGCACAACTATAGAGTGACACTTTACAAGTCACGCGCTTTGATCACCCACAGCGGAAGGTATTCCCTTGAGAAATTAAAACAGTCCCTTGAGAGTTAACAAGAATGTGGTTCCTTCCGGTTGGCTTCCGGTTCCAGATTGCCCCACATAACTGCTATTCTGCTTATTTTTGCTTGTAAACAAGCAAAAAAAAGTCGAAAAAGGGAATAAAATTAATGCAAGCAAGCGTTGCGTGACGAGCCTAAACAACGGCTGCGAAATAGACTGGCTTTGGCGTTGTTGTTTTTTATAACACCACTTCTATTGTCTTTTCACATCGATTAAGTAATTATAATACACTTTTCTCTCATTTGTATTTTATTTTTTTGCTGATAGAACGTGCTTTGGATCGCGATTCATGAGAATGAAATGAAGCTTAAGGAAGCGCGTAAATCAGCTTATAACAGCATAAATCCAGTCAAAACATCAGGTATTTCTGTTCTTTATTTACATGACTCTTGTAACTCTTTGCTTTGTCTAGGACTGATACCACAAGGAAAGCACTGGTTGTCATCTGATCGCTTAAGTTAAGCCCTGTTGGGCGGGGTTAGCACTTGGATGGGTGACCAACTGAAAACCCCTTTTTGTGGGTTTCCTTTTTTTTTAATTTCTCAGTACGAACTCAGTAAATTTCAGGTCCTTTCGTTTTCTTTCCAACGGCTTCGTTAACGTACTTCGGCTTTATAGGTGGTTTTCACTGTCACGCCACTGTCACGCCGCGAAAAAATAAATCCAAAACTACTGAGTCAAAAAAATCAAGAATATTACAGGTTGTAGAAAACTACTAAATAAACTTTTTGTCCAAGTCCCTGGTCAGAATGTTGTTCCATACTCGAGTTATCCGTCAAAATGTTTCACGTAAATTTAGAGAGCTCAGTATGGAAACTCCATGCTGGAGTCCAACTGGTTGGACTCCATCATGGCCGCAGGAAATCAATGAAAACATCTGGCATTAAGTTTTGCTACAAAAAGCGATCAGATCACCCTCGTGAACAAGTAAACATTCACATAAACATTTCTAGCAAAACGTCAACTGTTCAGATTGTTGAAAATCGCAAGATAAGGCATTTTTTTAAGGAGAACGTGACAGCCTTCTGGACGGCCATCTTGTATCTCGTGTGGCGTGAAACTTCGAAATTCAAAATGCTCTATCTTAAAGACGGCGATTGCTATCGAGCTAAAAACCTTCAAAATGATATATATTAAGGGCGTCTAATAGCCAGTGGAGGATAAAAACTCAGGGGTTTTGTGATTCTGGATTTTAGAATTTTGATGACGTCACGTGAAAACCAAGTATACGTTTCATTGTCTCGAGCGGGACGAGAACTCTGTAAATTAACGAAATCCGGGATCCTCACTCGATCACTCGAGTATCCTACCTCGAAATCCCGTTGAAGGATTAAGAAGATACTGTAAAGAACCCTTCGTTTATGGGACATGTAAAAAAAACCTTATTACTGTTTACTGGTTTTCTACGGCTAGCAGCCGCTGTAAACAAGTTGTTTTTACTGTCACGGCAACGAATATCCACAAGTTAAAGTACCTTATTAATTCTTAGCGACATTCTTTGCCTTAAATCGCCGTCTGAGAAAGTTAGCAGTTGTAAGTTTCTTTTCTTTATTTATTTGTTTGTTTGTTTTTGTTGCTGTTGTTGCTTCTTTTTTAATGTTTCACGATTCCGCGTTTTAGAATGTTCCGTCATTCCGCGTTTTAGGATATTCCGTCATTCCACGTTTTAGGATATTCCGCCATTCCACCGTGCCGTTCCATCATTCCACCATTCCTCCGAATAGGGTCACCTTCCATTTGGGAAAATCCCACGTTGCTGCGAGGTACTAGGAACTACATGTCCTTAATTCGTCACTATTCGCGGCTATTCGTCACCATTCGCGACCATTCGTCACTATTCGCGACTATTCTCACTTTTCGTACTGTATTCGCTATTCGCGACTATTCGCTATTCGCTATTCGGGTTTTCCAGACACCCAACCGGAATCCAGTCCATGGAATCTGGAATCCACGGCACGAAATCCAGAATCCAGGACTGTTTTGGATTACCTTACATGGGGCGAAAGGGATATATTCATACCCAATTTACATGATTTTTTATTTTAAAAAAATGACAATAAATAACATGGTAAAAAATTAGAATTAAAAACTACAATTACAACATTACTATAACTACAATTCAATATCAAGCACAAAAAAAGCGATGCAAAGGAGTCTATGCTCAAAAGCGCGGATTTCAATTGATTTGGTTAAAGGAATGAGCGTTGAACTGTATGTCACGCAACCCTCGGGTTCTATAGTTACGAGTCAAAAGGAAGAAAGGCTCACACTCTTGCCTATAACAATCAGTCTTGCCTGCAGCAGTGCAATGTGTCTCTGTGTTCATTATTTGGTCTCTGAGTGATAAAAGCGCAATTCTTTTCTTTCTACTTTTTGTTGTTTTGGGGTGTTTTAGTTTTCGTACTATCGAAAACTAAGATTTTGTGGGTCTTAGTTTTTATAGTAACGAACTAGGGGTATTAGTGGAGCTCCCACGGCGCCGCAGGCGCCGTGAGCGGAGCACCATGGGTAATGCGGGTACGAGAGAATTTTTGTAAACCCAGGAGTCCGAAAAAAATTGGTGCGTACGCCGCGCGTACAGACTCTCGGGGAGGGGGAGGGGAGTCCCAAGGCAAGCCCAAGCGGGGGAGGAGACTATCTTGTGCCTCCTTGGTTAACCAGAAATGTGAGGTAAACGACTAAGGTCTTTGATATTAGACATCCATGTTATGATCAATTGACAGCTGTCAAAACAAGGTATCCGCTGACCAGTATCACATGACCAAATCGCGGGCTGAGATGTAGAACTCATCGAGGTTGAATATTTTTTGAAGTTGACCGCTGGTCAGTAATGGTTTTCGCCGTTGAATCGCGGGCGCAAGTGTTTTCCCATGGTCATTCGTTGTAGTATTACATGAAGGGGAGAGTAACTTGGGGAAGTCCGCTGTTGGCTGTCAGCTCGTCTGGATTTATATAAGTTTGTACATGCATGGGTTTGCCAAATGTTCTCAGTGGTTCATACCTAAGCTTTCGGGAAACGGCAAGGTTAACAGCAGAATTTTGAATATGGTTCAGAGTCAAAAGACAGGAAACAATCTCACAGCATGCCGATTTACCAAACGTACGCATGAGTTCACTAAGCATGAAAACTCCCAGATTGAAAAGCACACGAAGGACACACGAAGGACTGAAGGACTCAGTTTTAAAGACAGTTTGTTACAGATAAATTATTTCTGGATATTTTCCTCTTTTCACCCGCGATGACAACCATAGTTAATAGAGGAGTAAAGATTGTGGCCGATCGCAATGGATGTTAATCTTCCAAGCTTCTTGGTGAGTTTGAAGCAAAGACGGTCAAAGACAACATTCCTTTGCGAAAACAAGGTAATTAAGCTTAAGCTTATTATTGATATTCATTTTTTTTAACAGATTAGAAAAGTCTTTGCTATTTAGATTATAAACCAGCATTCAATCTAATACATCATTTTTAAACGAAGCTGGGTTCTAGCTCTCAATCGTGTACCGGTGTGTCATAACAAGGACATAGCCTTTAGTGAAATTCGTTTTGTCTTAAACACGAGTTGTATTCAAAGCACTTACTTCTGGTATTTCTTATCCGCGGTAATTTGTTTATTCTGTAGTTAAATCAACGAAGTAGGAAGAACACAGCACTTTAAAACGTTGGAAAGAGTACAGAACAAGTAGAGAACAAAATTTACATGCAAATTTGTAAGAAAAAATTATGTGGTCGAGTCAGACACAAATTATAGCGGACATTGCTAGCTGAGAGCCTTAGCGAAATATAGTTTCTCCATGACCCCTGTTATTTTTCACTGAGAACTTTGCGTAGTTTTCCTTATTTTAATTTTTATCATATGAATGATATCAGTGAAAACGTTTTGTGGAAGTTTTGTATTTTTAATCTGATGACAGTCTTTCTCGGAATAAATTGATTAGTTTATTTCATATTTTTTATAACTTACATAAAAGAAAATAGCACAAATGCTAAAATGTTATGTGAAAGATCATGAATTTTTTTTTTTTTTTATGTTATAACAACCAAACTGATCCTTAAGTTATAATATAGGATATATAAGGGCTTGGAAAAAATGTAATTCCAGGTTCCCTTTTGCTGGCCTAGGACAGTGCATGATTGTGTTTCTTAGTAAACTTGTGACTGATCATTTACATGTAGACGACCTGCCTGGGCCTTTTAACCTATTACGCAAACAGGCATGAAAAATTAATTGCTTGACAGAAAAATCTACTTGCCCGGGTCGACCAGAGGGGGCATTTTTGAGCCCTGTGGCTATAAGCATTGCTTTCTTGAAGGTTGTGACTCAAAATTTTTTTTAAGCCTTTCAATTTTTACAGCTTAAAACAGTGACTAAATTAGATATTTTTGCCTTAATAATTTTTTCCTACAAGGGTAGTAGGATTAGTTTCTCATTGTGAAAAAAGTAAGTTCAAAATGGGCCTGTCTGCAATGACTCAAGAATATAATTAAAAGTAAATTAAAAATACATGTACATCAAGCTAAGCTTTATGTGGTCAATTCAGAGACAGGTATTTATAGAGGGTGTATTAGATGCAGTTTGAATTTATCATTTATGTTGGCAAATCTGTTGTCTTTCTAAAACTTGCATACCTCTTGCCAGGATGCAAGTTAAGAATTTTACAGGTTTTTGATATGTGTAAATTTTGTTTTCAGTGCAGAGAAAACAGGAATTCAAGGGGTGCAGATAATGAATGTGGTGATGCAGGTAATCATTACATTATTGTCAGCTTATACCTTTCTTTATCTATTAAAAGAGCTCTGTGACACATTAGTGCATGACACTTGTTTTTCAAGTGTAAAATTTTGGGTTGTGAAAAACTGTAGGTGTTTTAACCCCTTGGTAAGTTTATGTTTCCCTAAAATCCTGGTTCTATTGAGGAATGTAATATACACAATTTATATGTAACAGCACATGTAAACAAAATGTTTTCATTGTTCAAGAAAAGTGTTTTCCCCTCCCCCACCATGGGGGAGGGGTATGAGGGCAAAGACCCAACAAGATCTGCTACCTGACCAGAAAAAATACTGGAATACTTGTAATGATTTTGTGGGGGAAGTGCAAATTGACCTGTTTGAATTCCTTCTGTTAATACTTAACCCTAATAGCTAATAAGCTCAAGCCCTAGCTTAACATAAACTGTCTTGTTGTGGTACTAGGCAAAAGTAGAAATAAAACTTAAACTCAGCTGAGATTTCACATGAACACAAAGACTTAGTAAACTTTTAGAGCTGCTTAGGCCAGAAAAGCCAGGTGGGCTTGTTGATGAGCCGGCATAGTGTTTTCTTAGCTACATCCCTGATAAAAGTTTTGGGGAGAATATGTACACTTTCCTGGAATTAATCACAGTGCTGTCAACAACACCTGTCAGAGAGAAATATAAGAGACTTAAAAGACACATCATTTTGTAGGGAACTCTTGAATTAAGCCAGTGTTTCACACCCAAAAACATTCATCAAAACCCCGCCATGTGCTGGGTCTTATTGATAGCACTATTATTGTCTTCAGTAGATAAAAAAGGGTTATGCTGACACACTCACTCTGAAAGGATTTTTTGGTTCTGAACATATCCCCAACACATTCCCTGGCCCAGGCAAAAATTGGAAAAATATCTCTCTTTTTTTGTGTATAGATCTGTATAATGTTCTGAATAAATTAAATTAAAATTATAAATATTCATTTGATGCCAATGATCATCAACAAAATTGTATCTGTCTCTTTTTTGCCTTTTTCAGGGTTAACACGAGTGGCAGAATTTCCACAGAGAGTTGCAGACACAGAGAGAGATAAATGAAGAATCAGAATATTATATTATTATATATTGCATGTACAACTAATAGTAGTGTACTCTGTGTGAAATACAATTTTTGTGTTCAGGTGCAATTTTAAAGTTAATGAAATAAAGCCAGATAAGGTACAATCATGTACGTATTTCTTAAGGGATCTCTGATAACACTATAAAAATCATCCGGCTACCCAAACATTTGTGGGAGCCACGGTGCCCTAATGGTTATTATTATGTGCTGGTCTCCTGATCGAGCAGGCCGGGTTCAAGACCTGGCCAGGGCACTGCGTTGTGTTCTTAGGCAAGACACTTTACTCTCATAGTCCTTCTCTTCACCCAGGTGTATAAATGGGTACCGGCTAATTTACTGCCGGGGGGTAACCCTGCGATGGACTAACATCCCATCCAGGGGGAGTAGAAATACTCCTAGCCACTTAAGAGTGTGTCCGTGAGAGAACAGGGCAGAACCAGGCAACAGGTGATACAGCTCAAATCACCGATTTCACCCAAACTTAGCACAAATGTTGGGTATGGTGAGCTATTCACTGTAGCAAAACATCAGCTCAAAATATTTTATTCCCTTCAAGTTATGACACCTTTTGCAAAAATGGTCATTTTTCACTAATTTATGCATATTTAATTAGCTGACTTTGATTGACCAGTTCCACAAGAAAAAAAGACTTCTGAAAATAAAATTCACTGCATTATATTCTGCGGTTATTAGGCTTTAAGTACAATAATTCACTTCAACCGTCCGATTTGATTTCTTCTCCTCAAACGGTCTTTTGGAAGGTATACATTTCGTACTGTTGGAAATAGCCTTTAACTAGTGCCCAATATCTCCCATGAGCAACACCTTATATACATTATTCTTACATGGGTAATGAAATCCATCATTAAACTTCACAAAAATGCCACAAAATGTTTGGGGACTTCAATATTTTATTCGTACTGAGGAGCTAAACACACGTGACTTAACGATTTCTTGCTATTTCATCAAAATTCACTGAAACACAGAAGCCATTTATTTGCCTCAATTTGGCACAAAATCAGTACGAAATAGCTAATCAAGCATACATCTATCGATAACAATCAAAATATTGGCGAAGAAAAGGCAGTTAGGGCATTCTTCGGAGCGTTTTCAGAGCCATATAATTCGGCAATGTTGTGATAGCAAATGTAAAAATAGCAGCGAAAGATTTTCTTCACAAGTTCGCTCAATTCAACATTTAGGTACATCAAAGTTAAGAAACAAAAAATTAATAGCAGTAGAGCAAGTAGAGTATAGAGTTAATTACTATATTGGGGACATAATAGTTCCCCATACATAACGTTCCTGACTGGAACGGCCGTACCGCTGACTGAAACGGCAGGTTCAAAGGTAGAAATTCAAGATGGCCGCTGTTTATCTTCCAGTTAAATTTATTTCATGCAAACTGGCTGAGAGAAGTGTCCTTCTATGAACTTTGAACAGCTCTTTGAATGACTTTATTGACAACCTGTTTACACGTTTCACGAAGAATGAACCACGATGCTTTGGCTAAGTTCAGCGCGCCTCAAAGCAACAGTACATGTCAATTGAGATCGATCGAAGGATCGAAGTGCAGCGAGGAAGAACAAATTCTTCAAAAGAAAGCATCTGAGTGTCGATAAGTGGCATGTATGTAGTATTACTTTCTTGTTTCTTAACTTTGATGTGCCTAAATGTTGAATTGAGCGAACTTGTGAAGAAAATCTTTCGCTGCTATTTTTACATTTGCTATCACAACATTACCGAATTATATGGCTCTGAAAACGCTCCGAAAAATGCCCTAACTGCCTTTTCTTCGCCAATATTTTGATTGTTATCGATAGATGTATGCTTAATTAGCTATTTCGTACCAATTTTGTGCCAAATTGAGGCAAATAAATGGCTTCTGTGTTTCGGTGAATTTTGATGAAATAGCAAGAAATCGTTAAGTCACGTGTGTTTAGCTCCTCAGTTCGAATAAAATATTGAAGTCCCCAAACATTTTGTGGCATTTTTGTGAAGTTTAATGATGGATTTCATTACCCATGTAAGAATAATGTATATAAGGTGTTGCTCATGGGAGATATTGGGCACTAGTTAAAGGCTATTTCCAACAGTACGAAATGTATACCTTCCAAAAGACCGTTTGAGGAGAAGAAATCAAATCGGACGGTTGAAGTGAATTATTGTACTTAAAGCCTAATAACCACAGAATATAATGCAGTGAATTTTATTTTCAGAAGTCTTTTTTTCTTGTGGAACTGGTCAATCAAAGTCAGCTAATTAAATATGCATAAATTAGTGAAAAATGACCATTTTTGCAAAAGGTGCCATAACTTGAAGGGAATAAAATATTTTGAGCTGATGTTTTGCCACAGTGAATATCTCATCATACCCAACATTTATGCTAAGTTTGGGCGAAATCGGTGATTTGAGCTGTATCACGTGTTGCCTGGTCCTCTTATGGATATACTCTTAATTTGTACACGAGCGACCTACCTGATTCAGTCACCTCAGGTGAGGTTTATATGTACGCGGACGATACATCAATCTATTGTGTGGGCAACACGATTGACCATGTCACCACACTACTTAACGATGCATTGAACGAACTACTTTTATGGTGTAGGGTGAACTCTCTTTTTCCACACCCGAAGAAGTGCGAGGCTATGGTTTTATTTAGAGGAACCTTCATTGGTCCCTTAAAACCACTACGCCTTGGAGACCAAAATATTGACTGGGTGACCCATTCCAGACTTCTCGGAGTGACTATCGACAACAAGCTCACATGGTCACGCCACATCTTGGAAGTTAAGAACGCGTTTGCACAAAAATTAAACCTCATCAAAAGAAGTAGATTTCTTCCTAGAAACATGCTTTTAGACCTGTATTTTAAGATCATTTTGCCCGGCGTGACCTATGCACTGCCCATCTGGGGTGGTCACAGTAACAAAGACGGCTTTAAGTCACTTGAATCTTTACATTGTAGAGCTGCACGTATTATTTTTAATTTCTTGCGTGATATGCCCTCTGAGGAAGTCTTAGAAAAGGCGAAATGGGACTCTATCTTTTATAAGTACAAGCTCGGTTTAGCGAAATTAGTATACAAGGTCTACAACGATTTAACACCACCAGATATGCGCCATATCATTGTAAAAGCGGAAAACAAGCATGGACTAAGGAACGGTTACAAGGTAGTGGTACCGCGCTTTTTCACCAACTTTATGAAAAACTCAATCGCTTACAGGGGATCCGTTATTTGGAACGCCCTGTCACAACGACTACACGGTAAAACTAGTAATTTTAAGTCGTTTTTTAACATAGTAAAAGGCAAGAACATTCTTAATAATATTAGCTTCGAGGCGTTATCCGCGCAGACTGTCAGACTGAACGATGATGTTTTTAAATTTTATTGAATTTTTAAATTGTTATTATAATAGTGAATTTTTTCTATCTTCTCAATATTTTTAGGATGTCTTTTTATATGTCTTTTTAAATTTTTAATTTGTACACGGCCCCACAAGCTTTTAGCTTTAAACTTTTTTTACCGTGTTTAAATAAAGTTGTTATTATTATTATTATTATTATTATTATTATTATTATTATTATTATTATTATTATTATTATAACTTTATAACGTCCTGATAATTTTTACGCACATGGGCTGATTGGTTGGTAAATTGCACGCAATTTACCAACTTACAAAAGCCCACGAGGGTAGGGTATCTTGCTTACAGTGGATCTCGATATGGTGAAAAGAATAGGGCCAGTGGTAAAGATGTGACTTTTATTGAGTCAGAACGGTGTAGGAGGTTTTTTCAATCATAAAGGCCTTATGATTCGATTGGTCTTTGGTTTCTTCAGGTAGTCTGCACGAGCCTTTATAACAAAGTTGTAAGGTCTTGTTACAATTTTTGCCTCTGACGGTTTTTCTGAGGAAGTAGAAAAACACCGCTTTGCATTTAGTAAAGTAAGATGCAAACACGAGATAATTTTTGGAGTGCTTAAAAAATCATTTGTGTAAACACGTTTTGCAGCTCGGTTCCTACCTCCTGAAAACGTGCCTTTCCTAAAGGACACATAACACAAAAGTCACCTTGTGAAGTGGGCTTGTTTTGGACTTAACTTTATCATTACATTATGCAATATATATGAAGTTTTGTTTACTGCGGCAAAATCAAGGGTCAAATACATGAACCGCTGTGGTTATTTAACGTCTTTTTAGCAATTGATTGTCATCTTGCATAAGATGTGCCACTTTGCAACAATAAAGAATACGTGAATATATGAAAGTCATAATTATATGTGAACTGCAGATTCATGATGAAATGAATGAAGTGATCCTCGCAGCGTGTAATTCATTCATTTCAATAAAGAACACTACAAGTGATTGGTTTTCTATGAGGGAGGCTTGTTATCCAATTTATTTGTGCATCTTTTTATGAAAGCATTTCTTCATTTTTAGCGATAGCAAAAGTGTACCTCGAGGAAGGTGACAAAGAATACAACAATAGAGACGTTTCCAACGCCATACACTTCTACACTGAAGGACTTCAAGTGAACTGCAAGGATGACGAACTGAATGCCAAGCTGTACAGCAACAGGGCAACAGCTCATTTCCACCTTGGTAGGAACTTTCTTTTATTAGTCATGATTAGTTTCTCATATTTGTCTTAAATTATTTGTTGCTATAAAAATCATACACTCGACAGCCATTATTAACACCTACCAAGCGGCTACTCTCATGTGCATACGCTTATGTCAGTAGCCGCTTAAGGTTAAAATATCTGATTTGATACAGGAATTATTAAGGTAAACTTGTTAACTTGTTAAGTTTAGATGTCATCTCATTCGTGTCCACTAGTGGTTACTCGTGACTACTTTTACGATGCGTTCCTTTGGGATCCGGGGTAAGATTAATGATCTAAGATCACTCGGGCCATGGTGCGTCGAAGAAGCCGATGATAATGATAAGGATCATTCCAAAGGAACGAACCCTTAAACCCTATCATTTTTTTTAATAACATTTTGACATCATTTGCCCTACTTTTTGATGGCTTTCGATTTAGCTGACCAATCAAACTGCAAGAACTCTCGGGTACCGGGGTATATGGAAATTGCGAGGCTTGGGGTCTATAGAAGACGCGGGATCCCGGAGTCTATGGAAAACGCGGGGTCCCGGGGTGGTTTTTTCTTCACGACATGTTTAATAGGCTTATCGAATCAAGGAAACGTTTCACGGAGGTCTTGAGTTAGTTGGTGATGCATTTTAACAGACAAAAATTAAACTGGCCTTTTTAGCCAGAAAGTGATTTTTTTATTATTATTTTCTACACCCCAGGATCCCGAGTTTTCATTAGACCCCGGGGACCCGTAACCCGTAACTCGGGTCCCGGCCCCGCGTCTTCCACTTTTCGGTAACCATCAACTCGGCCCAACTCACTTAGTGCAGTTTGATTGTCAAAACGTTGTCACGCTCTTTGGATTTCTCTAAAACCTTGTTAGCTTTTATTTGTTTTGTTTTCTTGCTAACGCGTCTTCTACATTACTTGAAATTATAAATGGAATTCTAATTTTACTTATTGTCTGCCAGGGAATTACCAAGAAGCCCTTAACGATGCAAAAGCTGTCGTGGAGTTTGAACCAACGTTGATTGAAGCCTTTGAAACGGGTAAAGTCATTTGTTGCCTTTTTGGTAGGAGGAGGTTAATTGGAAAAACTGAAAAAGATTATACTTTGTCAGCTGATTCATCTACAGAAATCATTGATTTATGAGATGCAGTCAAAAAACATCTCCTACTTGTCCATTGCGAGGACACACAATCACACCAAAAAAAAAAAAAACAGAAAGTAAATTAAAGCAAGGAATAACATGTATTTGACAAAAGCCTTAAAAACCTTGCGTAAATCTAACTGGATTTATTTCAAACATTATTACCCAAGCCCTACCAAAATGTGGTTCGGTGTATAAGTAAGTAAGTAAGTAAGTAAGTAAGTAAGTAAGTAAGTAAGTAGGTAGGTAGGTAGGTAGGTAGGTAGGTAGGTAGGTAGGTAGGTAGGTAGGTAGGTAGGTAGGTAGGTAGGTAGGTAGGTAGGTAGGTAGGTAGGTAGGTAGGTAGGTAGGTAGGTAGGTAGGTAGGTAGGTAGGTAGGTAGGTAGGTAGGTAAGTAAGTAAGTAAGTAAGTAAGTAAGTAAAAAACATATTAAAACATTTAAGTAAAAAGCTGTTAAAAATATGACTAAACGTTTCCGATCTATTTGATTATCTGTATAAAGGTGGGTGTTTTTATAGTTTAAGCTTTATCCGTTACGTAATGCCATTCCCAAAAGTAAACATTTTAATCAATTTTACAAAATAAGTACCCGTTTTCAAATTTTAGGCTCAATAGTTTCTTATAAAAAGGGGGGCTAATTTGCAAATTTTAGCCTAACAGGTTCTTAAATGTTAGGTTCTTACTTGCAGGTTTTTACTGTATTTCGAGTCCGCTTAGACCTCCAATCAATCTGCCTGCTCTTAGGGCCATCTTACGATGTGAAACCGGTTATGTCATGGGTTGTTTATATAAACGAACGTATCATAATTATTCTTTTGCTTATAACTAGAACAGTACTTGAACGTATGATTAGGAAACTGATGACGACCAACGAATATAGCCAGTAATCATCATGACTTTAGAAAAACTTCAAAACACAGCTACTTAACTAATACGATAATTAATCAGATTGTTGTCACTGGTTTGTTTGCTCTAGCGACATGGTGGCATGCACAAATTAATATTTCACGTTACTGACTTCACAAGAAGTGCATTTATATTTACCACCATGCCTCATACAGGGCGCCAGAACTCAGGTGGTTAAAGCGCCTGTCTGGTAAACCGTGAGGAGGTCATGGCTTCGGTCATGGGCTCGAATCCCTTTAAGTATAAACACTTTTTTAAACCTCATGCACACTTCACGACAATTGCTTATTTTGCCTTCAAATCATCAGTTATTTTTATAAGCAAGAAGATTGTAATTCATTCTTTAAAAAACGCTCTTTATGTTATAATGTTCGTGTTATAACTTAAAACATTTCATTAATTAAAAAAAGGAATTAATTTTGCCTTTCTTAACCTGCGTTGGGGTCGAGAGATATATCAACATCACCCCGTAAGTAGACTGTCTTCCCTCCTTATAAAGCCTTAGTGACGTCACTACTAGTACTTGAATAGTAACTGCCTAGTCCCCAAAAGGCCCAAAACGTTAACATGAACCCGCTAATGCTCCACTTCAGTCCAATTTACTTTAAATCCACTCACATCCACCCAAGTGCACTCTCCGGCTCACTCAAGCACACTCCATTACATTCCGTTTGAACTCACGGATTCAAGGTAGCAGAATAGAAGAAACGAAGCCCATTTACGATATTGGAAGACCTCCTTATTTGACCTCTTCTTGGTCACCGTTGTTTCCGTAGTGTAGTGGTTTTCACGTCCGCCTACCAAGGGGAAGTTCGCAGGTTCGAAACCTGCGGGAAACAGAAAGGGGGCTACTAAGTAGAAAATATTTTCTCTTCCTTTTCTTTTCCTTTCTTTTCAGCATTTTTCTATCAGACATTTGTCGTTCTTAGTGGGTAATTCAGTTTGTGGTCTAAAACACTTACGTGCGCTTTCATGGCCTGTATGGCTTTTGTGCTGTTGATTTTTTTCACAAAGCCATGTTTTACCATAATAGATTGCTTCGTGCATACCTTCATACAGGCTTTTTTTAACTGTGGTTCTAAAATTCAAGTGCCACATTACTTTTAGGACAAACTTTAACAGCTTCGTCCTTTTGAAAGAGTTTTATTTGTCTTTTTGAATTTGGTTTGACCAAAACAGCTTACTGCAAAACAGTATGTCGTTGTGTGTAAAGTTTGGATCGTTTTTGATCTTGATCTTTAACAACCAAGGGATTATCAAGTCCGTCTACAAGGTCGGCAAGTCCGTTCATGGTTATAATATATGACTGGCGGGTTCCTGGTATATATAATACGTTTTTTAACCCTTTATCACGATAGGCCTGTTGGCATGATTCTCGCTTAGGGTGCCAGGAGGTACTGTGTTCGACTCCCAGACAGGCTCTCACACACTTCATTTTTTTAGTTTCTAAAAATAAGTTAATTAAATTGCATTGGTTGTTTACTACTTAAACTTTTTGCCTTTTGTTTTTGCGCCACTACAAATGTCGGGACAACTCTAAATGTCTCAAAAGTTAAGAACGAATTCATCATCATCATCATCATCATCATCATCATCATCATCATCATCATCATCATCATCAGTAACAGCAGCAGCAGCAGCAGCAGCCGTCGAGCAACTCCAGTCTTATTTAAACCTTTTTTTGCGTCGTGCATAAGACATGCAGAATGTCAGTAAACATCCCTTTCCATACATTTGTACAAAATCTTAGACCAGTCTGTGCCAATAGGCGGATAATATCGAAGAATACATCAGCAGCACATAACAGCCATGAATGTACAACACTTCAACGTTTAAATTCCACAAACTCATAGCCATAGGAAATACTTAATGGATATTGTTTACAGAACGCACTATTGTGGAGTATTTAACAAATGGTAAGCGTCACAGCGTGCACTATTGAGTTACAGGTGCACGCAGGAGGTTGCTAAGCACGAAAGAAACGCAAGAGTCTGAAATGTATTGGTTTCCATAGCAACAACATCAGTGGAAAGGCGATTTCACTCAATTGGTTTGAAGTATTTTTTCAAGTAGACAGATGAAGCTGAAAAGCAGCTCATTTTAGATGGATTTTGTGCTTTGAATTTGAGTGGGCAGAAAATAGCTTGAAAAATTACCAGTGTTTATAATTGTTACTAATTAACTAAGAATAGAAACATATGATCAACTTCACTGATTAGCTGGTAAATGGAGTCATACCCTTGCTTTATGTCAAATTTGAGCAGTTTATCACAAATGTTTTGATGCTATGACTCTTTTAGTGATCACCTATGTTATTGATGAATTTCAACCGGAGGGCCCCCTTAAATTGAGCGCAATCCTATGAATTTTCATCAGTAGAGAAATCTTGTGCAAGATAACTTACCATGCCAAACCAACTGCAACTTTAAGGGGGTGGCCAAAAAAGTTAAGAAAAATGAATATTTTCAGAAAATGCAATTTAGAAAAATAATGTCTGGAAACATGGTTTTAGTTAGTTTAGTTCATACAATAAAAAAACAGCGTGTTGGCAAAAATAGGTTGTCCAAAGTCTTCTCTTGGTTTACTTTGCCTTTTTCTTCCCTTTGGGTTCATTACGGGTTCTATTTTCCAGAAAGCCTCAGCACTATACATAACACCCTTGCGATGGATCCTGAGTTCTGGCTTAACCACTTTGTTTAGCTTGTCTCTGGGAAACCCTGAGTTTCTTGTGCTGATCTTGCATGCTCTTCTCTGCTTGCTACACCATCTCTTAATCCCTTCTTCTGGTTTCCATCTTGGAACTGAAAATCACTCACATACAGTTATTTCAACTTTCTCCATCGCAGTTTTTTAACGGACACACTGAAATTTAAAGAGACAGTGTCTTGTAAGTTTTTGTTTAAACTATGCTTGGACTGTGTGGGTGCACTTACAGTTTAACAAATAACCCTTGAACAATAAAAAAGACATAAATCGGAATCAATGATTGTTATGTAAATTTCGTCCAATTAATACTGTCAACTTGAAAACGTCGGCCCGACATTTTCAAGTTGTCAGCCTCATTATTGCTATCCGCCCGTAGCCACAACAATTGTTTTTTTTTTTTAATTTTTCTGACTAGTTTTGTGACTGTTTTAGCAAGGCCAGGACATTTTTGTTGGATTTCCAATTGATAGCAACACCTTAATTGGATTTTCAAGAAGCACTAAATCTTGATGACACTGCCTCTTTAAGGTGGCCGAAGAAGCCGCCAACTGCACTCTCCTTTTCCCATGCCACTTGTGTTGTGAACATTTGTTTGGGGCCTGTGGGTGTGTGAACTCGTTAGCATCTTCAGTTCTTTGGAATATTTAGGCAAAATCTGTCAAGCAGAGTGGAAGCTTTCAGTGCTAAAAGGGCAATATCTTGCGAGAAGTTGCGCTCTTGTAAAGCTTCTTTCACAGTTTTTTTTTATCCATTTCCGAAAATTAAAACGGTTTGCTTTCGAGCGCTTTGCTCGTGTGATTCCTGGAAGTAATTCATTTTTTTTGTCTAGACCTAAGTCGATCAGTTAACCGATTTGGGGTATTCTAGATCAAAAAGACCTCATCTTGTTGCGCAAACTCTGCATTGTGTTTCAATATTGTTTGAGTACGGCTAATGTATGGCTGAGAAGTAAATAATTAACACCTGCCGTGTTTGTAAGCGCTCTCTGGTTATCTTTTCCTTTGTTTTCGAATTTCAATTCCATTTTCCTGACAGCAGCGAGACTGGATAAGATTCTGTCAAAATTTCTATATTTTTCCCAGCCGCCAAAAAGCATATTTTCTGATTAATTTAGAATGGAAGACATTGTACCGTTATTCCTGTTTATGCTGTTGTTTAGGCACATTCGATCTGAGAGCGTTAGTTTCTATTTTTCCGTTCACGAAAATCGTGCGCTGAACACAAGAAATACATTTATTAGAAGCGCATATGTGAAAGACGTCATGTTATGCGCTCGAACTTGTGGCGCTGAAGCAAACTGCAACACGGCAAACTACAATTCTGAAGAAAACAAATGTGATCTTTATAAAAAGCAAATGGAAAATATTTTATCTAAAGCGGCCATGATAACTGCAAGAGGATACTATTTGATTGCAAAGGTAAGAATATGTACGTATTTGTTTAATCGTATTATTAAGAAACGGAAATACATAACTTTGTTGAAATGAAGGCGAGTTGAACGTTATTTCACAGCGTTTAGGGTATACAGTTAATTAAAAATAGATATAAAACTTTGCTGAGACACAAAAGATACGTTTCATAGATACAAGGGAAGAAAATTTTAAACAACTTGTGGCAATGTTGTTTGAAGCTTAAGGTGGCAGATTTCTGTCTGCTAGCTAGGGCAATCTTTTATTAACTCAATATCCAGAAAAATACTTTCAAGAAACAAAACATTTTTCTCTGAATTATAGGTCTAGAAATGTATAACTGTATCTCTGACAACAATATTTCCCAATATGGACTTTAGTTCCCTTATCTGTCTATGAAGAAGTCAAGTTAAACTTGCCCAAACGAATCCTGAAAACAGAAAGCAACTTTTAATTGGGAATATTTAATTCCGTTTAAAATAATACCAATAATATTCGTTCAAAGCGCTTTGTCTATGTACACAGTAATTTTCAGAGAGTTGTTTCAACTCCAAAAGTGGAGTTAAAATTTTAGGTTAAAAATAACCCCTTTTTAGCTCATTCTCAGAGAATGAGTATTGTAGTGTAGCAGATGTGGACGGAAGCGGAAGTTGTCTAGCGCGTGGACAAAACATGTGTGGACAAAAAATGTGTAGACGGAAGTTGTAGAACGGAAGTCATTTTACATGCTACCCCTCCCCCTTAAGTAACGTCAAAAACAACTTCAATGAGGCTGAGATAAAAATGTGAAAAGAAATGAAATCCTTGTACAGCGTAATAAATAAATTTACATCAAATCACAATTTCGGAACTTCTAAAGCGGAAGTTGTCCAGCGCGTGGACAAAAAATGTGTGGACAAAAAATGTGTAGACGGAAGTTGTAGAACGGAAGTCATTTTACATGCTACCCCTCCCCCCTAAGTAACGTCAAAAATAACTTCAATGAAGCTCAGATAAAAATGTGAAAAGAAATGAAATCCTTGTACAGTGTAATAAATAAATTTACATCAAATCACAATTTCGGAACTTCTAAAACGGGAAATGTGAATCAAGAAACTGTAATGTTGTCACCTAAGAGGACCCTAATCGGGTTTATTTAAACATGCGCTTACACACGCGATCAAGTCCGTCGTGGCAGACGAAGTAATTTAAAAAGCAGCTATTTCAAAGAACGACTAGGGTTTCGTTTTCAAAAGTATAGTAATTTATTCTTTATTTCCTTGTTAGTGAAATTTCCCCTAATGCATGATCGAATATTTACGATACCAAGTCAGGTTGAAAAAAGATATATTTACCTGTATACTTTACTATTAAGAGTGTTGACGTACCTTTATTTTTGGTTCATGTCGTTCATGGTACGTACGTGTAAACATACACGTCAGTGTGTTCGCCAACTGAAAACGTCACCAGCCAAAATACGGTCTGTTTAAGCCCATAAAATGGTAAAACATTCCTTTAGCTCGTTCATGCTGCGGAGCACGCAGTGAACGAGATAATGAAAATCTGGATGGAAGTTGTAGAACGTGGGTTCGACAAAAAAAACGTAAAATGATGAACCCCCTAAAACGACGAAATGACCCAAAAGGACAACAAAAAACAAGCAATGTGAGTATATTTTCTTTATTTTATTGAACATAAGGTAAAATTTTATTTTGTTAAGCGTTATTTTCATCTCCATGCAATCATGATGTCTAAACCACCTGCTAGTGTAACACAACACCGCGTACCTCAGGTAGTCACGTTCTACTTGGCCTCGTGCTCTAACTTTGTTTGAATTTCCCAAGAAAATCACCTACACACCATTTCTTTTACTCTTCATTCGGGTTTTTAAACCATTTCTTGCCAATGTTTTAGCTGCTTCAGTACTAATTAAATCAACTATTAGCAATTTTAGTGTATTTCGTGCAATTTTACAATTTCGGCGTGATCATGACATTTGTTCAGATACATGACAGGAGTGTCTTCACTACATTTTTTACACAATCCTCCTATAGCTTGTGCGCCAACAAATGGTTTATCTTATGTTGTAAAAGTACAGATTTTGTTATTTCTTCGTCATGCTTTATGGGAATCGGTAATGACAGCTGAAATGGTGAATGTCTTATTTTACAGTCACCCAGATTCTGTGAAGGATGTTACACTCTGGGGGTGATTCTAGTGAAGAGGAATGAACCCTGATTTTATGATAACGCAAAACGACCAGACTATTTACCAGGAAAGGGAAAAAATAATTATGGCGCTAGGTCAGGGTAGTGGGGGAGGTAGCAGTGCTCCTCCAATAATCCCTTCATCTCCACAGGCACCCCACCTGCTGCGAAACGTGCAGCAGAGGCTCTTCTCGCCGATCTTCATCGTGACTGAGTTGCAGACATTCATTTGCAATGACTGTATCTTAAGTAAAATAAGACACCTTGAAACCCCAAAATGACATATTAGCACTAGTGGTGGTCTCAACTTGCCCCCTGCTATTTCAAACTGTTACTTGTCTCCCTTTACAACGGTTAACATTCAGTTTATTTAACACAAGAAAACATGAATGAGCTGGCTCAACAGCCCTTTGATTACCTTATGGTATCATAAGGTATAGTGAGGGTTGAATGTCACTCCATTCCCGTTAAACAATTAATGTATGCATTAAATCCGCATTAAAAGTAAATTAAACACGGTTTCCCCTCTCTCCCGTACTAGGTTTTGTTTTGTCCACATAGTCGTGCCATTGTCTAATGTTCATATATGTGGGGGGGGGGGGGGGGTGGAGCAAAAGCGGCAATACAGTGTACATGTTTTCAAAATGGCGCCTGTTGTGTTGAGCCCGACGGTAAAATTGTCAAGGCGGATTTTTGTTCCTTTCGCTACATCTTTGATCAAAATACACTTTTGAAGACCTCAAGAACCAACAGAAAATGTGCTCAAGAATGCTCGAGTGAAAAAATGCGACTTTCCCAATGCGAACGAAGCATAATGGCAAAGATTGCGGCTGCCGAAGAAGATGGAGAAAATGTTACATTATATTGATTAGGAAGGACGTGTTGACGACAATCGGAATCCTTGATGGTGGTATTAACTCAATTGGAGAAGATGAGATTACTAAGAAACTGCTCATGCTAGGAAATTTGAAACTGAAGTACATGCCCATGTGCAATCACAAATTGTTTCTGAAATTAACTTTTACAGAACTGATTGTAGAACTACGTATACTTTAACGAAGCTTAGTTTATAATTTCACCTCGTGCCGAAAGAAACTATCATTATCAATTGCATTGTCTGAAGTCGATAGTTTTGTTATGAGGAGTTTGTTACTTAGCTGTTCCAGTTCGAAGTACGACGTGCGATGACAGATTGTTTCTGAACTTATTAAAGTTTTAGCAGAATTTCATGTAGAAGTAATTCAGTCAAGCTAAGTTTGTAGTTTCACCTTGGAACCGAAAGAAACTAACATTGTCAATTAAATTGACTGATGTCGATAGTTTTGTCGTCAGGAGTTGAGTTGCCCAGCTGTTCTAGTTCAATGTGCAATGACAGATTGTTTCTGAAATTAACTTTTAGCAAAATTTCGATTAGAACTACTTTAACGAAGTTAAGTTTATAGTTTCGCCTCGGGACCGAAAAAAATAACATTGTTAATTCTGTTGACTTATTGGAAGTTAAGTTGCCTAGCTATTCCAGTTCGATGATAGACTGTTTCTAAAATTCAGTTTAGCAGAATTCAAGTAAAAAACTAATTCACTAAAATTAAGTTTAATAAGTTCAACCTTGAGATGAAAGGAACTTAATAACATTGTGAATTGTATTGATTGAAGTCCATTGTTTTGTTATGAGGAGCTGTTCCATTTTTGCTTAAAATGTTACTTTTTGTCATTCATGTTACGTTATAATTAGTTATCAAATCCTGTAATAGAGGAAATCATGTCAAGTAAAAATAGCAACATGTTTATAATTCACAATAAAGGTTAGAAGAAATTTATTCCTGTCATCTCTCGCAAAAACTCAACAACCATACCTTTATTAGTCTACCCTCTATCATGTTGTTAATGTCACATTGCCATGTAACAACAAAAGCAGTTTCAATCAGGTTTATATTATTTATTTATTTTTTATATTATTTAATAAGTTCACTTTACCCCTTTTGTTTCTGGACCAAATACTTCTAAGAATAACAGTGACACAAGGCACTGACCAAAACAGCTTTCATTAATAATTTCAAATAATAATGTTGGAAATAGTAGTCTTTTTCAATAGTGTGTTTAGTGTGGTAGAAAAAAGACCAGAGCGAAAAGAAATGCATTTTTTACCACTCGCCATTCTGCACGCTGCACCCCAATCTATGTAAACGCCAAGGACAGGCTATGGACTGCGGTACACTTAGGTCAGACTTTTGCAGTTTTCATATAGGTGACACTTTAATCTTCTTCCATGATCAAAAAGCTAGACTATGATTAATCCCTCATTTCTCTCCGCGACATGATTCTCTCACACGATGGCTATATACTATAACCTCATTCCCAGGGTCCCCCCCCCCTCCCCAGAGCAAGAACTGGGGGCTGGGGGAGTCCCTGGGAACGAGGTGGGCTCTGCTAATCAGTCACAAATGAGCAACTACTTACTGTATATATTTGAACAGAAAGTTAATTAGCGCGGTCCCCGAATCATTGCGGAATAACTAAAACACTTTACAAATGGAACACTTTTCAGTTCGAAAAAAGGGCAAATATTCATCGAATAATTTCCACATACCATAAGGTGGCTCGAAGGAGACTTTGATTAAGGGTTATTTTAACTCCTTCATTTAACTCCCATTTTGGGGTTAAAATAACTCTACCAGAGGAGTCTTTTTAACTCTACAAAAGGAGGTATTTAAACTCTATATGGGAGTTAATGTAACTCTAAAAGTGGAGTTAAAAATAACTCCTTTTTGGGGGTCATTTTAACTCGAATTTTGGGGTTAAATTAACTCTAGTGGGGGAGTCACTTTAACTCTACAGAAAGAGTTATTTGAACTCTATTTGGGAGTTACTGTAACTCCAAAAGTGGAGTTAAAAATTTAGGTTAAAAATAACTCCTTTTTTAGGGTCATTTTAACTCCCAAATTTTTCTCCAATTTTGGAGTTATAATAGCTCCAACAAGGGAGTCACTTTAACTCTACTTCATCAAAGAGAAGAGTTATTTTGACTCCATAATCAGGGTTATAGTTACTCTGTTACCAGAGTTAAAGTAACTCAGGTGCAATCACCCTATTTAGTATTTAAGAAAGCAACATCACACAAATTGACTGTTACTTCAACATCTTTAATTCAATCATAGTTCATTTTCTTAATTGGACATGAGTTTATTACACTGCACATAATTTGTATTAACAGTGACAGTAATGTAAATTTCTATTATTGATATCGATAAATTAAGAAGGTACAAGTATAGATAATAAAACATTTCCGTAAATACTAATGATTTCTCTTAAAATTTGAGCTCATATGATAATACATCAAAATTCAATCTGTTTGTTTAAACCAGCTTACAATTTAACTTTCATAAGGTTTATCATGAACAGGAACAACAATATATTTATCACATGAGCAAATAAGCCAGTTACTCAATAATTGAAAAATTTAGTTTGAAGTGCCAAATATAAAAATGGCATGGACAAGTGGCAACAGTCATGGATGGTGATGGTGAAACAACTCAATACTAAAACAACATAACAATTTATTTTGATGGATTAAAAAATATCACAGAAATACATCATACATTTGAAAATGGACAAGTAAGCAATAAACATTCTCCATAAAATCTTCACAAATTTTAGAAATATGTAGCATTAAACTAAGCAAAAAAATGTAAGATATCCACTTTACTTTTCAAACACTGAGAATGATATCATTTGTAAAACATCTCAAGGACTTATCAAGACTCATTCCAAAAAACTCAAGGGCCTTTTAAGATTGTATGAATCATGGTAAACTGGGAAATATATTTGCATTTCTTTTACAGGAAGCAAATTTATTTTATGCCATGGACTCAATGCATGTAATCTAAATCAGGCCCACTTACAATCACAATCCAAAGTGCATTTAAACACAACCAATAAAACATATAAAATTGGCATTATATAAAACTATCATTCCTAACTTATTTTTCTGCAGCTTTTTCCTTTTTGGCCAGCTTGTGTTGGAATTTTTCTGTAAAGATAAAACACAATTTTTAGACTTTTAGAAAGTTAATATGGATTGCAATTATGCTCTGACAAAATGTACATGTACCAGCCATCAAGACCTGACATAACAGAACCCCAAGTAACAAAGGCCATAATATTTAAACTAAACAAATAGAAGACACAACAAGTTAGATTAATCCTTAGGTTTGAATGTGGTCACTCATTTGGACACATAAGCTTTAAGATCTGGCAAAAATGCCGTCACTCGCTAAATGTACCAAATATCAAGATCTCACATAGGTTGATCCTAGCGTGAGGATGATCCTAGCACCAGGGACAAATTCAACCCTTCGCATGTAAATTGAAAGCTAAAAACATATTGCGCTCAACTCATTATCTTAGTACTAGGATAATTTTATTTTACATGGAAGGAGGATGGTCCTAGTGCTAGGATCATCCTCTTTTCATGTAAATGGGACCTTAGTTCTGTGGGCTACTATTCACGTACATATGGGTTATTGACCAAGCGTGAGGTCAAGATGGCAGGATATTGGCCAAGTTCTTTTTTTGCGTGGTTATGGACCGAGACGAAGTCGAGGTCCATAACCACGCAAAAAAAGAACGAGGCCAATATCCTGCCTTCTTGACCGAACAAGCTTGGTCAATAAAGGATTTATTATATGACTTTTTTTCGAGTACTGAAAAGGAAGCCAGTTGCATGCACATTCAATGGCGCACGCTAAAACCATTTCATTGGTTTAAAAGTTTAACGAGTGACTGTCAAATTCTTGAATGAATCGAGACGAAGTAAAACGATGCGACAACAGCGAAATTCGCCTCTTTTTAACCCTCTAAAGGATATTTAAATGGCTTAAATTGCGAATCAACGTTGAGTTTAAAGCCTTAAAACAAGAATGTCCATTCCATCTGGCCGCCAGCGTTTGATTATTGGACGTTTTGCAGAGTATTTGCTCGCTTCTGCCGCTTTAACCTGCCGTCACGGTGACACGAGCTGAATATTGAAATTGTGATTGTTGAAAGGGTTTGGGACTTACAAATTCATGGGAAAGGCTTGAACTTTCCTACATTATTGATTTAAGTGTTCGAGCCGAACTTATTCGACGTAAGCGTTGGAGGTTTCGGTGAAAAGATGTTTTAAAAGCTTACAGTGCCTGGTTTGCCGTGCCGTCCGCTTTCTTCCATCAAGATTTCCATCAAGATTTACACAAACGACAAGTTTGCCGAATTCTTTATTCTTCAGGTATGTCACTGACATTTCTCCCTTTTCCGCCGAACAAAACCGATATCATGGCTTCAAGTCGCTTTGCGTTTTAATTTTTTGTATGAGCTGGTTGTTGTGGCAAATAAAATTCACGGAACTCGTTAACATTTGTTGTTTAATTAGTTTTGTTCTCATTCGCTTCAAGACCTATTTCTTTGTTATCGGACTCCCTTTCGCTAGAAACAAACAGACAATATTTGTTTTGTTTCGGTAAATGGTTTCATAGCTCAAGTTCAAGACGGAAAAGCTTTTTGTAGTAGCGTCGACGGAACTGAAAAGTTTGTCCGCTTGCGGGAACACAGCGGGCGATCCCGAGCGGTCAAGATGGCTCCATCTTGACCGCTCGGGTAGCCAATCAGAGCACGGGATTCGTTTCATCTTGACCGCTCACGGAGCTAGTCGTATAATAAAGAAAACTTACTATGACAGCTTGACGTGATGCATTCACTTGTATGCACATACATGTACATGCACATAAATAAATAAAAACTGCCAAGGAAGAGAAGCTATCAGGGGCACCCAACGGCCGAATCTTTTCTAAATACGTAAGAAGTGTCTAAAATGGATTTCTCTATGTTTGAGAAGCCTGTTTGGTTAATTTGGAGCTGCCCTAAAAAATATTTATCTGTTCGGATATTTAAGGGGAACTTTGGTCTTTTCGAAAGTTCCAGGGGGCTTTTTTTTCTCATCCGAAAGTTTTAGCTATCCTGATGGGTCTTGTCGAAAGTTCAAGGACACGGAGTAGCGGTCATTTGATAAGACAATTTTAGGGGACGTTTTTTCTTTATACGAAAATACTAGGTACCAGGATAGGAGCCGTAATGATTCGACTTAGCGCCCGGGGCGCTTATTTACTTTTGGCACCTCAAGGGAGGGCGCTTATTCGGGACAGGGCGCTTATTTAATTTTTTGAGAAACAACCAAATGTATCTAACAATAACAGGAACTGTAACAGTTAGAAATTGTTAAAAGTTCAGTTACTTTTAAAATAATTCTTAATTTTAACAGCAAATATATACATGAACTGTACGGTGAACGGTCAGTTTATCTAGTTTACGTCAGTGACTTCAGTAGGGCCAGTTATCCACAATAGGGGCACTTATTAGAATAGGGGTGCTTATAAGAATGGGGGCGCTAATAAGAATGGGGGCGCTTATTGGAATAGGAGCGCTTATTTACAAAAACACATTCGAAGGGGGGGTGCTTATTCGGAAGGGGGCGCTTATTGGAAGGAGGGCGCTAAATCGAATCATTACGGTAATACAAACGCCCATCCGAATACGACCCACAGGGGGGACTTTTAGCAGCTTTTAGAATAATTACGACACACGAAAATTTTAGCGGACAAAAAAAACATCCGAAAATTATGGGACATTGTAAAACGTGAGCCGAAAATTCTTGGGCAGCTTTTTGGTTTTCCGATAAACCTTGAAAAGTTTAGGGGATCCTTCTGCGAAAAATCCGAAATTGTTAGCCAACCTTCCATCCGAACAGATATTTTAACGAAATATTCCGTTGGGTGCCCCTGTACGGACCTTTAACTTTCTTTACGCGTCTTTTATTCTCTTTTGAAACCCACAATGTTTATTACGGCTGTTTAAATCTCTGTACGCAGAATTCTCTCTCAAATTGGAAATATATACGTGTAAGAAACACGGCCATAAACTTTGTTCGCGTGAATACGTGTTTTTTTTTTCTTTGATGATTCCTGCACTACGCTCAACCGTGATGATTAAACAGACACCTTAGCTTTAAGATCAAACTGTTGATCACGGTTTTTGCTTCGCTAATGTTTTATATATCCTGAAGGGCGACACTTATTTCAGCAGGCACATAAATAGGAAGGGAGAAAATAAATACAGGGGGATGTGGCATGTAATATTTTGAAGCCACTTCAAGTGGTATTGCAGACCACCCCACACTTCCCTGCCCCTTCCCCTCCCCACCACACACACTCTCTTCAACAACAAACGAAAAGCCCTTTATGAAAGAGATATTTGTTCTACGGAGAATAAAATAATACAACATTGTATACTGAATAACAAATGACATTTTTATTTCTTAATGAAAATCTGAACTGACTCAGAAGATGAAAGAAATGCTTCTACAGAGGGAATATTAACCAACATGTAAGAACCTTTTATAACAACATTTCCTCGTCTTATGAAGCTGGCTGTTCAGTTGTACAACTAGAATGTATGACTTTGTTATGTGAAACGATCAATGAAAAAGACAAATATGTAAAAAAAATGTAGTATTATTTTGCACTAGAATTGGTTTGAAAATGAAACTTCCCAGAAAGCCAATCATTGATTGTAAAAAAAAATCACCACAATAATAACATGTGACCGAAAGTTTCAAATTCTACTAGTTTTTAAGCAACAAAGACAAACATGGCACTAATTGGCACTATCTTTTGTTCTTAAACAAGCCTAGACAAAATCTTGGCATTTACTTTCTAATATGTTTTAGCATAACCCAGCTGCCATCTATTGGCAAAACGTGTGATCGGATTGGCTACACAGGTGCCTTCTATTTAACAATTAGACCACGAGCCCGAGTTTTCTATGTGCGAAAGAAATCCGAAATTGGAATAACTTCTGCCCTGTGCATCAGAAAGGAAATAAAAGTAGATAATGCATACTTGCAGATATATATCTACCGTATTCATTCGATTTAGTGCCCTGGGCGCTTTTTAAATTTTTGGACCTTGAGAGTGGGCGCTTATTTGAGATGGGTGCTTACTCGAGGCTGGGTGCTTATTAACTTTTCCTACCTACAGGGTGGGCGCTTAGCGGTATTCGACATGGGTGCTTATTAGAGGTTGGGCATTTAATCGAATAAATACGGTACATTATTAATTTTTGGTATGCTATACATGCATAATTCTATGCTTGTCAATACATGTACATGCCACAAATAAACTAAACTTGACAGATTAAGGTCTTAAAGCAGTTCTAGGAAAATGTGCGATTTAAAGGAACTATGACAACTTTGTTTTCAAGTGTGGATGCAACAACAAATTTGGAGTAAATTCTGGCCACTGGTAGATAACGCGATGGGCCTCCAGGGAGGAATGCTTTCTTCCAAATTTCAACAGGTTTGCCATACTTGTCCCTGTTTTCATCCTCTGCATACCAGTCTACAAGGGCAAATACATGTTGTTAAGCACCCATCTCGCATAAGCGCCCACTCCCAAACTTCAAAAATTTAACAAGTGCCAGGGCGCTTAATCGAATAAATACAGTACAGTAAGTACAGACAAATCAAATGGTCCAGCTCCAAAAATCAATAGAATTAAAATTAATAATAGGGATACACATGTCATAAAATTTATATACTATACATTTTTACCTCATCTATATTAATAGAACTGTTGTCACTATCCTGATCCGGGTGATCATGGTAATCCAGGCCACATCTCACGGGTGCACTGTGGTCATCACACTCTGAATATGCAATGAAACAAAGATGGCGTCACAGAAGAAAAAAATGCAACAACAGTGTGTAAAGCTTGAGAAACAGTGAAGTTTAGATTAAGTTCGATGTGATTTGCCTTCCCGCAAAAATATTTAAATGTGTAACCAAGTGCATCGAATTTGTTAAACAATCTTTTGACCTTTGTGAGTCGCCGCAGATTTTAGTCCTTAAAAGATGAATTAATGCAGTAAATGAAGTTGACTCACCTTGATCTTCGGGTAGGTTAGGATCCGAGATGTTATCGTCAAAGGGCGCATTGTCTTGAAAGTAATCGAACGAGCGTGAAGTCCGGGTCGTGTTTGCCTTTGGGCAAGTGACTTTAGCCTCAGCAACCTCCCATTTTTTCGACGTTTTTGCTTGTTTACAAGCTAAAATGGTAGAATAGGGGTTATGTAGACAAGATTTGGAACCACATATTTGTAAACTCTCAAGGGACTTTTTTAATTTCTCAAGGGACTGTTTTAATTTCTCAAGGGATTACTTTCCGCTGTGGGTGATCACTTGCGATCTTGTGGAAAAAACGTGACTTGTCACATTTACAAACGTTATATAACAATTTTAAAAGTGACATGTCAGCTTTCTTATCTCAACGCACGTGTGTCTGAAAGGCGATCTATAAAAAGCGTCGCACAAACAATGGATTGCGTAACTAAAACACGAATAAATAATCACTAGCACTTACATCGTTTAAAAATTACAAACGTCAAAAATAAACCATACCAAAAAACTCGCTCTTTTCAAAGATATTATTGAAGTTAAAACAAATGCAAGAGATGGGGGCTTCTTTTAGCTTTTAGAGACCTCGCGTTGAGCCGTTGACAGCAATGTTGCATGAATCGGCTTTACAACATGCGATCGTATCTACGCAGTTCGAGTGGAATTTCAGTCAAAGACAGCAAAATTCTTTCGTATTTCATCCTCAAATATAATTCGAAAGCATTCACTGTATATATGGCTTTTGTTTAATCCTGGGTCTTGATATCCGACCCTCGCAGAGCCTAGACAAAACGCAGCTTGAGTGTAACGATTTGTTTACGCCGCAATTATATGCGCAATGTCTTCTCCGACAGTAGTCGGAAATATCCGTATTTTTTTCGTGCTTTTTCGTGGAGCAATCGTAACGATACGGCCTTGAACACATTGAACAGCGGTCTACCTATAACAATTCAAATAGGGCGTCGCAAAAACAAAGCGTCGAACGCATATTTTGCTTTTTCATTTGCTAATTTCGCTGCCGTAATCGACTGCCTCGAAAGGTCCTTGCAATTTTAAAGTATAGAATTGTCAGATCTCGGTGAAATTTGCACTGCTTATTTGTGTAATGTTAAGGAATATGTGTATAAATACCCGGCGCGGACGGGCCATTTCTGACAAAATTATATGGCTGCATTTCCTCCGCGAAGATAGGAAATTGTTAAACTAAACTACAAAGAAACTGTAATGATAAGTTCGAAGAACAATGCACAGGATAAACCTTCGACTCATACTTCATGCAAAAACGTCGATATCTCGAAGAGACTTTTATTTATCCAAGACATTGTAAAAACGCCTTTTGTGTTTATAAAATGTCGACTTCCTGAGATATTCTTTGCAGTGACCACAAAAAAAACCGGATTTGTCGTGTTCTGACATGTTGTTTGTCAGAAAATACAGGTTTGTTTGATGCTCGACTGCTCGGTTTTTGCGTTCGCCGAAGACTCCCTAGGGACAAATAATGTGTGATCGGAACGAGGCCGCGGCTGGCTCGTCGTTAGTTCGGCAAGTATTCCGACAAGTTCGGTAATGTTCGGTAGAAGAGCTTGATCACGTGGCCTGAATGAACCTATCAGAAGGTGAGATGTTGGATTTTACATTCTGGCGCGAGTTTCAGCGTCCTTTGGCGTTGTTTGTGATTATTTCTCATCTGAATTACGACGGCTTGTGGTGAGATTTGTGAGCCCAGGGAAAGCTTTTTATTTGTAAGATGTCAAGAATGTCAGCTAACAACAGCCTGGATGACAGTCTTAGGCTTCTCCTGGACGATTCTCTGAAAGAAAATCAAACCCTGAGGGAGCAATTGAGGCAGCGCGACGAAGAAAATGCCGCAAGGTTCGAAGCTCTTACGAACAAAGTCGAATCTTTATGTGAGCTTGTCACCGAGAATGTCAACGCGGGCAACAAAGAGACACGATCAAGGAAAAGCTCCAAGGTCCATGTGCCTACAAGATGTAGGGTAAGTTTTAGCTTTGGTTGCTGGATTTTCTTGTTTCTTTAGGTAACGACTGTACCTGTCCATTGCCTTGTCACCTGAGCTGAAAGTTTGCATGTTACAGTAGCTAAAGCTGATCAAGAATCGAGCCCATTTTCGAAAGTTAATTTTTTATTTATGCTATAAAATTCAACTGACATCTGCATGTACGTACAAACATGGCGGTTTCCATTCTTTCATAAACTGTGATTAGTCGAGTGGATCTTGTGACACTATAGCTTACGCTTTCGATTCATATCAGACACATAATAAACATGGTGATGATCACGGCAGATCAAAATTAGCGTGTCATGAGGCAAAAAAGCAGTTCAAACTATCTGATTACCTCCCCAAGCAAGGAGAATCTATCTGAATCTATCCAAGCTTTTTTTTTTCAGGCAAAAAGTTTTTGTAAATCTCCCTCCTGGCTGTAGAAAATCTTAAGGTCGCGGGGGACACCTTAGGCTCATCATTATGCATTTATTTGAAGCGTATGCACGAAGTACAACGACTGACATCGACAACTTTACGAGATATTTATGACTGGACCGAAATATGGGCGCGTGCGTGTGATTTGTAAAAAATCACTGTTTATTTGATATTTTAACCAATTTAAAACAACATTTAGCGATATACGTTCATATAGATTTTAGGAAGTCTTTGAGCTTATTTTTATTTAAATTTGAATATTTCTGCAACTCAGAGTAATCACAAAATATTTGGCATAAACAATCGTGCCCTTTTTAAAAACGCATTGTTCTCACCATAAAAGCGTGGAATATAATTACCATAATTACATCTCTCCTTGGCAAAATGATCGTATTTAGGTCGGGACACCTTCGGAAATCTCAAAGTTTGGACTTTTCCGACAATTTTGTGGCAGAGAATACAGCGCGGATACAGAACTTCATTACTTGCCACTGCAGATAGGTAAACTATGAATACTGTAGTGTGTCATAACAGAAGCGGAATTTTAAAAGAGCGCTTTTAGAAAGAGGTAGAAGACATTAAATTCAAATTTGCGCACTTAAACCGCCATAACTTGCTGGCAAACTTTAAATTAAAAAATCCGCTTCTGTTATGACACTCTTGAGGTATTGACTGATTAGCTTTTGACAAGATCACAGTAAGCTGTCTCCTACTCGTTCCGCAAACTCTGCCACAAAATCATGTTTTTCCCAATTTGGCACTAACGAGGCTATAACATCGCCGTTAAATGCAATCTACCAAATAAAAGATGACATTCACAATCTTTCGTCATTTCTTTATGTCTCTGTAAAATTTGAGCTTAATCGCACCCATAACAGCTGAGAAATAAGCGTTTTAAAAGATGCAGGTCAAGCAAAATTTCTCTTCATGAATTTATTCATGCAGTTGGTATCCCCCGCGACCTTAAATCTCTCATCACAGGAAGCCCAAGCATGAAATTTGCATGCTGATTAAAGTAAAATGGCGGCCTTTTAAAATATAAGAGTTTATATGGGTTTTAAACAAAAAACTTTTGAGTAATGAATAAAAGCGCAGATTCTAATTATAGTTGACGGAACATGAGATGGTGTCGTTTGCTTTTGTTACAGCGTGATTTCAAGGGTTTTTTAGGGTTTAACTTATTCCCATAAGCAGAAATGAAACTAGATGTTAATACCATCTTGCAGTCAGGGGAACAAGTGCCATTTGATGGTGACATCACTTCTCCAAGAAGTGACTGACCGGCGGTTTTTTAAGCACAATGACATATTTTTACATGTGGTGGTTTTCAGAGTACTTGTGAGTGCACTAGTTTTCACAAATATGTGTAATTGATAGAATAATTCAGAACTTTTTTTGAGTGCTTCAATGAAGATTTGCCATAATTGGCAGTTCTTTCCCCATCTGTGTTATTTATAGTGGGACAGATTTCAAACCAACATTTCAGTAGACATTATATTTTGACATTTTAAATTGCCTTCAAATGTTTCCAGGTACAATCAAAAATTAAAACAAACACTCAAGAGAACATTAAGTTCTGATGACAAAAAAAAAACACTTGAACCATGAAGTTTAGAATGCAAAATCGTCAGTGACAACATGTTTTCCAGTAAGGACAAAATAAAGCACAGTATTCATTTTAGCCATTTACTGGTAGTTACTTTTAGCTCTAGAACTAAGCATTTCTATCTGGACATCAATAACTGACTTCATGTACATGTTCATGATATTTATTTAATCTCCTTCCAGACAGAATTTCGAAGGATATATAAATGTCTCCTGGAATTAATGATGCAAGTTTTCAAGGGTTTTATTTGGAAGAAAGGTAACCTATACTATTCTTAACAAGAAGCTTAAAGAAGCTTAAAATCGGGCGGTAAAACATGCCTTCGTCAGAGATACTGTATCCCTCTTCTAAACTTTTCACTTGGGTTTCCCTTCAAATGCTTAACTGAATCACTCGTTACGGTGTCAGTTAGAAAAACTTTGAAAGAATTAAGTAGCACACGAGCGTGGTTGTTTGTCCATACTTGGAGAAATTCCTGCTTGGTCTTTAAAATTTTTATTTTGTTCCGAATACTGAACAAACTCGGTATTTTTAGATTTTGGTTTTTATCTTTGTATAATGGAAGATTAGCTAAACAGCGCTATTTAAATATTATTATTATTATTATTATTATTTTGCACTTAAAATTTTTGCACATAAAATTTTAAACTGCTTCTAAAAAGAGAACCATGAAAAAAAAAAAAAAAAAACAGTCAAGCATAGATTTTTATTCAACCCCCCACCTCCCCCCGTTTCCCCTTTTCTTAGCCATTCACCTTCGAATCTCCCCTTTTACTCCCCTTTCCCCCATCCGCTGCAGCCTTTGAGTCTACTCTCTCCCAACACAAATTCTACTCCTCACACTTCTCCCCCGTCCTCCTCAGCACTTTGATGGTGGCGCCAGCCGAGCAGCAGTTTGTGGGTGAGTAACTGTGACACATAAATCCGAGGTTTGCAAAACTTATGCAGTTTCCGTGAGTTGAAGTAGTGTGTCAAAATGTCCTTCATCACATTAGCTGCTTTTATCAACATGCCTGGATAAATTACTGATTAGGTTGAAAACGTTTGGTGTGTTCATAAACTTGAATAAATGTATAAATGAACTCAAACCAGTTGAATGGCATTTACAAATGATCTCCGAGCAAAACAAACAAACAATTAGAAACAACTCTTTAAAAACAAAGAAGGGTTTAAAGGTTTTTAAAAAATTGTATCACACCAAAACAACAACAACAAAAAAAAATTAGAAAGCTTTTAAGCTTTCAAACACGCGAGCTCTTTAAGTCAAGTTGATTTTTCGATCGAAAAACCTGCCTATCCGCTGCATTTTAGGATGCAGTCACGCAAACGCCAGTTCTAACTTGCGTGATTCATTGCAGGTAATTTCTCCATCGCCGATATGGGTTCCGACTGAAACTCAAAACCCTTGAATGAAAAGCAAAAAAACATAAATTTTTCGCTAAAAAGAGCGGAGTAACTAGAAAAATACAGTATTCGCTACTGGTTGAATAAAGCGAATCACATAAATATCAAGAAAAAAATTCTTCGAAAGACAACTTCAAATAAAGAAGGTAAAAAGAGGCTGACATGCATTAGATCACGCGTATCATGCAGATATAAACACCACACAGTGTGTCTTATATCTAATATATGCTGTACGTTTAAAAACCTTGAAAACGAATAAAACCATTCATATAAATATCAACAATAACAGAAAATCTTTAAAACAACATTACAAAAGAAAATAAAAAAAGACTAAAAAGGGGCATGCATTAGATCACGCCTAACAGATGCTGTTCGTTTTAAAATCCTAAAATCCCAACTTAATGTGAAAAAAGAAAATAAGATTCAAGATGAGGCCAAGAAACATTTGAATTGCATTAAATTTTGAATACTTAAAAGCCGTGAAATTAGCATGCCGTGATAATATTCAATTAACTATCCGCGCCAAAGGGCAAGTTTTCATTTTGCCGTCAATTATTTCACTCGATGGCTTTACCGATCCTTTTAAAAATTCCATTCTAGCTTGTAGAAGTTATTATATAATTACTTTACATTTCCATTTTGTTTTCTGAGCTCTTGAAAGTGTGCGAGTAAAGTTTTTACATCAAGAGCCAAAATAAGGTTATTTTGTTGTGCAAACATTCAATTCGTTTGTGTCACACAACTTTGTCGGGCCAACGGTACACGGATGAAAATGCATGAACAAAATGGACACAATTCTTGCTAAATGGAAAATATCTTCAAAGTGGGGTCCGGCCGAAAAGTTCTTTGGCTACTAGCCGTTTTCAAAAGCAGAAGCTTGCTGCAAAAAACATTGCGTGACTGACGAAATGGCTTTTCATGTACAAAAAGTCGAACGCTTCAATAACACAAAAATAGATATATTTCTAGCCTGCGAATACAGCCGTCTCTCATTCGCGTCCCGCAACGAAGAGCGAAACGCCAAGAGAGACGTCTGCGATTCACGGCCAGAAATTCCATACTGATGACGTTAACCGCTAATTAGATTTCCGCACACCACACGCAGTTGGTCTTGCATAATTATACTTTCGTTCTCAGCCGCTCATTACTTGCTTGATCACAAACACTTTCAAGGCAGTCAAGGACACGTTTACAGCGGATAACGTCATCGCGAAAATTAGGAATCCCTAAACGAGTTGTAAAATTTGGAAAAATAAGCTTTTAAATCGCTAAATGACATTGATTGTTTTGGAACATGAGCGCATCTCTCGGAGGTATTGGGCCATAAATATACTGCAACGATCATTACAATTCTACTGAACGACACTTGGTTTCCTCTTACCCTGTTCTTCGTCAAATTCTGTTTTTCTGTAGCATTTATTCTTTGGTTATGAATGGTTCAGGTTATCTGTATTTCACATTTTTGTTGCTTGTTCGTTTTGCCGGCTGCCTTTATGTCAACATTAAATGTTAGGTGTCAAAATTGATCTATTTTTAACGGCCGCAGTGGCATGTCCTTTCTGTACTTTGAGGTCGTTTGTGTGGTTCATAAAGCAGTTTCTTTTGTCTTCCATTTACATATGAAGCGAGAAATTATAGAAATTGTAAGGTAAAGCTTGAGAGTAGCTTCACGATCCTTACCTCGGTCAACTTTTAGTCCGCAATAACATCCGGTTTTTTACCGTTCGTGTAGTCACATGTGTGGTATAAATGAAGTGTTATATTTCGCATATATTATGTAAATTAGCTAGCTGACCAATCAGCGCTCCTGTCCGGATTCTGGACAGATTTACGTCATCAGTATGGAATTTCTGGCCGTGAATCGCAGACGTCTCTCTTGGCGTTTCGCTCTTCGTTGCGGGACGCGAATGAGAGACGGCTGTATTCGCAGGCTAATATATTTCACGCTTAACAGGAATCAGGGTATTATATAAAATTTTAAATAGGAGAGTGATCAAATAGCTCCTGCTGAGTAAACATCAAAAGTGCGTGATTTGAATCCTGACCAAGAAAGCGGCCGAGTGAACTACTAACTCAATAAAGACAAATAAATACGGTGCCTCAATCTATAAATAGATGTTATTTGTTTCAAAAGCCTGAAAACCCCAACTTAACGTGAAGAAATAAATGAAACATGAAAAAAAAGTTTCAGATAAATTTTTATTCAAGATGGGGAATAAAGAAAAAGAAAATTTCAAAACCGTGAAATTTTGTAGCCGTGCTAGAATTTAATTACATGCAATTACCTGCACCAAGATTTCATTTTGTAGTCCATTTGTTTTACTTGCTGGCTTTACGGATACTTTCAAAAATTCCATCATAGTTCGTAGAAATATTTTACATTTCCGTTTTGTTTTCTGAAGTCTTGGGAAGTGTGTAAGTATAGCTTTTAGATCAAGAACCAAAATAAGATTATTTCGCTGTGCAAACATTTAATCGTCTCTGACACGCGACTTTGCCGGCTCAGCTGTACACGGATGAAAATGGACACAATCTTTTTTATTAAATGGAGAGCATCTTCAAAGTATGCCGGCTCAAAAATTCTCTGCCTACCAGCCCTTTGTTTAAAAGCAGTTATGCGTGAAGCTTGCTGCAAAATCATTGCGTGACTGACGTAGCAGTTTTCAATAATAACAAAAATTATTATCGGACGTACCACCATTACTTGGACCTGTCAAAAAAAAAATCACCGGTTTCGCAAACCAGTATTCAAGCGCTTGAATAACACAAAAAAAATATATTTCACGCTTAAGAGAATTGAGGGTATTAGATAAAATCTAATATAGGAGAGTGATTTAATAGCTCCTGCCGAGTAGACCAAGAAATGTTTCGAAAAGTATTTGAATTTCGAAAGTTTTGAAGCCGTAAAAATTGTGCGTGCCTGAGCCGTGGAATTTATTAATTGGTATTGCGTTCACAATAATAGTTTGGACATGGCAAAGAAAGCAATATTTTGCAATGCGAATCTCCAGTACTCGCTCCAAGTCAAGACTTAAATGCCGGACACATATATATATATATATATTTCGCGTTTAACAGAGCATAGAGTACTCGTAAAATTAGACGGGAATGATTTTGTAACACAGCTTCCAGGGAGTGAACATTAAAACTTGTACGATTTGAACGTAATATTTCGCAAGTAATGAAAACTTGCGTGACCGTGACCAAGGGATCGGCTGGGCCGCGAGGTTCTGGAACGAACGATTTACCGACAAAAAAAAAAAAAACGACAAAATCTGACACAGATTATGAATCGGGCCCAGTCCCCGCCCGATTAATAAGCATTTATGTTGTCTAACAGTTTTCTTCAACATCAAAGTATGAGTAAACTCTCATTTTTCAGGGTAGTCAGCTGTGTTACTAGCCCCCGGGCCAGTGATTCCTAAAATCTGTTACCCTAAAATGTAACTTTATAGCCCAGGTCTGTTTTCTTCTTGGGCTTTACTGCAACCTCAATTTCTTTGGCCGTACAACATTATGTAATTAACAGAAAGACTTTAAGGGAATATTTTTAAAATGAATTACAACAGGTATGTCTAATTTGTATTGCTGGGTTAAAACATTTTATAACAACATTGATGTACATGTAAGCAATTAAATTGGTGACCATGTTTAGCAAGAATGTGGGCAGATCTGAAAATCTTTTCCATTGGTCTGTATACAACATGTAGTATGTTAGCTCAATTTTGTCAGCATCTTCCACCATATCTTCAGACTTCCTTGTGGTATCAAACCTCAGTCGATTCTGCTTGCGATTTTCTGATCATCCAGGGGCCTTTATGAGAACCCACTCTTCAATCTGACAGTTGGTTTGAAAAAAGAAATCACTATTGATCAATAGGCTATTAAAACTGGACGTTAACCTGCTAACCTATTAATGTCTTAGTCTGACATGTACATGTGATTTATTAAAAAAGGTAAGTTTGCTTAGAATATAATTTCTAAGATAAGTGAGCACTGCAAACATGGCTAACTTTTGCTAAAATACTAAAAAC
The DNA here is from genome assembly GCF_052425735.1 of Oculina patagonica. NCBI lineage: Eukaryota > Metazoa > Cnidaria > Anthozoa > Scleractinia > Oculinidae > Oculina > Oculina patagonica. The sequence goes on from NC_135765.1 coordinate 22,407,198, forward strand.
CTTAAAAAAACAATTTCCATTTTATTTTACTGAGTTTTGTTTTTGTTTTCAGTTCTACCTCAGCAAAGAACAAGGAGGCATTTGCAATTGTCTCAGATGCCATCAAAAATGATTATGGAGGAGTTGACAATTGCCCTTGGTCTCCTGCACAGCTTAGAGGTGAATATCCATTATTTTTTCTTCAAGTTTATTTAAAACTTACAATACTTACATGTAAAGAGTGAAAACACATTATACACCTTTCACACTTAAATATTGTTTTGACATGCTTGTGTTGTGAAGTGACATTCTTGAATCTTTGGTCCAGATTAAATTCTAAATCCCTTTCGTTTGTTTTTCAAGTTTAAAACAAAGGGCTATAGAGAGAGATGCATTTAACATTGTTATCCAGTCATTGATAGGTAGCAATTCAAGAAAATACAGTTTTAAAGTTGCATGTTTATTTGTGCAGGTGCCTTTTCCACCTACTTGCGAAGTTTGAAGGATGGGCAAAAAAGGAGAAGGGTTTCAGGAAAGGTGGAACACAAGATTGTTTGTAGAAGGCAGGGGCGATTAAGAGAGGTAGGTAACCAAATACAGGACATACATGTATATGAAGTGTGTTGTTTAGAAAATTGTAAAAAGACACTTAACAATAACATCATTCTGAAATATTTGATGGCTGTTTGAAAAAGAAATGTTGAGGGAAATAGGTGGGAGGCAGAAAAAATAACCACACGAGGACTTGATTTTTCTGGCTTTGAAGGCTGTGTTTGGTTTGACCTTTTTTAACGTGACCCAAATTTTCTGCCGGTGATCAAAAACATTTGCCTGCGGGAAACTGTAGCAACCATTGCTTGCATCTAAACATGAACATGTGCCACCAAAACATGATCTAGTTGGGTATAAACATGAGTTGACATAATTGGTTGTCAAACACTTAAGAAGGACTTTAAATAAAAACCGCGCTTGCACTGGCAGAAAATTGAAAAATCAAATTCCTTCATTTTTTTGCTCATTAATAGCTTTTAGGTAGATAAGAAACCTGATGTATTTTGTCCCCCCCAGAAGTCTTCTAATTTCGAGAAAAAAACCAAAGTCAGTTTTCGTGATCGGAGCCTCAAAGTGACACAATTTTCAACCCGAAATTCGCTATCGTTAACTCTCGTCGCGTTCACAAACAAAGCCACATTGAGAACTTTGGATGCTTTCTATTAACAGAGACACTCTTTTCCATTCGCTAAAATATAATTTCAGGGCTTAAGCAAAACTCTTCGAACTGAAATAATTAAAAAGGTGGGGAATACTTTTCACGATACTAGAAAGTCGAATTAAACGGCAGTTTTCAACGGAATTATTTAATATGTGGTATAACTCCAAATTTTCTCAATTGTCGTTTAAACACACATGCAAATGTTTATCTAAGACATACCTGAGAATTGGCTCGGGTTGTTGAAGGCAGCATATTTACCAATGCATCGTAGTCCCACAAAATGTTGTGATATCGATCAAAATAGCCTAACTGCAGCTAACTGACAGCTAAACATTTCTTGGTTCCAAAATACAACAAAGCAATTGTTAAGCGCGAAATTCCTTTTGCATCTTCATCCTTAGCAATTTTCCTTTATCGTGGTTCTTTTCTCTTGACGAAAGTGTGTACAGAACTCCAGAACGATCAATTTGCTTCCTCAAACTGCGTTGGCAGTGCTGGAGAATTGTTTTGCGTTATTTTAACTCCGTGACATTCTCGACCCCAGAGCTCTTACTGCGCAGACTCACTTACGTCACAATATCGTGTTTCATGTCACGTGTATTATGTCACGTAAGTCACAAATCTAATCTTGTGACAAAATGGCGAAGAGGTTTTGCGATCAAAATGGACCTTAATTGACCCAGGTTGGCTTTTTTATCTCACTCTTTCGTTGAAAAGGGAATTTTGCAATGGAACATTCGGCAAGAAGAAGGAAAGACGAGCATTTGGGGTTAAAACATTCATTATCGTGGCGTTTGGCAATTAGAAGTATTTACACAGTTTACGGTCATGCTGTGAAAATTTGCCGAAGTTTGATGCCCTCTAAGTGAGAATCTTTCCAATAACCCGAGCCAATTCTCAGGTATGTTTAATAAGAATATCTGTATGCACGTTTGAGCAAGAATTGAAAAAAATTAATGTTATACCTCATGCTAAATACTGCCGTTGAAAATTACTATTTCATTCAAATTTTTGTTATCGTAAAAAGCATTCCTCGTCAGTTCATTTTTTTCAGTTGGAAGAGTTGCGCTAAAGCCCTGAAATTATATTCTAGCGAGAGAAAAAGAGTTTTTATGTTGGTAGGAAGTGACCAAATTTCTCTGCGCGGTTTTGTAAGCGAACGCGAGAAGTGTTCATAATAGCTAATTTCGGGTTTAAAAGTTAGGAAATTTGTGACTTCGACCACCGAAATCGATTTTCTTTGTTTTCTTAAAATTAGAAGACCTCTAGGGGAAACAAACTACATCAGGTTTCTTATCTACCTTACAGCTAATAATGACCAAAGAAAGAAGAAAAATCGATTTTCCAATTTCTGCCAGGAAATCAAATTCTTGCTCGGCCGTTCGTAAAAGTCACTCTTAAGGTTTAGCAGACCGTAAAGCAAACTTTCATGCTCAAAATGTTCACATAAACATCGAGTAGGGAGGGGGGGGGGGGGAGGGGGACTTTACACTAGAAGAAATTCAAGTGAACCCTGCTGCATATCAACAAAGATCATGATCAATTTTTCGGAAGAAGTCTCCATATCCAATCTTTTCACCATTTCAAAACCAGGATGTGTTGAACTTTTGGTGCAAAAGTTCCCTTTAGGGTCTGCTAAACTTCAAACATTTGAAGACCAATCATGCTATGTTTTATGCCCAATTAGATCATGTTTCCGCGTCACAAGTTCATGCTTAGATGCAAGTACATCCCTGTTCAGGTTTAAAAGGAAACTAGTCTTATTTGATGTAAATTTATGTACTTATTGCCTAAATCTTGTTTGTGAAACTAAGTAAATGTATTTTATGAAGCACATTTTTTGCTTATGTAAGCAAAAGGGCAAGTATAAACATACTGTATTTTCTTGATTAAACGCGCCTAGCGTTTATTCAAACTTGCCTTGTTTTCATTTTAAAATCACTCTTAACTTGTTATTGGACATATTTAAAGCAGGTTGTTGATGTTTGTAAAAAAACATTCAAAAGAAAAAAATGTTTGCAAATTTATCAATCTCTCTGTCTTTTTTCCAGAAAATTGCTCGACGAGTTTCCGCAATCGACAAAATGGATTGGGAGGAATCTAAGAAGGCGCGGTGTAAAAAGTTCATGACGGTAGAATACACAAGTTCTGATGAGAGCGAACTCTCAGAAGATGAAGATGGAGGAGATGTTAAGCGATTTGTGACAAAAAGGCTGGCTTGGGAGGGACCCAAGTTAAGAGAACTGAAGGACCATCTGGACCTTACGTACAAAAGATCATTAACCCCTCATGTGAGGAATTTTCAAACTCAACGTGTTTTTGGTAATAAGTTATCTACAAGGGGCCCCCCTCCATGTGCCCCAAAATGGACCTTAAAAAGCAGTGCTAATCCAGTGGCTGCCAGCACTCCTGTAAGGGGAGGACACTGATCAGGAGGAGTTGGTATAAAAGGGCTGGCATTCTTACATTGTCTATTACATATTCTGTTTAAGGCATAACTATGAACAAGTGTGCCTTGATTGTTGGTTAGCTGTATAGGTTTCTAGTGTTTTTAACCAAAATTTCTTAAAAGAAATTTTTCTTTTTATAATTTAGTTTTTGGAAGGTGTTCTCATGAGTCATGTGTTTATGCTATTATTCGACAATTTTGGATGTGAATAGCCAGCCCTTTTCATACCAGATCTCGTTTTTAGTGTCTTCTGCAATTTTAAAAGGAATCATTGGCAATGAGGAGAATCGGTCATTGCATTGACAGTGGCTGAGCTAAATCACTGTTAATATTGACAAACAAGAATTTAGGAGCAAGTCAGGTTAGGGTTGTATGCTTTTATACGGTCAACTTATGTTAGTTACAATATCAAAAATTCGGCACTGTTTATTAATGTTGCCAATGGTTCTCTATAATATGAAAAGAAAAATTAGCCTAAGAAATCATCCTAAAAAAGGACTGTAAAAACGTTGTTATTGTTGCAAAGTATTTTAAGCATGAATTTACATTTATTTACAATCGAAAGTTAGGTAACTAGTTAAACACGCCATGTGCGTTCAGGATCCGAAAATTTTTAAGATGTTTATTGTTACAGTTAGAACTTTTGTTCCTATCCAAAAGAAGAAGAATAGGTGTATTCATTCCCCGTTGTTTTTGTTCATTGTACCATAATTTGTAAACGAAAAAGACGACTTTAAAAGCATTGGTAAAGGGAACGAGTGAGACACGATTAAATTTATTTAAAAAAGTATTTTTTAATATTATATTTGATGAGATATTTATTTCTGTTCTTGTCCTGTATATACAAATAAAGCTTCAGAATAAAATAAATTGAAAGATATTAGCATGTGTTGTGTCCTTGTTGGGGGTGGTCAGTTATTTATACGCTAATGGTGGATTTCCACTGACGCGTAATTTTTTACTTTGCGTTTTGTTTTGTGTAAAAAAGTAAGAAACAATGTATGAACGACTTGCGTTACGTGTATCGTTTCGCAAAAAGAAGGGCGTTTGTTTGTCTCAAAACCTGCATTTTGAGCAGTCATAATCAAAAAAGAAGAAACGAAGATACAAAGGGGCAAATGGGCCTTTTTTTTAAAAAAACTGCCCATTTACGATAGTTTAATGACGCATAAAGATCGCCTTTCTGATCGCTTAACATTCGCCGTAAAATACCGTACACGATGTCTTTACGATTTTTTACAACATGTGTAAAGAAAGCGTTTATAGTCTACCTACATACTCTTTACGCACTATAGTTTTCAATGCGTAAATACGTTCTGTACAAAAGTGTAAAGAGGTTTGTTAAGATTCGTAAACAGGATCTTAACGCTTTCTTTACGGCACCTTAACGGAATCGTAAATTTAAGATTTCATGCTGTGGCAGGACGCGTGTCACATATATCAACCTTGTAAATGGCCCAGCTCACCACGGGTCTCTCGTAGCTCAGTTGGTAGAGCGCCCAACAGGTATCTGGGAGGTCATGGGTTCGATTCCCGTTGGGGACTCAGAACTTTTCTTTTTCCCATGCTCGCGTCATTGTTGAAAAATTCATCTTCATTATTTATCACCGAGCTTAATATTTACCATCTTTACTATTTACATCACATTTGATGATTTCGACATTGCTGATCCTAGCAGTATGCAGGACGCGTGTCACATATCAACCTAGTACTTGCCCCAGCTCACGACGAGACTCTCGTAGCTCAGTTGGTTCAAGCGCCCAACCGGTATCTGGGAGGCCATGGGTTCAATTCCCGTCGGGGACGCAGAATTTTGTTTTGTCCCATGCTCGTGTCATTTTTGAAAAATTCGTCTTCATAATTTATCACCGAGCTTAAAATTTACCGTCTTTATTATTTACAACACACTTGATGATTTCGACATTGCTGATCCTAGCAGTATGCAGAACGCGTGTCACATATCAACCAAGTAAATGGCCCAGCTCACCATAGCCTCCCACGCAGTCGTGAAACACGATCGCCCCTAAGAACGACTGCGTGGGAGGCTAAGCTCACCACGAGTCTCTCGTAGCTCAGTTGGTTAGAGCGCCCAAGCGGTATCTGGGAGACCATGGGTTCGATTCCCGTTGGGGACTCAGAACTTCTCTTTGTCCCATGCTCGTGTTATTGCTGAAAAATTCATCTTTATTATTTATCACCCAGATTAAAATTTACCATCTTTTTTATTTACAACACACTTGATGATTTTGACATTGCTGATCCTAGCAGTATGCAGGACGCGTGTCACATATCAACCTGGTAAATGGCCCAGCTCACCATAGCCTCCCACGCAGTCGTGAAACACGATCGCCCCTAACAACTACTGCGTGGGAGGCTAAGCTCACCACGAGTCTCTCGTAGCTCTGCTGGTTAGAGCGCCCAACCGGTATCTGGGAGACCATGGGTTCGATTCCCGTCGGGAACTCAGAACTTTTCTTTGTCCTATGCTTATTTGGGAGACCATATCTGGGAGACTATGGGTTCGATTCCCGTCGGGGAGTCAGAACTTCTCTTTGTCCCATGCTCGTGTCATTGTTGAAAAATTCATCTTTATTATTTATCACCCAGCTTAAAATTTACCATCTTTTTTATTTACAACACACTTGATGATTTCGACATTGCTGATCCTAGCAGTATGCAGGACGCGTGTCACATATCAACCTAGTAAATGGTCCAGCTCACCACGGGTCTCTCGTAGCTCAGTTGGTTAGAGCGCCCAACCGGTATCTGGGAGGCCATGGGTTCGATTCCCGTTATGGACTCAAATTTTTCTTTGTCCCATGCTCGTGTCATTGTTGAAAAATTCGTCTTCATTATTTATCGCCGAGCTTAAAATTTACCATTTTTATTATTTACAATGCTCAAACTGGTCCTAAAAGACAAAAATGATTCTATCGGCATAGAAAACTGTGAAACTCACCAGTAAGTAAAAACAAAGATTGAACGGCCAAGACCACAAAAACCCTCAAAACAAGGTAGAGCAGGAAAACTTTTGCTCTAAAACAAAGAAAAATTTTACAAGTTCCTAAAAGACAAAAATGAATCTATCGGCATAGAAAACTGCGAAACTCACCAGTAAGTAAAAACAAAGATTGAACGGCCAAGACCACAAAAACCCTCAAAACAAGGTAGAGCAGGAAAACTTTTGCTTTAAAACAAAGAAAAATTTTACAAGTTTTTTTGCAGCGAGGTTATTACACAATTTCCTTACTGCGGGTGTTTGATTAGCGAAAGGTCTTCTTTTATAAACGACTTTTGTTTTCTACAAACAATACAATCTTTTATTGACGACTTCCTTGAAAGGGCCTTCTACTGACAATATGTTAAAATATTAAAAAAGTGCACACATTTCGTACAATTTTTATTAAAAATACAAAGAGGAAAAGCCGCCACGATTCAACTGTGACTGAGAAAAGATCTAAATTAGGAAAAAACTAGAAGGAACCGACAAAATGGCCATATATTACAATGCAACGAAGTCGTTTACATTTGTTTTGCGCAATGAGATTAACATATTTATGTAATTTGTCCAGGAAAATACAAGACATTTTCGCCCTCGTTCTTTGACCTGGAGTCAAGAAAATAATCATAAACATACCAACTGTACTACAGCATCTCTCTTGGTGATTTTAAATGCGGTATTTTACCATAAACAATGGCTATTGTGTTAGTCCACACGCCCAACAAGCGACAAATTACAACAGAACATCTAATACGCACTCGAAGCGTTTCTCGCCATCTTAGATTACATTCTTCTTGGCCTAGTGCCAGTCCCCTATCGTTCTATAATAACTTATTCAAGTTCTCTTCATTTCTCCCTCTCTGAAAAAAGATGTTGTCCTCAACATGAACGAATAGACAATAGTCTCTTCTAGGTTATCTCATATAACAGTTCTTTGTACACTTGTATCTCATCCTAGGGTGAACAAAAGTATTCTGGTTGATCAGGCCAGAATAACAACTTATGTTGCACTCAGATGTCACTGTTCTTTCTTTGCAGCAATATTACTTTCTAATACCTAACGCCTTTATCTATAGCACGACTTGACTTCCTTGTACAAAGAATATTCCGAGATAGAGAAAAATAATTCTCTTCATGAAACGAGATTGAACCTCTACACACAAGCAAAACGTTGTACGAAATTATACAATACCAAAAGGAAACATTTAACAGTCTTATCTAGGATGAACTTACCTTCAATGCAAATCAGGTCCTTTCTTCTCAAGTTAATTTCTAAGCGCCTGCTAGTAACACCACATAGGCACAGGATACAATGGCTGTGATGATACTGGAAAAGGTGCAAAATAGCTATAGGGCTGCAGAACAGGTTGTAGCATCCATGATACTGTGACAGGTTGTCACAACTGCTGTGGGTACGATACTGTGACGCCTTGAATTCCTGCTGTAGAACTTGGTTGGAAGGAGCCTCATCATCTACTGTACCAACTGGTTGCTCGGGGTCTTCTTGTTCTCCCTCTGAGTCTGGCCTATCAACTTGACAAGGGTCAATGTCCTCTTCAACTACATGTGACTCTGGGACAATGCCATAATCATCTTCACATTGATTTCTTGTAGACTCGTAAAGTTCTTGGAGCTTATCAGATGTGAGACTAAGAATGTCCTCATCAGTAGTTCCGGTTGTCTCTTCTTGTGAAGCCTGCTGCATGTTGGCCCTCCTAGATACTGTACGGCGACTCTTTGAAGACATATGTGGGGTCTCAACCGGCAAGTAAGAATAGCATGTTGCGATGGCAAACTTTTGACCTTCCATTTCCACTCTCTGGCTTTACTTCATAAACTGGCATATCCTTCCTCAACTGAGTTACAACATAGATTTCTTGCTCCCAATAAGGTCGTAGCTTTCCTGGGCCTCCACGCTTAGTCATGTTTCGTACAAGAAAACGATCTCCTTCACACAGCGCAGTGTTTCTGACTTTCTTGTCATACTGTTGTTTCCCCATGTCTGCACTTTTCTTTGCATGGGCAGAGGCCATATCTGTAGAAAATCCCTCTGGAGGTTTCAAGCCAAACATTAGATAGAAAGGGGAAAATCCTGTCGGGTACAGTTGTATGCATGAACTACCTTATTGAGATGGTCACGCCAGCGGGATTTCTGCTTCTCCGGTAAAGCTCTCAGCATGGATAAATGCGTCCTGTTGAACCTTTCGACCTGCCCATTACCTTGCGGATGATAGGGTGTTGTCCGTGAATGTTTAATCCCACTCAGTTTCTCAAGGTTGTAAAAGAGCTTGTTTTCGAATTCTCCACCTTGATCATGATGGATGGTTTCTGGAAATCCAAATCTCATGATGAAGTCATTATACAATTTATCAGCAGCAGTCTTCGCAGACTTATCACGTGTACCATACGCTTGAGCAAATCTGGTGTAGTGATCCATGATCACCAATATATACTGGTATCCGCCCGAGCTTGGTTCGAGACGAACAAAATCCACGGAAACAAGTTGGAGAGGTGCTGTAGAAACAATATGTTGAAGTGGTGCATTAACGTGAGTCGCAGATTTTCTTTGCTTAAGGCAATGGCACACTTTTGTGACATAATGGGTAATGTCTGCCCTCATAAATGGCCAAAAGAGACGTTCTCTAGCTAGTTCCACTACGCTTCCGACTTGCATAAAATGCAAGACACGACCAATTGTCAGATCTTCATGTTGAGCTGCGATAAGTTCACTATGTGGCGTAGTTGGAACGCTAACACACTCTTCCTTCGATTCCTTCCTTCGATATCAGGCACTGCTGTTAGTGATGACAACCAAGCGGTCTGAACAGTGTTAGTTTCATGGATTGAGGAAGTGACAGCATCCAGAACATCTTGACTAGCTACTTCTGAACAACTTTCCATATATTCCTCAAAGCTGATTGGCATTCGGGACAGGGTGTCAGCATCCGCATTGGCTTTACCTGGTCGATACTTGACTTCAAAGTGGATATCGGCCAATTCATTAACCCACCTCAAACCTGTGGCATTGAGCTTCGCTGATGTTAGAATATATTTCAAAGGGTTGTTATCCGTGAAAACAGTAAACTTTGGAGAGTAGTACAGGTAATCACGGAAATGGTCAGTCACTACCCATTTTAGAGCCAGAAACTCAAGCTTGCCTGCATGGAGGTGATACTTTTTTCGGCCGGTGGCAGTGCTCGTGAAGCATAAGCAATTACTCTCATGACCTCATCCTGGTTTTGGTACAACACTGCCCCAAAACCATTTTTACTTGCATCAGTGTGAAGAGTGAATGGTTTTGAGAAATCTGGGTAAGCCATAACAGGTGAATGACTGAGGTGTCTCACAAACTCTTGAAGGGCGAGTTGCTGTTACCTACCCCAACAGATCGGTGTCTTTGAGGGTGGCTGACCATCCTTCCCAGTGCTAGTTAGGAGATCATAAATTGGTTTCGCAATTTTGGCAAAGTTCTTAATGTACCTTCGGTAGTAACGTAATATTCCAGCAAGCTGCCTGACTTCACCAACAGTTCTAGGTGACACTTCCTTTAACTTCGCGATAGCCTAAACACACCCTGGGTCCATCCGGTAACAATCACCTGACACAACTCTTCCTAGAAACTGGACCTCACGTTTAAGCAAACTACATTTACGCGGCTTCAACTTCACTCCATGTTCCCGCAACTTTCTTAACACTGTCCTCAGATGCTCAACATGATCCTCAAAGGTCCTGCTAAATACTATGATGTCATAGTATTTTTATATCCTTCAGGTTAATCTCCATTTCCAGATCAGGATGCAACCAATATCTTCTTCACTAGATGCAAATGACTCATACTCTTCCCTCAGCATTGTCTCAGCTGCAATTTGCTGATCATGGTTTAAGCCACTAAGGTCAATTGCCGGGAGATGGTTTCTGTTTTCTCCATCTTGCTGCCCAGAAGGAGTTGATCTTGCTGGCCCTTAAGGCTCGTGCTCCCTAAGATATTGTTGGTCGGTCTGGATACTGCATTCACTCAGCCTCACGTCTGCTACAGTCACTGATTTCACTGCCTGAAGAACTCCTAATGAGATGCGGCTCTTAAGTGTGATGTCATGATCTGTCCCATTGTACACAGCAACTTGTACACGGGAGATTTTTCCTGGTTTGATGTTTAACAAAGTCTCATTAACTTCTAAGCGCTCTGGCAACAACTGTGCTAGTTTGTTGCACTCAAACAACACTGGTGTTTGCCTGTACACAAGTCCTGTATTTGCGCGACAACTGACAGCAACTGTGCTATCCTTAGGTATGACCACATCTTTTCTTCCAGTTCTCACTTTACAAATGGCATCTGAACTTGAACTCTGAATAAAGTTCACCAAGGCATCTAATTTTGTCTTATCTTTTCCAGGGAAACTCTTGTAAATAATTGGCTTTGGATTCTGTCCTGGCTTACCAGCTCTTCAATGACATTGTATCCAAGAATAGGACAGTCTAACTTTTCTGATGTTACAAGGAAAGGCACTAACAGTTCTTCTTGACTACTTTCACTGCTGAGAGAGGTTAACTTCACTCTGACCTCCACCCACCCAATGTAAGGTACCTTGGTCCCATTTACTGCTGTTAAATTTAGATTTGTATCCAAGAGCTCTGACAACTGTCTAATAGCTACTTGTCTAAGTTGCTAAAGTAATTCGACTTCGGCTTCTTTCAACTTGCCAATTCCTTCGTCGAGTTGCTGAACGATAAATTTCGCCACGAATAGTTTGCTCTTCCCTTCAATTTCGACTTTAAAGAACTCCGCAATTCGCTCGAGTAAACTCCAATCCGCGGCATAAATGTTAGACTGTATTTCAAGTTGAAGGTCTTCGGCCATTGTGTGTCCTGTGTCCGTAAAGAACGATGCGTAAAGAATGTTAAAGACGCGTAAAGTTTTAACCGCGGAACTGATCATCATAGTTTGAATTCTACTTTGATGGATAAATTCTCACTCCAATGAACTCTTCTCTTAGAAAGTAGTGAATTATATTCAAGACACGTAAGAACCGGATTTTGCGTAAATAAAGTTAAAGGTCCGTAAAGAACGGTGCGTAAAGAAACGTACAGAATGTTAAAGACGCGTAAAGTGTTAACAATGAAGCTGATCAAAATAACATTTATTCTACTTAAGACGGCTAATGTTTCACTTCTTTCAGTATTTTTCGCAATAGAAAGTAGTGAATTAGCTTGAATTATATCCATCTAGATCTTTATCCTTTACGAAAATTTAATATCCTTAACGCAGTCTTTACGCGTTTTCTGCGTTTACGCATCTTTACGGCACGCAAAACTTGTCCGTAAAGAACAGGCCATATATTTACGAATCTTTACGCAAGCGGTAAAAAAGCGTAAATTCATGTTTTCATGTTGTGTGCATACTGCTAGGATCAGCAATGTCGAATTTATCAAGTGTGTTGTAAATAATAAAGATGGTAAATTTTAAGCTCGGTGATAAATAATGAAGATGAATTTTTCAACAATGGCACGAGCATGGGACAAAGAAAAGTTCTGAGTTCCCGACGGAAATCGAACCCATGGTCTCCCAGATACCGGTTGGGCGCTCTAACCAACTGAGCTACGAGATACTCGTGGTGAGCTTAGCCTCCCACGCAGTAGTTGTTAGGGGCGATCGTGTTTCACGACTGCGTGGGAGGCTATGGTGAGCTGGGCCATTTACTAGGTTGATATGTGACACGCGTCCTGCATACTCCTAGGATCAGCAATGTCGAAATCATCAAGTGTGTTGTAAATAATAAAGATGGTTAATTACCAACGAGACAGCCGAGCCAAGAGGTGAAGCTGTCGAGGCGGCAGAATCATAGAACCGTGTGCGTATGACTGTATAGGCAGAGAAAATCTTAGTTCTGCGTAAGGGCCCTTTCTTACCATATTTGGGTGTAAGTAAACCCCATATTTGGGTTGTATCGTTCTTCCCAACTGGTTCCCAGTCTCTCACTCCTTGCTAGAGAGCAAATGACCAAAATGGCGTCCACGCGGCTCGCTGTTAAAATTTTCAATGTGGTCATTCATCCCTTCACCGATAAATACACCTTTAGGGAATTATAAATCGAAAGAGAATACGCTACAGAATATTCGACCGCCGAAAAAATGAACATCAAGGTCTTCAAAGCGATGAAATAATCTTTCGACTTTGGAGTCCTTTGATTTACGATCGAAGAGACTGACATGAAAATCAAAAGCGGACTGTTGACTTCAAATAGAGTTTTCTTGACTTATGAGAATGCTGAAGTCGGGTAAATGCTTCCTTTTAGTGTTGATTGTGTTTATAGTAATTGTTTGACCGATGATTTATTCCAAATTAAATACCGTTTATGTTTTATTTGGCACGCATTTTCGCTCCGCGTAGGAATAACATCAATACAAAACGACGCTCACTAAAATTACTGCATGTCATACACACAAGAAAGTCAAAAGTTTGTTGCTTCTAACGGCAAATGTAATGTTAACTTGAATAAAAATTTTGTCTCCAAATAATCCTTGAGCGTTCAAGTTTTGTTTTCTGTTCAAATTTTTCAAGTTTTGCGTAACTGAACATGACACTTCGCATGCGAAACTGAAATCTGACCCGTGCATTGCTGTCTCTGATTACCGAAAATTATTTTTAAAAAAGCATCTTAGCAGTTTTGATTTTGGGATTTGATTTATAAGAAGTTCTTTAAATGCAACTATCCCTTTTGTGGACGGAAACATTTTAACCATCGCGTGTTGTATTTTTAAATACAACACGCGATTAAACCTCATTTATTGCCTACATTTTGTGACATTTTAACGTTGAAAAGAATTTAAAGATTTGACAAGAGTTATCAATCTGTCAAACCCGTAGCCTGCGTAGCAGACATCTGTGTACGTTTTCTGGTGTCTTTAAAAGAGTGCGCCATCGCGAGAATACGCGCGCTGGAAACTACGGCGCCTGCTACGCAGGCTATCAAGCCTGTGTCATTTATGAACACCAGAGAAATAGCACTTTTTTCGCATATTACCTAAAATACAATTTACCATATTTTGGTCATTTCAAATATAGTTCTATCAAAACCATTCTGTTCTTATGAACAAACATGAGTATTTCGCTCGTTGGCACTTACCGATAGGTACAACTAGTTTTAAGCTCGGTGATAAATAATGAAGATGAATTTTTCAACAATGACACGATGCATGGGACAAAGAAAAATTCTGAGTCCCCAACGGGAATTGAACTCATGGCCACCCAGATACCGGTTGGGCGCTCTAACCAACTGAGCTACGAGAAACCCGTAGTGAGCTGGGCCATCACTAGGTTGATATGTGACACGCGTCCTCCATACTGCTAGGATCAGCAATGTCGAAATCTTCAAGTGTCTTGTAAATAATAAAGATGGTTAATTTTAAGCTCCGTGTTAAATAATGAAGATGAGTTTTTTGAACAATGACACGAGCATGGGACAAAGAAAAATTCTCAGTCCCCGACCGGAATCGAACCCATGGCCTTCCAGATTCCGGTTTGTCGCTCTAACCAACGGAGCTACGATAGACTCATGGTGAGCTGGGCCATTTACTAGGTTGATATATGTGACACGCGTCCTGCATACTGCTAGGATCAGCAATGCCGAATTCATCAAGTGTGTTTTAAATAATAAAGATGGTAAATTTTAAGCTCGGTGATAAATAATGAAGATGAATTTTTCAACAATGACACGAGCATGGAACAAAGAAAAGTTCTGAGTTCCCGACGGAAATCGAACCCATGGTCTCCCAGATACCGGTTGGGCGCTCTAACCAGCAGAGCTACGAGAGACTCGTGGTGAGCTTAGCCTCCCACGCAGTAGTTGTTAGGGGCGATCGTGTTTCACGACTGCGTGAGAGGCTATGGTGAGCTGGGCCATTTACTAGGTTGATATGTGACACGCGTCCTGCATACTGCTAGGATTAGCAATGTCGAAATCATCAAGTGTGTTGTAAATAATAAAGATGGTTAATTTTAAGCTTGGTGAAAAATAATGAAGATGATTTTTTTTCAACAATGACACGAGCATAGGAAAAAGAAAAATTCTGAGTCCCCAACGGGAATCGAACCCATGGCCTCCCAGATACCGGTTGGGCGCTCTAACCAACTGAGCTACGAGAGACCCGTGGTGAGCTGGGCCATTTACTAGGTCGATATATGTGACACGCGTCCTGCATACTGCTAGGATCAGCAATGTCGAAATCCTCAAGTGTGTTGTAAATAATAAAGATGGTAAATTTTAAGCTCGGTGATAAATAATGAAGATGAATTTTTCAACAATGACACGAGCATGGGACAAAGAAAAGTTCTGAGTTCCCGACGGGAATCGAACCCATGGTCTCCCAGATACCGGTTGGGCGCTCTAACCAACTGAGCTACGAGATACTCGTGGTGAGCTTAGCTTCCCACGCAGTCGTTCTTAGCAGCGATCGTGTTTCAGGACTGCCTGGGAGGCTATGGTGAGCTGGGCCATTTACAGTGGAACCCCGATGTAACGATCCTCAATATAACGATATTCCCGATATAACGATGAATATTCTATGTCCCGGCAAAAGTTACAGTAAAATGTATGGGACAAAACCCCGATAAAGCGATCTTCGATATAACGATATTCCCGATATAACGATGAGAATTTAGCGTACCGAACGGAAAATCTTCTACGATATAACGATATTATCAGTACACAGTCAATAATTTAAGCAAAACATCGAACTTAATCCAGTAGCATAACAGTAATCGAGTAATCTCTAAAGTTTCTGATAACAGCTTTGTACGATGGTATACAAAAATGATACTTTTTTCTAAACCTCTGTATCCAGTGAAAAAGTACATGTTACACGGCCAAATTCTGAGTCCCCGACGGGAATCGAACCCATGGTCTCCCAGATACCGGTTGGGCCTCTAACCAACAGAGCTACGAGAGACTCGTGGTGAGCTTAGCCTCCCACGCAGTCGTTCTTAGGAGCGATCGTGTTTCACGACTGCGTGGGAGGCTATGGTGAGCTGGGCCATTTACTATGTTGATATGTGACACGCGTCCTGCATACTGCTAGGATCAGCAATGTCGCAATAATCAAGTGTGGTGTAAATAATAAAGATGGTAAATTTTAACCTCGGTGATAAATAATGAAGATGAATTTTTCAACAATGACACGAGCATGGGACAAAGAAAAATTCTGAGTCCCCAATGGGAATCGAACCCATTGCCTCCCAGATACCGGTTGGCCG
The DNA here is from genome assembly GCF_052425735.1 of Oculina patagonica. NCBI lineage: Eukaryota > Metazoa > Cnidaria > Anthozoa > Scleractinia > Oculinidae > Oculina > Oculina patagonica. The sequence goes on from NC_135765.1 coordinate 22,423,090, forward strand.
CGCTGTAACCAACTGAGCTACGAGAGACCCGTAGTGAGCTGGGCCATTTACTAGGTTGATATGTGACACGCGTCATGCATACTGCTAGGATCAGCAATGTCGAAATCATCAAGTGTGTTGTAAATAATAAAGATGGTTAATTTTAAGCTTGGTGAAAAATAATGAAGATGATTTTTTTTCAACAATGACACGAGCATGGGACAAAGAAAAATTCTGAGTCCCCGACGGGAATCGAACACACGGCCACCCAGATACCGGTTGGGCGCTCTAACCAACTGAGCTACGAGAGACCGGTAGTGAGCTGGACCATTTACTAGGTTGATATGTGACACGCGTTCTGCATACTGCTAGGATCAGCAATGTCGAATTCATCAAGTGTGTTGTAAATAATTAAGATGGTAAATTTTAAGTTCGGTGATAAATAATGAAGATGAATTTTTCAACAATGACACGAGCATGGGACAAAGAAAAGTTCTGAGTTCCCGACGGGAATCGAACCCATGGTCTCCCAGATACTGGTTGGGCGCTCTAACCAACTGAGCTACGAGAGGCTCGTGGTGAGCTGGGCCACGTCCCATGCTCGTGTCATTGTTGAAAAATTCATCAGCATATATAGATAACACGCAAATAGTCGCTCTAATTTTTGCAGCCAGTGAGTTGATCAGTTATCTTCAGCTTGTATAGTGACTCAAATTTCCTTAAAGGTAAGTTCACCCTATTAGCTATTTGAAATGAAGCAGGAGCAACCGACAAAACCAATTTTACTATAGGTGTCGTAACACCGTGTTAACATTAATTTTGTGCGTTTTATAGGCTTATTTGTAAACGCTTAGAAAAATGTCATTTGTTCTAATTTTAAACTTTCGAAAATTTTAGGTAACGAAAAAATCATTACCTGAATTTACGAGCTACTGATGGCTTCTCGAAAATCGTCGCTGGCCTTTTTTTATACCTAAAAAGGCATTTGAGCTAAAGAAAAGTTTGAGCTATAGAAAACTCCAGTTTTTCAATAAATATGGGTTATTGATTAAGCGTGAGGTCAAGATGGCAGGATATTGGCCAAGTTCTTTTTTTGCGTGGTTATGAACCGAGACGATGTTGAGGTCCAAAACCACGCAAAAAAAAGAACGAGGCCAATATCCTGCCTTCTTGCGCGAACAAGCTTGGTCAATAAATGATTTCTTATATGACTTTTTTGAGTACTGAAAAGGAAGCCAGTTGCATGCACATTCAAAGGCGCACGCTAAAATCATTTCATTGGTTTAAAAGTTTAACGAGTGACTGTTAAATTCCTGAATGTATCGAGACGAAGTAAAACGATGCGACAACAGCAAAATTCACCTCTTTTTAACCCTCTAAATGATATTTAAATGGCTTAAATTGCGAATCAACGTTGGGTTTGAAGCCTTAAAACAAGAATGTCTATTTCATCTGGCCGCCAGCTTTTGATTATTGGACGTTTTGCAGAGAATTTGCTCGCTTCTGGCGCTTTAGTAGTGCAAACCTGCCGTCACGGTGTCACGACCTGAATATTGAAATTGTGATTGTTGAAAGTGTTTGGGACTTACAAATTCACGGGAAAAGCTTGAACTTTCCTACATCATTGATTTAAATGTTCGACCCGACCTTATTCTCGATTATTCGACGTGACCGTTGGAGGCTTCGGTGAAAAAATGAGCTGGGCCATTTACTAAGTTGATATGTGATGATATGTGACATAAATTTTAAGCTGGGTGATAAATCATGAAGATGAATTTTTCAACAATGACACGAGCATAGGAAAAAGAAAAATTCTGAGTCCCCAACGGGAATCGAACCCATGGCCTCCCAGATACCGGTTGGGCTCTCTAACCAACTGAGCTACGAGAGACCCGTGGTGAGCTGGGCCATTTACTAGGTCGATATATGTGACACGCGTCCTGCATACTGCTAGGATCAGCAATGTCGAAATCCTCAAGTGTGTTGTAAATAATAAAGATAGTAAATTTTAAGCTCGGTGATAAATAATGAAGATGAATTTTTCAACAATGACGCTAGCATGGGACAAAGAAAAGTTCTGAGTCCCCGACGGGAATCGAACCCATGGTCTCCCAGATACCGGTTGGGCGCTCTAACCAACTGAGCTACGAGATACTCGTGGTGAGCTTAGCTTCCCACGCAGTCGTTCTTAGCGGCGATCGTGTTTCACGACTGCGTGGGAGGCTATGGTGAGCTGGGCCATTTACAGTGGAACCCCGATGTAACGATCCCCGATATAACGATATTCCCGATATAACGATGAATATTCTATGTCCCGGCAAAAGTTACAGTAAAATGTATGGGACAAAACCCCGATAAAGCGATCTTCGATATAACTATACTCCCGATATAACGATGAGAATTTAGCCTACCGAACGGAAAATCTTCTACGATATAACGATATTATCAGTACACAGTCAACAATTTAAGCAAAACATCGAACTTAATCCAGTAGCATAACGGTAATCGAGTAATCTCTAAAGTTTCTGATAACAGCTTTGTACGATGGTATACAAAAATGATACTTTTTTCTAAACCTCTGTATCCAGTGAAAAAGTACATGTTACACGGCCAAATTCTGAGTCCCCGACGGGAATCGAACCCATGGTCTCCCAGATACCGGTTGGGCCTCTAACCAACAGAGCTACGAGAGACTCGTGGTGAGCTTAGCCTCCCACGCAGTCGTTCTTAGGAGCGATCGTGTTTCACGACTGCGTGGGAGGCTATGGTGAGCTGGGCCATTTACTATGTTGATATGTGACACGCGTCCTGCATACTGCTAGGATCAGCAATGTCGCAATAATCAAGTGTGGTGTAAATAATAAAGATGGTAAATTTTAACCTCGGTGATAAATAATGAAGATGAATTTTTCAACAATGACACGAGCATGGGTTAAAGAAAAGTTCTGAGTCCCCGACGGGGATCGAACCCATGTCCTCCCAGATACCGGTTGGGCGCTCTAACCAACTGAGCTACGAGCGACTCGTGGTGAGCTAGGCCATGTCCCATGCTCGTGTCATTGTTGAAAAATTCATCAGCATATATAAATAACACGCAAATAGTCGCTCTTATTTTTGCGGCCACTGGGTTGATCAGTTATCTTCAGCTTGTATAGTGACTCAAATTTCCTTAAAGGTAAGTTCACCCTATTAGCTATCTTGAAATGAAGCAGGAGCAACCAACGAAACAAATTTTACTATAGGTGTCGTAACACCGTTTTACGTTAATTTTGTGCGTTTTATAGGCTTATTTGTATCCGCTTAGAAAAATGTCATTTGTTGTAATTTAAAACTTTCGAAAAAATTTTTACCTGAATTTTCGAGCCACTGATGGCTTCTCGAAAATCGTAGCTGGCCTTTTTTTTTATACCTAAAACGGCATTTGAGCTAAAGAAAAGTTTGAGCTATAGAAAACTCCAGTTGTTAAAAAAATATGGGTTATGGACCAAACGTGAGGTCAAGATGGCAGGATATTGGCCAATTTTTTTTTTCACAATCTTTGCCAACCGAGTAGACGACAAGAAACAAATGATATCGACCATCGTGGTTTTGTTATCCTCCCTTACGCCAAAGGTTTTTCCGAAAGAATTGCAAACGTTCTTCGTGGCTTCAACATCAAGGTCGCCCATAAACCTATACGTACCATCTCGAACATACTGAAAAAAACAAAAGACAGGATCGAGAAAGAGGATACCAGAGGAATTGTATATAAGATCAAGTGTAACGATTGCGACTGTGTTTATGTTGGTCAGACATCACGCGCGCTTAAAACACGTATAAAAGAACACGCAAAGGCCATCGCAACATTGGATAAAAACTCTTTGTTGGCAAAACACCATATGCTTAACGACCATCAAATAGATTTGGAGAGCGTCGAAACAACGACTATTCTCACTGCATACATAATTAGCCCGTCACGCGGGAATGGCTTAAGTTCGTTAAATTCCGGCGTGTTGCACCTGCGCACTAGTGGCATGATGCATTGCGACCTTCGCTTCAAATATCACAGTTTCAGTCACCTCGTGGCCAGTTCAACGGAGTTCGGTGAAGTGACGTTTCAAAGCTTCTTTGCATATGACCGCCACCAGCCCATCTTCGCCGACGCTGAACCAGCTTTGCCGGCGGCCCCGCCGTAGTTGCTCCGGCCCCCGTGGTCGAACAAGAGGTACTTTTTCCGTTCTGTTCTTCATTTTCCGTCTTGTTAGGTTTTGGAATCGCGAGATGGGCCACGTTTTTGTCGTTTCCCTTGCTTATTCCGTTCCTACGTGCTTTCATGTCTGGCTCATTTTTCAAATGGTGTTTACTGCTCGCCACTTTCGGGTTAGGGATTTCACGCGGTTTTATGTCCGGGAAATTTAGCTTTTGGCCCGCTTCACCTTCTTAGTTTGGTTTTCCATTTTAATCGTTATTTTATTCTTGGTGCATGCAGCGCGATTGCCTTTGTTTTTTCTACCAATTATTGCTTATATTGTGTTATTAGTTCGCTGCTTGTCAGCTTTTACCCTCATGGGGCACGTTCTTTCATTTGGGATCGCTTATTTGCATATTTTTGTTTTTGAATTTTGTGTTTGCCCTTCTGTTGCGGTTTAAATGTCCATGTTTCCATGTAGTCTATGTTGCTATCCCATGGCGAGCGCGTGGGACCTGGAGAACCACAAATTTGCCCTCAAAAGTCAGTGGTCTTGAACCTTTGTATAACGTTTTAATGTTTTAAGTTTTATGCGTTCGTATGGCCCGGAGAGCCAGCAGCCTGGAGAGCTGTGAAATGTTTTTTGAGTATGGTCCGGAGAGCCAACAGCCTGGAGAGCTGTGAAATGTTTTTTGAGTATGGCCCGGAGAGCCAACAGCCTGGAGAGCTGTGAAATGTTTTTTGAGTATGGCCCGGAGAGCCAACAGCCTGGAGAGCTGTGAAATGTTTTTTGAGTATGGCCTGGAGAGCCAACAGCCTGGAGAGCTGTGAAATGTTTTTTGAGTATGGCCTGGAGAGCCAACAGCCTGGAGAGCTGTGAAATGTTTTTTGAGTATGGCCTGGAGAGCCAACAGCCTGGAGAGCTGTGAAATAGATTTTGAGTTCTCTATGTTTGTATGGCCTGAAGGGCCAACAGCCTGGAGGGCTGTGAATTTCTGTCTCAGTTCGCTATGCTTGCATGGCCTGGAGAGCTGGCTGCCCGGAGAGCTGTGACACAATTAAGTGAGTTCATTATGCTTGTACCGTTCGGAAAAGCCACCGTTTGAGAGAGTTTTTTGGTATACTCCGTGAGTGTTCTATGCTTGTGGTTCCAGAAGAGCCAGCGGCCAGGAGAGCCGCGGCATACTTTTCATTGCTGTTCTTTTTCAGTCGATTATGTGGGCATCTATCGGTAATGATTTCTTCGGTGCAGCATGCAACTCAGTTATTTAAAAGCTGCTTTTCGTCTTAAATACATATTATTTAATATTTGTTTTAACTTGTCTGTTTTTGCTTTGGGGTGGGACCTTTGCCCTGGCCCTGTTGACCTCGGGGGGACCTTCTCAGTGTCTCAATTTCGGACCTAGTTCGGAGCCTGGGGTCAACAAAGGGTTGGGTTCCCATTTACTTCTTTCGGGAATTTGTTTCGGCTTTCATGAAGTTTTAGGTAAATTCTCCTTTGTTCGCCACAAGACTAAGTGCGGCACAGTGGCACATCTCAAAAGGAAACGTTTCTCTCAGCTACATTCCACAGGGAGCCCCTCCCTTTGTTGGCCCCTTGCCTCCTCCGGAGCTAGTGGCGTCTCGACCAGGTTTAGGTAATCTGGTTTATTTGCGCTTGTGCGACCCGAGTCCCTTGAGAGATGGCAATGTAATAACCTGACTGTTTTGCAGGACTTTCTTGAGAAATTACCTTGTGCTGAAGTTGACATTTGAAAGTAATAAAAGTCGGAGTTCGCGTCATCCGCTCCTCCAAGCTATTCAAAGGCAAATTCAAGGACAGGTGTACAATTCCAATTATTCCAAGTTCTCCCAGCTCGTCTCCGATTCCGTAATGCTACGGGTGACCGCGGGATTATGGCTGTTTGGTGGTGTGGTACCCCAGCGATTAGTCGTCCCCGCAGGGCTCCGGCCCCGAGGAAGCACCTTAAAGTTCCCCGCGTAGTGAAAAAATTTGTGCATTCAGCGGGCTGTACCGGAAAAAATCTTGAAGTCAGTACTGTAAAGGATTAAAATGGCGGTCGTACTGCGTTCACAAGAAACACCTGTTGGTCGAAGAAATGGCTGAAACGTGTACCTGAAATTGAAATGAATCCAAAAATGACAAGGAAAGGATAACAGACGTATCATCCAGGGACGAATCTTTAAACATGTCATATTTTGTTACTTGCGGAACTGTTAGGCTTTTTGGCCAGGAAATTATTGTAAGTTTAGTTTGAATGTTATCGTCCCCGAGGAAAAGAGAATCAAGTTCTCAGCGTTAAGGAAATAAATTCATTTGTTCTCTTTCGTGGGCCTCAACACACTTCAACGCTTTTCAGGGAAGGTCCTCTTTTTTGGCTTTTCCTCCCCGGGATGTAAATTTCGGAGTCTACTCTGCCTTCCGTCAAAGTAGAAGCTGGTCATTGCACGGAAATAGAGCATTGGCCTTTTCTTGACAACTGGAAGGATTACATTCCATGGGGGACCCAACTTCTTGCCGTCCATACACTTTATTTAGATGCCTCGAGCTCGAAGGGCCTGGGTTCGGAGCTTTGCTAAAGGACGGTCGCAGTTTGGTGTCGAGAGATATTTGGATAGAAGACTCGCAAGACATCAATATCTTAGAAGCTCGGGCTTTGCTGCATTCACTCTTTTCGTTTAGACACCTTATTAGATCAAGTAGAGTTAACAAACACACTGACAGCTTCGATTTGAAGCTAACGCAATTTTCAAAGACATTGTTGATCGCTACAAAGAATTCGCTATAAACCTTGACAAACATTATGTTTCCTTCAGGTAAACCCGGCTGATTTTCCTTCCAGATACTTATCGGACACAGATGGTAAGTTGTCAAAGTGCTTGGGTGCAGGTCGAGCGTCTTTTTAAGCCTCACACCTTCGACCTCGTGTCTTTGAATAACAATTGTCAACCCAACAGGGCAGGCCACTGCTTGTCCCACTTTACACCTTGTGCAGCTACGGTTTTTACCGGTATCAACGTTTTTGCAAAGTCTCTGCCGTCGACGCACAACTTGTGTATGCATTCCCGCCATTTGTTTTTAAAGGGCCTCTTTTAAATGCATGCCTGTGCAGGAATTTTACGGTGCGTTTGCTATCATTATACCGCACTTGAGGCCTTAAGCGCTTCTGGCGGGCGTTGTTACAGTCGCTTCAGTGATATCTATGAGGCCATCTGTTGCGTTTGTTAAGCTCACCTGGTCTCATATTTTGCGTTATGTCTCCATGAAGTCAGCCGATGCTGTTCATCTTGCCTCAATTCTAACGATTCTCGTGCCAAATGTTGCCAGATATGTGGAATGTAAACCGGACTTTAGCGTGCCGCTACGGCTGCTGTTCGCGTGAATGAAGCCGCAATCCAGGAGCGATTTAAGGAACTTTAATCTGTCATGCGCCCAAGCCCTTATCAAAGGCAGAAATCTGCGCTGGAGCAGCAGCTTTTCCAGTTTTTGGAGGCTTTGTCGCCCTCCAGGACGGTGACTTTATGTACTTTTGATAGCGTTGTTAAATATCTAATTTCTAGGATAAGCCCGGGAGAACTTGAGTACACTGTAAATGCGTCCTCATGTTTTAAAGCTCCTTGTACCAGTCCGAAACACTTATAGCCGGGTAAGACAATTCTCTAATGGGTCGTTTGAGAGCCGTCTTTGATAATCTGGGGCGTCTTAATGATTCTAATCCAGTCGCCCATCCCCTTGTCGAAGCTTGTTTTAAATCTTTCAGACAAAGGCAAGCGGGTTTTGCTAGTAAACCTGCTCAAGCGTTCCCTTTGTTATTTGTTTTGATTTGTTTTATAAAGTTATATATTTCAGCAACTTATAACTTTCCTCAGTTGTCAATATGTTAGTCAAGTGCCCCTTTCGCGGGCAGGTAAATACGTCCCCGTTAGGGATGCGTCATTTTTTGTACTGGATTTTTCCGCCGGGAGTAGGTTTCCGACCTCGGTCGCCTTCAATCTTGTAACGTGTTTAAGTTTAAGGACGGAAAGGCCATTTTATTCTCGTTTTTAATATTCGCGAATATTCCACCCTATTATATTTTCTCATCCTGAAGTTTGCCCCTTTGGCTGGATTCAGTATTACATAACAGTATTGCAATGCCTTAAGATTCCACTGGACCAAGAAAACTTTTAGAGCCACGTACAGAACGTATCGCAACGGATCAGTAATTGGTAAGCCCTTCACGAGTTCTAGAAAACTCCTTTTAGATTCCAAACTCCATGCAGGGGAAACTGTGCATAGTTTTCGGGTATTTTCCAACTCTCTAAGGTTCTTAGGTTATTCTCAGGAAGTCGTTACTCAATACTTGCGCTGGGGAATCAGGGAAATCGCGAAGAGGTATATGCAGATCTCAGATGCTAAGTTATACACACTCCTTGCCATTTTAGGAAGAGTGCTCGTTCCCTTGGGCCGCTTCTGGATTAGTAACGCCGGTGTCACATCCCGGTCATTTGGATTGTCGTTTGGAGGGTGCTGTAAAGGATTACCCTAAATTAACATGTGACTGGAGGGTTTGGGGTTTCTGAGTAATGGAAGGAATAAAAGTTGAAGACTTTTGTGAAACTGTTTTCTCTTGGTTTTTCGCTCTTCTCGTCCTTCTTTCCGGAATTGACAGCAGAGTGTCTGGGGCAGGAGCGGGTATCCTCCCATAACTTAGCTTCCCGTGTCAGGGCAATTGTGTACAGTGAGAATGTTTTACTATTCTCACTGCATACATAATTAGCCCGTCACGCGGGAATGGCTTAAGTTCGTTAAATTCCGGCGTGTTGCACCTGCGCACTAGTGGCATGATGCATTGCGACCTTCGCTTCAAATATCACAGTTTCAGTCACCTCGTGGCCAGTTCAACGGAGTTCGGTGAAGTGACTGTAAAAGTTTCGCCCCTCCCACCTCCCCTGGTGGCGGTCGATCACTGCTGTATCCTACATTCTACACGCCAATTGCCCTGGCAGTCGCGGGTATCCTCCCATAACTTAGCTTCCCGTGTCAGGGCAATTGTGTACAGTGAGAATGTTTTACTAATTCTTGAAGCTTGGCATTCTGTGCGAGATCGGAACGCTATAAACGAACACATAGCGATACCAAACGTTTACAATAGCTTCTCAAACTCATTAATAATTCATCTAGTTAAAACAAAGGAAATCAGAACCGTGACGGAGTTTGGAAATCTGATCTTAATTAGCATAGATTTTGACGATTTTATTTTTCCGTTTTCGTTGTAGTTTTAGTTTCGATTGAGAAGATATATCAACCACTCGACAGAGTGTTTCATCACATTTCAAAACACCTCGAAGTTCGTCAAAAATACTCCGCTGCGCGTCGTACTTTCAACTCTCTTCTCGGTGTTTGGAAATGTGATGAAAAACGCTGTCTCGTGTTTGATATATTACATTAAGAATTTATAGACTGATTAAGAATGCTCTAGAGTCTTTTGTTGCACTCAGCAATTTCATTTAGTTTCCACACATTCGTTACATATTTTAACAGGACGCCGTTGAACATTTGCATTTTTATCTTGCTGAAGAAGGCAACAGTAGTGGCCGAAACGTCCAAAAACAATATTTTTAGCCAGTGTCAACTTTTTTCATTCGTTTTTTACAAAATTTTTAGCTTGTCCTCTTTCGCTTCAAGACCTATTTCTTTGTTATCGGACTCCTTTTCGCTAGAAACAGACAGAAAATATTTGTTTTGCTTCGGAAAATGGTTTCATAGCTCAAGTTTAAGACGGAAAAGGTTTTTGTAGTAGCGTCGACGGAACTGAAAAGTTTTTTTCGCTCGCGGGAACACAGCGAGCGATCCCGAGCGGTCAAGATGGCTCCATCTTGACCGCTCGTGTAGCCAATCAGAGCACGGGATTCGTTTCATCTTAACCGCGCACGGAGCTAGTCATATAATAATTACACGTACATCCGAAAATCGTAAGCAGTTATGAAGCTTCGGAACAGATATTCACCAAAACGGTCTGTTGGGTGAAGTTTTGAGCTTTTGACCTCAGTAGCTTGTAACGGTCACACTTATTAGAAAAAGACCTCACTGACACTTCTGGCAACACGCACGGACGGAACGTGCACCCCGAGTTTGGACTATAACACGTTTAGTTGAGTCCAGATAACTAAAAATCTTATAATCACAAGAGAGTTGTCTACTAATGGTTAGAGCGCTGAACTTCGGATACAACGGTCCGGGTTTTGAGCCCTGGCTTGGGTCATTGTGTTGTGTTCTAAGGCAAATTATTTTACTCTCATAGTGCCTCTCAACACACAGGTGTTTATTATAACCTGTGATGGACTTGCATCCCATCCAGGGGGATTAGCAATACTCCTAGCCAGCTGGGCTTAAAATGCCTTACTACTAATAATTTAATACTTTTCAACTAATTTTCCGAAGAAGAACATTTTTAAAAGGACTTTGAAAACAATTTATTCGAACACATGTTGTTGGAAAGAATATTATTTTTGTTAATGATCCTTCCTTTCAACAAACGCCCATGTAGTTGAATAGTTAATCAATAAACTATTGTGCTGCCTTATGTTAAAGCAGCTAACATACCGAGAATAATATTTTTATAGGTTATTTGACATTTTGATGTGTGATATCGCTTTACATTTTTTCGACTCTTGCAGTATTTTGAACAGTTCGTAGAACAAGTCAATGCGATTTTTCATTACATCCCCACATTTATTTTACATACAGTTCTTTGTTCACAGAAAACAAAGAACAAAACACATACTGGGACTAAAGCGTTTTGTTTGAGTTAACCTTTTTTTATCCTGTCGCCCATTACCGAGGCATGTCGTTGGTTCTTGAAACAATGGATCACAGGTCACAACAATGCCCCTAGCCCTGGAGGTAGTGTTTAGAACGGGCGAATGAAAATAGAGGTTCAACAGAGGTAGTGGCTAAATGGGGTGATTTTCCTACTTTCAATTTTTTCAAGTCCAAAAGTATTTTGTAGTTAGTAATACATTTTATTATCCACGATCTTGAATCTGTTTGACAGTTGTTGTTTTTTTTTTGTTGCCAGGCATAAATATGAAGACCATGAAGTATTTGGTGATTTTTGTGTTGGTCAGCGTTTCCTTTGGGTTTCTTGTGGACGGTAAGAAACCTAAGTATTTTCAGTTCATGATTTTCATGATTCGCAACATCAATTCAATCGTCAGTATCGTCTTTATCATTTTCATCCAAAATCATGTTGTTGCCTATTCAAACACCTCTTGCGAAAAAATGTAAAATTTAATGTCGCTTTAAGAGTGGCCATGCACTTAGCTTCGAGATAGCTAGTTTACAGGCATGCCAATGAAACAGAGGATACAAACATTTTAAATTAACATAACATGGTTAAAAATCCCAACGGATAGGAAGCAGACCAGTTGGCCATACAATCGAGTGGTCCAGGTCCATTCTGCGATGTTGTTTCAGAATGTTATCGTTGTAACGCAAACGAAAATTCGGGGGATAATGTATCAAGCGCGTTCAATGGCAAAACACTTTACTCCCATAGTGCTTCACTCAACCCTGGTGTATAAATGGGTACCGGCAAATTTTAAGCTCGGGGTACCCTACGATATAATGGATTAGCATTCCATCCAGGAAGGAGTAGAAATACCCATTGTCAATGAACGTTACGAAAACCAGTATAAGCATCATTTTTACAAATGACCGTTGACATTTACAGGAAAAACCTATGTAAATATTTGCCAGGAAAAAAATTGTGCACGTGCCTGTCGCGTGGGGCCAAAGTTTAACTGCCATGTCGAGTTGTGCAGTTACAATGAAAGTGCTTTGTCATCATGTTTTCAGTAACACCTTACTTATATTTCCATTCGTAGCAGGAAAGGAACGACTTGAGTGCCTCAAGTGCTCTGGTAAAGGAGAAAATGCACAAGAGGAGTGCGACAAAAACATCGTTTCAGAAGTCTGCGAAAGCACGAATGAAGTTTGTGCCGTGGGACATTTAAAGATAAAAGACGGAATCGAGCTTTTTCATCGTGGCTGTATACCACTCGGAGAGCAATACACCGAAGGCAAAGTTTTCTGTGAAGCCAACCCAACCGAGTGTGTTTTTGCAATGTGTGAAACACCCAACTGTAAACCCGAACTCCCTGCTATTGGTGGCAACTGAAGACACCTATATCATGTGTAGAGAATACCTGTAATTACAGAGGAAATAAAAGTTATCAAACCTATCAAACGTTTACTTTGCCTGATGTGCTGAGAATCTTCTAACTTTAATAAACGGTACGAACAAGAAAGGCCTAGTAAGCTAAGTATTTCCAGGCTTATGAAAACCTTTTTCGACCAAGGAAGTACTGGAATTTTGTTTCTTCAAATTAGGAGGACTTTACGAGCTCGACGAATACACTGTCCAATCAAGTACTTTTAGGGTTAAAAACTAAATACAGTTGAACCTTCTGTTATTGTCACCTTTAACAACAGACACATCAGCTCACTTGGTCAGAAAGGGACCGAAATTCGTATTAATTCGGAGACGGCGGAGCAGGGAGAAGGAAGGGTCTGTGCCCCCCCCCCCCTCCCCCCCAAAAAAGGAGGGGGCTATCTAGCGCAGCATAAAATTGGTTGGGTAAGATATTCAATCTCATTATCTTTTTCACGAATCGTTTCGTGTATTTTCAGCCTTTGAACAAATATCCTGTCATCAAAACGCTCTACAAACTGTTAAGATTGTATTTGACATTACTTGTGGCATCGAAGAATTCAGAGTGAACTTTTTCTGCCTTCCGACTACTCAAAGCAAGATCTTCTGAACAACTGCGAACTAAGTTTCGCTTGCTATTTTCTTGTCACTTGAAAATGATGCCATGGCGACATCGAAAAGTTGTGTAAAACTTGTGTTGGTTCATTTTTACGACTGAATTTTCAATTCAGGAGTATAGTGGGTATCCCGATTTCACTCACATGGTTGGTCGGTCGGTTGGTTGGTTGGTTGGTCCATCAGCTGTAAACATTTTGATAAGAGGACATTAAGAGCCGCAAAACCGATGCACCGATCGACCTGAATCCGTCTATATGTTCTGATATATTTATTTACAGCGTTATAACTTTACGGCTTACATGTAAATGCTTTTATTCTCCAATAAATACCTATGGAGCGATATAATAAACAAACCATTTTAGTGCTACGGAATAAAAACAGGAAAAAAAGGGGAAAAAAGCACCGACACCTCTGGGTTTTGAACCCACGACCTCTCGCACGCCATCCTGAAACCTACTCGACTGAGCTAATCCGACAATCTCAGTCACGCGAGATGAAAAGATCCTATATCAATGTAATAGACATTGTGGGCTCAACCGCCGATTGTCTGCAATTGTCACGCATGTTTCCCTTTTTTTTTGCTTTTTTAGCGGAGCTCCACAGCGGCCCGAAGGGCCGCAGAGCGGAGCCCCATACCCATAGAAAATTCACAGAAATAGGAAAACCATGAACTTGAGTTTTCGTGGTCATCATGGCTAGCGGCATGGCTCGCGGGCGCGTACGTACGGCGTACGTACGGTGTTGCGCACTTCAAAAATAGATAAACCCTCACCTATTTGTTACTGGGCATCCACGTTATGGTCAATTGACAGCTGTCAGTACAAGGTATCCGCTGACCAGTATCACGTGATCATATTGCGGGCTCAGGTGTATAACTCATCGAGGTAACGCGTTTTTATAAAGTTGACCGCTGACCGAAAAATGGTTTTTCTATTGGATTGCGGGCTCATTAACTATATTTTATGCCTGCGGTCAGTGACTTCAGATATTTAAATAAAGGGCAAAGCAAATAACTGGGGAGGTCCGCTTTTAGGCTTGGCTAAATCTATTTTAGACATGATTGGACGTCTTTGTTATGGCCAATTGACAGCTGTCAAAACAAGGTTTCCGCTGTCCAGTATCACATGACCATATCGCGGGCTCAGATGTAGAACACATCGAGGTTGAATGTTTTTTAAAGTTGACCGCTGACCAAGTGACATTTCACCATTGAATCGCGGGCGCAAGTACTTTTCTGTGTGGAATAACATGAAGCGAGAAGTGAAATTGGGGACGTCCGCTGGTTGCTGTCGGCTCGACTAAATAAAATTTATAAGCTTATCGAGCTTATCAAGCTTATTTTTAACTTATTGCCATTCTGGTTTATACCTAAACTTTCGTGAAACGGCAAGGTTAACAGCAGAATTTTGAATGTGGTTCAGAGTTAAAAGTCAGGAAACAAACTCACAACATGCCGACCAAGCGTACGAATGAGTTCACCGAGAGGTCTCCGCGATTGAAAAGCACACGACAGCTCATTATTTCTGGATGTATTCCTCGTTTATCCCGGGATAGCAGCCAAAGAAAAACGAATTGTGACCGATCGAAATGGACGTAAATCTTCCAAGCTACTTGTTGAGTTTAAAGCAAAGAAGGTCAAAGACAAAATCCCGTTACGAAAACAAGGTAAGCTAAGCTTATTATTAGTGTGCCTTTTTAACAGATTAGAAAAGTTTCTGTTATTTAGATTAAGTGGCTGTCCAGCTAACAGCGGTCTGGCGACTTTCGGGTCGTGAGTAAACCTTCCCTTTATTTTTTGTGGCAGAAAAGGACTTAATGTGAAATGATTAAAATCGATCTAATTTTTTCCAGAAACTTTTTCTGTGCTTCGCTACAGGACAAAACGTATTTTACTATCTGAGAGCGGTTTTCAGGGTTATTCGATGGCGGAAATTCGGCGATTTTAAAAGCCGCGTTTCTTCGAAACGGATAAATATCGCTAAATTTTAAATATTTGTATATAACATTAAGCCGCATTTACCTTGTCTTATCAAGGAATATCGAATTATTTGATGAAAAATTAAATTAGCTTAATTAAATCAAAGACAACGCGGTTTGCGGTATTTTTCTCGCATGACAGATTCCTCAAAAGTAAAAGCTAAAATCTCCAAAGCGGTACAAAAATCACAGGTAAAATGCACTTCACAGCAAAGATCTAACCCTATTCTAATAAAAAATAAATTAAAAGGTCCGGGTATCGTTCTACTTTGGACGCGAACAAACGTTTTTAAGAGTGTGCCCGTGAGAGAACAGGGCAGAACCAGGTAACAAGTCATACAGCTCATATCACCGATTTTGCCCAAACTTAGCATAAATGTTGGGTATGGTGAGCTATTTACTGTGGCAAAACATTAACTCAAAATATTTTATTCCCTTCAAGTTATGGCACCTTTTGAAAAAATGGCCATTTTTCACTAATTTATGCATATTTAATTAGCTGACTTTGATTGACCAGTTCCACAAGAAAAAAAGACTTCTGAAAATAAAATTCACTGCGTTATATTCTGTGGTTATTAGGCTTTAAGTGCAATAATTCACTTCAACCGTCTGATTTGATTTCTTCTCCTCAAACGGTCTTTTGGAAGGTACACATTTCGTACTGTTGGAAATAGCCTTTAACTAGTGCCCAATATCTCCCATGAGCAACAACTTATATACATTATTCTTACATGGGTAATGAAATCCATCATTAAACTTCACAAAAATGCCACAAAATGTCTGGGGACTTTAATATTTTATTAGTATTGAGGAACTAAACACACGTGACTTAACGATTTCTTGCTATTTCATCAAAATTCACCGAAACACAGAAGCCATTTATTTGCCTCAATTTGGCATAAAATCGGTACGAAATAGCTAATCAAGCATAAATCTATAGATAACAATCAAAAACGCGTCACTGAGTGCCATGCCGAACTGCATGTTACCTTGTCAAAACACCAAAATGAAATTAACACCATCAAAGTAGAAGAACACAACAACAAAAGTGCAGGTCGTAATTTTCTAATGGCAAAATGTCACAAAGCAATAACAAAAGAGAAGTTTTCAATAGCAAGATGTCAGAACGAAATGACAAAAGTGCAGGTTGTAATGATCCAATGGCAAAATGTCAGAATGCAAGAACAAAGAAACAAAATGCAATATCGCATTAACAAAAAAGCAGGATTCTGTAGCAAAACACCAGAAGACGAAAGAAAAGAGCAGGTTCCAGTAGCAAGATACCAGAACCCGATAACAAAAGAGCAGGTTCCAATTGCAAGATATCGGAACGCAATTACAAAACTGCAGGTTCCACTAGCGTAATACCAAGTATAATTTTGGCGGACATCACACTTCATAGATTTCCCCAGTCTTTGCCAAGGTTCGCGCGATGTCTTGGGCACACAAACATATTTTCAACTTGTCGGGCAGTTTTACTAAAATAGCCAGCCAGTAGTAAAATAAGTTCGCTTTCTGAAATGTCTTCTTTTGTTAAATGACATCTCCTCAGGAGAGCCGTAATATCACTTTTGCATTCACTTAGAGGCACCAACTTGCTCTCTCCTTTAAATTCCCCACATCCAATTTCATTCTTCGCCGACATGAAACATGTCGTTGAAGACACCATGTCTCGTACTCTCGGGTACATTGCGTGACAACAACACATCAACATTGCAAATGACATCATTACATTGGGAAGAGAACTTATTAATAACAAAAAAACAAAGTTAAAATATGTCTTTTTTTACGAGCCTCCAGTTGACTGTGTCAAAATTCAAGAATGGCTTATGTTTAAGAAGAAAGAGTTTTAATCTTTGAAATTGTGACTTGCTGAAATCAACAACCCGTTATAAATAAGCAAAAATTTGCATATTGTGCGAGCGGACGAACGATTCCTATTTATGGCATTTCAGCCGTTTTTATTTATACAAACTAGAACGGCCATAAAAACCAAAAGTACTCGTTTTTCGAGGATGTACAGCAAGACTCTGAGCTGCTGGATAAAATATTTCTATCTAATCACATGCGCTGGGCATAAACCGTCAAAAGAGCAATTTAATGTAAATATTGCCAAAATGAGCTCTTAAAAACGTTTGTTCGCGTCCAAAGTAGAACGATACCCGGACCTTTTAGTTTATTTTCTATTAGAATAGGGTTAGATCTTTGCTGTGAAGTGCATTTTACCTGTGATTTTTGTACCGCTTTGGAGATTTTAGCTTTTACTTTTGAGGAATCTGCCATGCGAGAAAAATACCGCAAACCGCGTTGTCTTTGATTTAATTAAGCTAATTTAATTTTTCATCAAATAATTCGATATTCCTTGATAAGACAAGGTAAATGCGGCTTAATGTTATATACAAATATTTAAAATTTAGCGATATTTATCCGTTTCGAAGAAACGCGGCTTTTAAAATCGCCGAATTTCCGCCATCGAATAACCCTGAAAACCGCTCTCAGATAGTAAAATACGTTTTGTCCTGTAGCGAAGCACAGAAAAAGTTTCTGGAAAAAATTAGATCGATTTTAATCATTTCACATTAAGTCCTTTTCTGTCACAAAAAATAAAGGGAAGGTTTACTCGCGACCCGAAAGTCGCCAGACCGCTGTTAGCTGGACAGCCACTTAATTGTGTATGTTTGTTTGAATTCTTGAAATGATAAAAACTTTCCGTTCTCGCTGAGAATATCTTGGATAGAGACAATTCCTTCTTCAAACCAGCTTTTCAGAAAGATCGGCCTATTCCCAATGAGAATTTCTTTGTTGTTGAACAGTATCATTTCTTGTCCATTGTCACTTTCATGCAGGGTTTTAAGTTCTAAAAAGTACCACAATACCTGTTTGTAAAAAGGAGGTATATCAGTCTGGTTGAGAAATTTTTTATCGTAATTACAACGTAATAGAAAGTTTAAACCACCGTATTCTCTGAAAAAATGATAAGGAATTGCCTTCCAGTTCTCCTTCCTTGACAACGCGTCGGTTATCAAAAATCTAGAAATCCAAGCAAGTTTTAATGATTTAGCTATTACCTCCATATTTGGCACACGTAATCCTCCGTCAACATAGTCTTGATACATGACTTGCCTTTTAACTTTGTCCGGTTTTTACACCAGATAAAGTCAAATAGAGAGGTTGTAACTGAAGAGACAGTTTCCGAGGGGATGACTAACATTGAAGTGGAGTATACTAAATGTGGAATGCCGAGACTTTTTGTTATCAAACACCTTCCAAATAAACTGAGATTCCTTGATCTCCAAATATCAAGATTAGTATTAAGCTTGCGAACCTTAAGCGCAAAGTTTCTTTTCTCATTCCCATTTTCATCGTAAGAAACAAAGATCCCAAGAGTTCTAACAGGTTCTTTTGTCCATTTTAGATTGAAGGGCTGATCTTCCCTATTGCGCCATGGGCCTAACCATATCGCTTTGGTTTTTGAAGTGTTTAGTTTTCAGACCTGAATATGTCCCGAAATCGTTAACTATTGCAATCAAGTTTTGGACAGATAATAAATTATCACAAAAGGCTGATGCGTCATCCGCGAATTGACTTATTTTCGACTCTGTTCCAAAGATTGTGATACCTCTGACAGTTTTGTCTTGTCGGATCTTTGTGGCAAGAACTTCTGCAGCTAAGATGAAGAGATACGGTGATAAGGGGCAACCCTGCCTCACCCCTCTCGACAATTTAAAATAGTTTGTACAAAAACCATTGTTCAAGACGCTGCTCTCAGAGTTCGTATAGAACGTAGAGATCCATTTTTTAATGCCGTTACCAAAGTTGAACAGGTTGAGGGTATTTTGGATAAAAGACCATTCTAGGGTATCGAATGCTTTTTGAAAGTCTAGAAGTAGCAGTATCCCAGGGATCTTTTGTAGCTCAGTTTGCTGGATAATGTCATTTATAAGCCTAATGTTTTGTCCTATGTATCTCCCTTTCATAAAACCGGTCTGATCTGGATGGATAAGAGATGGTAAAACGCGTTCTATCCTCTTAGCGATAACTTTTGACGCTATCTTATAGTCTACGTTTAATAGCGTTATTGGACGCCAATTTGACAAAAACAACAAATTTGCATCTTCTTTGGGTAGAAGCGTGATAACTCCTCTTCGCTGGGACACAGACATTTCGCCGAAATCAAAAGCTGCATTTAGACTATTTACCAAATCCTGACCTAGGAGGCTGAAATATTGCTTATAGAACTCGGCTGTAAAACCATCGTCCCCTGGCGATTTCCCATTTTGAAAGGTGTTTAAGATTTTCTCACACTCTTCTAACGTTATTTCGCCATCAAGATTTGTCTTCTCCTCATCAGATAATTTCGCGAATTGTAAGTCGCTACCAAAGTCAGTAGAAACATTACTACTGTGGTCAATATTCGAGCTGTACAAATTCTCATAAAAGGTTTGGATATCAGACATTATATCCTGATCATGAACAATAATTTTTCCGTCAGACCTTTTGAGTTCCGATATAACTTTTTTATTGTATTCTTTTTTTCTCCATGTTGAAAAAGTATTTGGTTGGCTTTTCACCTAGTTCAACCCATCTCACTTTGGAGCGAAAAATTGCGCCTTTGCCCTTGATTTCATAGAGGCGATTTAATTCATTTTTTAACCTGTCATATTCTTTCAGTTTGTCTTCGGTATTTTGATTATCACTACTGTTGCTTATACTTTTGTCGATTTCGTCTAAGCGCTTTTAAAGGTCGGATTCTTGTTTGCGAAATTCTTTTGCTTTGCGAGCGGCGAAAGAAATAGTGATGCTTCTAATTTCCATTTTAATCAGTTCCCATCTTAGTCTTTTGTCAACTATGTTGGCATATTTCTCACTGATGATTGGATAGCTGTCTGTAATTAGAGTCAAGTAATTGTTGTCTTTTAAAAGTGAGTTGTTAAATTTCCATAATCCTGGGCCCCTTGACACCTGGGATAACTTTAAACTGAGTTTGATTGCTTTGTGATCTGGAGTGATTGCAGTCTTTGTTTCAACGTTGTGGGCGTATTGAGTGAGGTGTTTTGCTATAAGAAAATAATCGATTCGCGATTTGACTTTCAAAAATTTAGACTCATGAAAAACTTTTTGTATGGGGTTTTTGCTTTCGAAAAATGTCAATTAGATCCAGTTCTTCCATCATTGAGATAATACCATTCCGATAAGCCGTTGGTTTCCAACTTATGCCTCCTTTCTTGTCAATGCTATCTAACGTAGCATTCCAGTCTCCACCTACAATTAACTGTGTGATGTTTAAATTTGAAGTCATAAATTCGTTAAGAATCTGCAAGAATTTTCCTTGCGACTGACGGTTGGTAGGAGCATACACATTACAGATAGATAGATTTACACCCCTGCAAATTACATCTATTGCAATAATTCGACCGTCAATGTCTTTGTAACTGTTTTCTACGTTTACGACAACAGAAGGGTTCACAAGAATACAAACACCTTTGCTGTGATTTGATCCGTGCGAGAAGAAAACGTCACCTCCCCATTCATTTTTCCATGCAAGTTCATCTTTTGGTTCTGAGAAAGTTTTTTGCAAGAGATAAAAATGGCAATTTTGATCTTTCAAATAACTAAAGATGGATCTTCTTTTGACACGGTTTCTTATACCTCTAACATTTAAAGTTATAAAATTACATTTTGGAGCTACCATAGTCGTTTAAGGAAAGGAATATAGAATGTATTACAAAAAAATATTGCTCATTTGCAACTCGATGCATCTTTGGTAGCACAAAACAAAACATAGCAAAACAATAAAATAGAACGCGCGACACATTACAAGAACAACCGGTTTCCGATAAATTTTTTTTTTTGTTTCATGCGGTCAGAATCAAATCGATCGCTGGAATTAAACCGAAACAAATCCCACCGAATCTGCCTAAGACAGATCACGGAGGAGTGAAATTGTGTACAATAACTATATACATTAAACAAAGTTCCAATTAGAAAACACAATAACATTAGAACCGTAACGTAACGGGGAACAATTAATTTACAACTCAGGGGGCGATAATCTGAACTACTCGACTCTGTATCACCTACCCAACGAAGACAAAATTAATCTATACTGATTAGTAACTTACATTTCCCCTACGGTAAAAGTGAGGCCAATAATGACAGGATGGTTGAATTGTCAAAGTTCCTTGACGTCGTCGATCGAAAACATTTGTCTTGGTCTTCCAGTGGGAGATGTTGGTTGGCTTAACAGATTACACTTAAATTCCGTCTGACA